>NC_056732.1:178808612-179153612 GCF_019279795.1 Protopterus annectens | reverse complement strand
TAAATAAAAAATAAATAAATAAATAAATAAATTAACATTTGTTGACCAGGAATGTCCGACTAGGTTCCACAGAGCCTGTTTTCAGCAGAGGCCCGGGGAGAAATGCTCCAGATGCATGTCTTTGGAATGTGGGAGGAAACCGGAGTACCCGGAGGAAACCCACACGAACACAGGGAGAACATGCAAACTCCACATAGAAGGCACTCCAGCCGGGAATCGAACCAGAGAACCTCTTGCTGTGAGGCGACAACGTTAACCGTTGCACCACTGTGAGAAATTGTCTGCCCGGTTCTCATGTCTCCATGGAAACAATCTGATAAAAAAAATGGTTACAGTCTGGTGGAGAGTGATTGGCTGGAAAAAAAAGGAGAAACTGGCTAGGAGATAATATTCTCTGAAATCATTCAGGGGTTTTCCCAGCAGGGAGAGCTATAAAGATAAGACAAAATCAGTTAGCACTTAGTAGAAACACATGTTGCACCATGCGTCTTAGCATGGATAACTTTTCTTTTAGGTTAACTCAAGTCTATGACTGTGGCTGTCAGTTTGGGAAAATTGTTCCTATAAGTGGCTAAAACTTCAATATTTGAAGATGTCCACAATTGTGTATGTTAGCATTAAATTAATATGTTTTTTGGGGGGGCATTGTGGGTTGTTTATTTTTTGTTTGGGGGCTTTCAATAAAAGAAAAAGCTTTGTAAGATGTGACATACAGTAGACTCCCTCTTATCCGGCCTTTCTTTAAGAGGCCTCCTCCTTAACCAGCAATCAAATTTCTGCCATAGCCCCAGCAAAATACAACAGAGAAGAACAACACTTCTACCTCCTCTGGGCTAAATACTGACATATTTGAGTTTTAGACTTCATATTCATTAAAAATGCATACTAACACAAATCCTGCTATTCTAGCTGATTTATAACCTATAAATGCTATTTGGTATGCATTTTCTGATTATCCAGCCTAAGGTCTGGTCCCAGTGAAAGCGGATAAGAGGGAGTCTCCTATAGGCTCAAATGGATATGGCAAGGAACAACTGTATAAAAGTTCAGCATGCCAAACAGTGAAAAAGGTGTTATACATGAAAGGTTGGAATAATAACTTTTTAAAACAATGATGCTTTCTGTAATGTCTTTAAATGTCAATTGTCTCACAGATAAATACAAAAAAGAAATAATAGTAAACTATATTAAAAAATGTAGAGTGCAAATAGCTATGTTACAGGAGACACTTGGAAAGAACTGAACATGTGAATTTCATAAAGACAGGTTTTCCGGATGGTTATTCAGTGGACTATCTCGGACAAAGGAAACGAGGATTACTTATATTAATTGCAAGAGGAGCTCTAATAGTCATAGAAGAGGATAAAAAGATAATAATAGCAGATTTGTAGAGTTAAGGGGCTACTGGCAAGGGAGGAGGATTACACTGGCATGTACTTATATTTCACCTAAAACTGCTATAATGGAGCTTAAGACAATTCTGGGAGAAATAATCAGTTTTCAGCAAGGAATATTACTTACAGGTGAGGACTTAAATTTGATTTCCAGCAGCGAATATGTGTCTGGAGGGCACAGAAGGGAAAGTATAATGAAGAAGGGTAGATTTTTGAAGAAATTTATGAAAATATTTGGCAGGTAAGATATGAATTCAGTTACAGGAGTTTGTAGCGAATTTACATATTATTCCCCAAGATATGAAAACTGGGCTAGGCTAGACAGAATTTACATTTCACAGGAACATGTACATTTAATTGAAGGTCTTGATACTCACCCAATAACTATTTCAGATCATGCACCAATAACAATGAAAATAAAAACAAGGGGTAATGAAATAAAAATGAGACACTAGCGATTTTCCATCTATCCATTGAAAAGAAAGGAATTTAAGGAATGGGTAGTGGAGATTATTCAGGAGCTATTTGAGAGGATAGAAATTACTTCTGAAAAATATAGCTAGGGAGTGGGATAAAATTAAGCTTTTTAGTTTGCTAGACATTACCTGAAGAAGCAGCTTAGTCTGTGAAAGCGCTTGTGGTGTCGACAATAAAAGTTTTTTTTATTGAAACTGACCGTTTTGGAGTCCCTCTGTCTTGCTGGATTAATTTTTTGGTTTTCTTTACTAGGACTTCTTTACCAGAAAGGGTTGGTATTTATGTTTGTTCTGCAAAATTAAGGTATAGTTTAAAAATAGGGTGGAACTAAAAGTAAGGGAGCTATGGTTAAGAAGTAACAATAATTATTTAGAGGGACTGACAAATATTAAAGTATTGCAGAATGGGGGAATCTCACAGAACAAGAAGAGGAGCAACTGCAGAATGCTAAACAGAAAATAAGGGATTACCTCAATAATATACATGAGTTTAGAAAGATTGTTGTTAAGCAACTGTTTATTGATAATAACATTAGACCACAAAAACTCTTAGCACACCTACTCAGGCAACAGAAAGTAGGAAGACCTGTTGCCAAGCTTAGGAAGCCTATATCAAGGAAGGTAACAAGAGATCCTGTAGAGCTATTATAAATATTTCGGAAAGTGTGTGAAAATTTGTATAAAGCAGAGAAATGTTGAAATCAAGAAAGGATACAAATGGAAATGTTTATGGAAGAATTAAATATGCCAAGGTCTGAGGTAGACGAGGCTCAATTAACAACAGCTAGGATAAGAGGAGATGAAATAAAATTGTGATGTATAACCAAGCTACAGGAAAGTTCCCAGGAATAGATGGTATTCCTGTGGAAGTTTGGAAGCTAGGAGGGAAAAAAACTAATAAAGACCTGTAAGGTTTTGTTTAGCAGTGTTTTAAGAGGAGGAGAAGTACCAATATCCTGGAAGAAAGCAATGGTAGCTGTAATACCGAAAGATGGTAAAGATCCGTCAGATTCAGCTTCATACAGCAAAAGTAAATTAAGGCACCAAAGTTATACACTGGAAGTCAGTCACAGTACTTTATTGCAGAAAATCAAATGGTAAGCGCTTTCACAACTTGATGTTGCTTCATCAGACCACATCACTACAACTGATGCTTGGTTAAATACTAAGACAATTAGTATGACATCACAATTTAAAGAAATATTTCCCCACAGACATAAAAACACATACCAATATCTATAAGAAAAATTACATAAAAGATATAGAAAAAGTATATATATACACAATAAAAAGGATATTTTAAATATTTAAAAAAGGGAGATGTCATCCATGATGGTTATTGGTAATAATCATTAAAAAAAAAAAAAATATATATATATATATATATATATAAATAAATACACACACACACATTTTGTGCACATATAACCATAATAATACAATAAAAACTCATACTTAGCGTTTAAGGCGCCTTGCCTTAAGGTAAGGAACTAATGAGGTACAACCATTCAAACCAGGATATCTATCTGCTTGTAACTTGGTAATCCATTGTTGTTCTAATTCTTCAGTGTGGTTTTCTATATCACCACCTCTATTTGTCCTTACTATCTGTTGGAAGATTAAAAATTTAAAACAATGACTACTGTCCGTATTTAGGACATGATTAGCTAGAGCATTTGATTGCTTCTGGTTCCGTACGTCCCTTATATGTTCTAACATTCTTTCTTTAAAGCTCCTATTTGTTTTGCCTACATAATAGGCATGGCATACTTGGCAAAAACAAAAACAAACAACATCGGTACTTTTACAATCATAATATTTTTTTGTATGAAGTTTAAAACATTTCACAGGACGAATGTACTCATTTTTAGTGTAGACATGCTGACAAGCAGCACAATTCCTGCACGGAAAAGTGCCCTGTCTGTTTGAGAAATTCTTTCTAAACGACTGATGTTCTCTATTACAGAGCTGCTGCTTTAAAGACACATTATTTTTAAAACTGAAGTTTGGGGTGTCACCAACTGTGGAGACCAGACCTGGTATTTCATGTAGTAAGTGCCAATTCTTTTTAATAATTTCCGTATACTTATTGATGTCACTTGCAAATCTAAAAACTATTCTAAACTTATTTCCATCAATACTTGTATCATAGGATATACTTGTATCAACACCATAAGAGCTCATGTATGGTTTACATCTTGTAGATCTCAATTTCCATGCATCTGCTATCACTCTAGTAATTTCTGAGCTAGAATAGCCTCTTGTTTGAAATTCGTCTTGCAATTTATTTAAAGCAACTACTGCCTCGTCATCATTATTATGTAGGCGTAGAGTTCTATAGACTTGTCCTTTAACGACATTTATAGGTATGTGTCTCGGGTGCATGCTTGACCTGTGAGGACAGGCATTGGTTCTTGTGGGTTTGTGATAAATACTAGTTCTTATCTGCTTTAAGTCAGTATGGGTGACACTCACATCCAAAAAGTCAACACATCCACAAAACGTAGGTACCAGAGAATATAGCCAACAATATGTTTTGTCAGATGTTAATCCATTTTTTGGCTATATTCTCTGGTACGTACGTTTCGTGGATGATGTTTTTGTCTTGTGGAAAGGGCATGGTGGAAATATCAATAATTTCATTGATTACTTGCATAGTACTACAGACTTTTTGAAGTTTACCTTTACTTTTTCTGATACATGTGTTGACTTTTTGGATGTGAGTGTCACCCATACTGACTTAAAGCAGATAAGAACTAGTATTTATCACAAACCCACAAGAACCAATGCCTGTCTTCACAGGTCAAGTATGCACCCGAGACACATACCTATAAATGTCCTTAAAGGACAAGTCTATAGAACTCTATGCCTACATAATAATAATAAATTGCAAGACGAATTTCAAACAAGAGGCTATTCTAACTCAGAAATTACTAGAGTGATAGCAGATGCATGGAAATTGAGATCTACAAGATGTAAACCATACATGAGCTCTTATGGTGTTGATACAAGTCTATCCTATGATACAAGTATTGATAGAAATAAGTTTAGAATAGTTTTTAGATTTGCAAGTGACATCAATAAGTATACGGAAATTATTAAAAAGAATTGGCACTTACTACATGAAATACCAGGTCTGGTCTCCACAGTTGGGGACACCCCAAACTTCAGTTTTTGAAATAATGTGTCTTTAAAGCAGCAGCTCTGTAATAGAGAACATTAGTCATTTAGAAAGAATTTCTCAAACAGACAGGGCACTTTTCCGTGCAGGAATTGTGCTGCTTGTCAGCATGTCTACACTAAAAATGAGTACATTCATCCTGTGAAATGTTTTAAACTTCATACGAAAAATTATTATGATTGTAAAAGTACCGATGTTGTTTATTTTTGTTTTTGCCAAGTATGCCATGCCTATTATGTAGGCAAAACAAATAGGAGCTTTAAAGAAAGAATGTTAGAACATATAAGGGACGTACGGAACCAGAAGCAATCAAATGCTCTAGCTAATCATGTCCTAAATACGGACAGTAGTCATTGTTTTAAATTTTTAATCTTACAACAGATAGTAAGGACAAATAGAGGTGGTGATATAGAAAACCACACTGAAGAATTAGAACAAGAATGGATCACCAAGTTACAAGCAGATAGATATCCTGGTTTGAATGATATCTGCATTGCTTACTGTATTAGTTCCTTGTTTCACTTGAAAGAAAGTTACTGTTTGTCGTTTTTGCATTTAGTTACTTGTAACACATTGCACTCAAGTTACCTGGCACTTGCTCACTAAAGCAATTATATAAGTCAGCACTAAAAATTAAAAGCACTACACCCTCACTCCCCACTGGCCCTTGTTTTCAATTATTAAGGAATTCCCAATATTATTCTAGCATGTCCAAAGGTCAGTTGTCAATCTCCTCTCTGGTCCAGCTGGTGAATCTGGGAATCTTGAGGCAATGTTATAACTGCCTCATGTACACAGACAACCCTCTCCTCCTCCCACATAACACAAATACTTGCGAGAGATGCAGCTATTTAGCCAAACTGGAGGCTGAGCTCTCTCAACTCAGGACTGGCAAGACCAGACAGGAGGAGAAGGCAACTACACACACCACAAAACCAGCCTCACATAATGCTACCACAACAATGAATCAAACACATAAACACACAAAGACATACTCGGAGGTTCTGAGTAAAAATTTACCTAAACAGCAGAGGCCTCCAAAGCAGACACCCAAACAACTGCTACCTCAAGACACCCCACAAGCAACACATAAACCACAAAAGCAGTGTGCAAAGCAGTCACAGCCCTTAAGGCCAAATACAACACCAAACATACTTGTCATAGGTGACTCCATAGTCAGACACACTGACGTCCCACTCACCAGGCTGAACAAGGAGAGGGTCACAGTAAGCTGCCTATCGGGCGCTAGAATCCGCCACATAACACAAGCACTCTGGTCACTCCACGGCAAGTACAAATATGACACAGTCATTGTCCATGCTGGTGTGAACGACCTGAGACGTACCTCCCTGGACTACATGAAAAGAGACATAGAGGAGCTCTCTGATTATGTAGCCCAGGCAGGTATGACCCTGACCCTGAGCAGTATCCTTCCTTCACCAAGAATGATGCCACAATATAGAGACAAGATGATCAGCTTTAACAATTGGCTTAATGTCTGGTGTCATTCAAAGGGGATCCAGTGTCTGTCTGCCTGGGATGACATGCTTGACAAGCCACGCTGCTTCGCTAGGGGCGGCTTGCACCTGTCATCCCTGGGATGCGGGATATTGGCTAAGGCTCTTGCCACCCCATAGTGCCTTTTTTAGGCAAGGCTCAAATTCTAAACCTACCACCCTAGAAAACAAAAATGGGAAGAAACTGAGGGTAATGCTGCTCAATGCCAGAAGTCTAAATCTCAAAATGCACGCACTCGAGGCCCTTCTCAGTATGGAGAACATCAATGTCTGTGCTGTAACTGAAACCTGGTTCAAGGCTCCTGAGAGCACCCGGCACTATTAGGTTTTACCTCATATCATGCATTCCAGCCCCAAAACCTGGACCACACCACAAAAGGAGGGGGTGTATCCATATTCATAAAGGATACCCACACCTCCAGGTTGGTGGCAACGCACGAAGCTTCGGAAACCATCCAGGTGCAACTAACCATAGGCAAAACTGCACTACAAATTGTAGCATGCTACAGGCCACCCTCTCAAACTCAGGAACCCCACACAGCCTTCCTGAAGACACTGGAGGGTATAAATGTATCCCCAAACACCATCATATTGGGTGACTTCAACTACCGAATATAGACTGGGAACATTACTCAAGCCCTAACTTTCTAGCCCAACGGTTCCTGGAGTTCATAAATTCAAATGCCATGGAACAGCTAGTCACTGTTCCCACGAGAGGAGAAAATATACTAGATCTCATTATCACAAACATGGGGACAAAATGCTCCACACGGAAGTATATCCCTCATTGGTGAGATCTGATCATAAACTAATCTCATTGGAAATCCACATCCCGCCCCACCCCAAACAAAAGACCACAGTGAAGAACTTCTCTAAAGCAAACTTCACACTACTCAAGACTGGTGTGGTATCCTTCAAGGCCCCTGAGCCAGTGGAAACCACAACCCAAGCTGCGGAAGCCCTTACAAATGCCTTCTATGAACACCTCCAGGACTGCATGGATCAGGCAATCCCAAATAAAACCAAGACTCTTTCCACAAAGGGCAAACGTCCAGTCTGGTGGACCCCAGCCATTAACAAACTTTACAATAAGAGGAGAAAGCTATTACATGATAGAACAAAATCCATAAAAGGGAAGTCACCCCTGATCATTATTAGTAAAAAAATACGAGCACTCATAAAATCAACTAAGGCCAATTTTGAGAGAAAAATTGCCATGGATTCAAATGACAATCATAAGGCCTTTTTCAGCTATGTTAGGAACCTGGGTGGAAACTCACAGATATGCTCAGAATTAGTCCAAAATGATACAAAGAGCAGTGAGCCCACAGAGATTGCCAACATAGTGGCAGACAGGTTCAGGTCAAACGTCACCCCCCTATCTCCGCCTAAAGGAGAGATAACTTTCCCAGCAGAGTGTAGCCTCCCAGACATCTCAAATGCAGGTGAAAGCTGCTCTCTCTAAAGCTAAAATAACAGCATCAATGGGACGGATGGTGTCCCCGGCTGTGTGCTACACGAGCTAAATGAGGAATTAAACCGCACATAAGGCAGCTGTTTAATCTCAGCCTTACTACAGGATACGTGCCCAAGGAGTGGCGTGCGGCAACTGTGGTCCCACTCCACAAAGGCGGTGCCTCACGGACCCTGGTAATTACCGCCCCATAAGCTTAACAAGTCTAGTCTGCAAAGCTATGGAGAGGATCATAATGGAGCTCATAAACAAAGATATAGGGACTTGCAGACATTGGACCCGACCCAGTTTGGCCGTCAAGGGCAGATCATGCCTTTTGAACTTGGTCGACTTCTTGAAACAGTCACCAAGGCCATTGATGAGGAAAGGCAGTCCATACAGCCTACCTTGACCTTGCAAAGGCCTTTGACACAATACCCCACTCGGGTATTGTAGAAAAACTTACCAGCTTAAATGTAAACCCATATGTCACAAGATGGGTTGCAAACTGGCTTAAGGACAGAACCCACAGGGTTAGAGTTGCTGGCGCTATGTCAGACTCCAAGCCGGTCACAAGTGGTGTCCCACAGGGCTCGGTCCTTGGCCCCTATTGTTCGGCATCTACTTCTCAGAAGTAGAGGCCAACATGGGAGGACTTTGGCTGACAAAGTTTGCAGGCGACTACAAACTGTGGGCCATAGTGGAAAGTGCATCGGACACGGGTATCCTTCAGAAGGGACTCATGGAAACAGATAGCTGGTGCCAGAGCCATGGCCTGAAGTTAAACGCCAAAGAATGCATAGTCATACCCTTCGGGAAAAACAAGGTAACCCCAAGCTACCATATAGGTGGCAATCCACTAAGCACAGAAGAGGTTATCAGGGACCTGGGGACCCAGGTTGACAGTGGCCTTTCTTTTGACACTCACGTTGCTAAAGTGGTTAGAAAGACCTTCTACATTGCCCACCTGATCATGAAGGATTCACATCCAGATCTAGTGAGGTCATTGTTCCCCTGTACTCTTCACTTATCAGACCAATGATCGAGTACAATGCCCCATTCGGGATGTATCTCACCCGACATCTGCAGCAATTGGAGAGACCCCAAAAGTTCCTCACCAAAAGGATAAAGGGACTCCAAAATCTGTCATATGCTGCCAGATTGAAGAAACTCCAGCTCTATTCAGTTGCATACCGTCTGCTCAGAGGTGACATGTGCCTGACATACAAGGCCATGTCCAACCCGAATTAATGGACATGCTCCACCTCAAAAAATCCAAATCCACCAAAACCACTAGAGCAAGCGACTTAAACCTTAGCACGGATATAAATAGGACGTGCTGGAGGGATAGATTTATCACTCAGAGACTCCCTATGCTGTGGAATAAAATCCCGATCCATGTGAGGCAGAGCACCTCGCTGGCTCTGTTCAAGAGAAATCTTGACTTGTGGATGGGAGATCGTAGGTTTATCCCGGGAATCATCTCTGTGTCACTGCTGGACAGAGGCACAACAAACTAATGGGCACAGTATTTTTTCATATAAGGGGTGGCATAAGTCACAAAAATTTGGGCTAGGCTTATAAATGCCTTAGGGCAGATAGCCTAGTATGAACCTATGAACCTATTAGTTCCTTACCTTAAGGCAAGGCGCCTTAAACACTAAGTATGAGTTTTTATTGTATTATTATGGTTATATGTGCACAAAATGTGTGTGTATATGTATATATATATATATATATATATATATATATATATATATTTATATATTTTAATGATTATTACCAATAACCATCAGGGATGACATCTCCCTTTTTTAAATATTTAAAATATCCCTTTTATTGTGTATATATATACTTTTTCTATATCTTTTATGTAATTTTTCTTATAGATATTGGTATATGTTTTTATGTCTGTGGGGAAATATTTCTTTAAATTGTGATGTCATACTAATTGTCTTAGTATTTAACCAAGCATCAGTTGTAGTGATGTGGTCTGATGAAGCAACATCAAGTTGTGAAAGCGCTTACCGTTTGTTTTTCTGCAATAAAGTACTGTGACTGACTTCCAGTGTGTAACTTTGGTGCCTTAATTTACTTTTGCTGTTGTCTGTTTTTGGGCACCTCAGTGTACCTGAAGCCGTTTGAGTTTGTATCTTCAGCTTCATACAGGCCCATTTCAATACTAAACCATGATTATAAAGTGTTCATGTTTATAATGGCTAAAAGAATGGCAAAAGTAATGTCAGAAGTTTAAGATATGGATCAATGTGGTTTTTGTGGAGGGGGACAAATATCTGACAACAGTAACAGAACATTGATGAACCAGAGGGAAGCAGAATGCAAGAAAATACCATTGTTGTTGGAAGGTCTTGATGCAAAGAAAGCATTTGATAGACTACGCTGTGACTTTATGGGGGCATGGTTAAATGAAGTATTTAGGAGTATGGATTAAAAATGATTCTGGTGCAGCAGCTAAGGATATGTGGAAAGAGACTAAACAAAAGATAATATAAAAACTGAGAAAATTGAAGCTTTGTTATATGGATATGGATAATAAGATACAAGCAGTTAAAATGTTTTTAATCCCATTAGTCTTAAAAATAGGTCAGGCATGTTTTTATCAACCAGAGGAGAAGTTGTGGATAGCATTTAAAAGGTTAAAGGACTTTATCTGGGAGGGGAAGATGGCAGGGGTCATGTGGGGTAAACTGATTCTTCCAGTAGATCAGGGAGGACTGGGCTTACTCGATTTGAAGGGGCATTTCAGAGCTACACAGTTAAGTCTCCTGTACATAGCATGAACAGAAAACTATAACTCAAAGTGGAAAGGGATGATGATGATGAAACAAGGGGAAACTCAAGAACCAAGGAGAGAGTGGGATTTTGGATGCAGGCCTTTAAGCAGAATAAAGACAGAGCACCTCTATGACACTGTTCAAGAGAAACCTGGATGAGGGGATGGGGTACCATATATTCTTACCAGGAATAGTCCCCACAACCCTCCTGGACATGGGCAACCATTATTACATTTAATCGTGGGTATTAACTAACATTTCTATGGTATTACATTGGGGTGAAAAGGCTAGGTTTCAAATTACCTCTGGTCTGATAGCCTATTAATCTTCTATGATCCTATGATCGTACAGAATATTATATCTATAAAGTTGCAGAAAGTATGCTAAAAACTAATCCAACAAGGGAATGGAGAAAGGAGATTCTGCCAATAGGGATGACTTAAATTAGGGATATAGACAATAAGCGAGAGGGGGCTGGAATTTATTGGAGAAAACTGGCAAAGGAACCAAGGTACTGAGAGCAAATAACTAAAGAGGGAAAGGTGACAGAATTGGAAGACGCCAAGAATTTATTTGTACTGTGGGTTAAAGATTGACTTCCCTATCAAGGATTGATATCAGAGTCTAGGCAAAGAGAAAGAAATAGGGAAGTCCTAAATGAAAGACCAGCACTGGTAGAGTTTTTAGTAGAATCCAGAACAGAAGCTGCCATTAAAAAAGGAATATTTTGTAGAGCAAATAAAATATTGCATGATAACTATAAGAATCAATCAGAGGAGGATAGAAAGGATTGGGAAGAGAGCCTGGATAAACAATTCACAAAGAAACAATTGGAAGATATATGTATGTCTTCCAAATATGCAGCAAAATCTAGAAGATTTAGGATTTTGGAAATGTTTAGATAGATATTTTTATACCCCAGGTAGACTCCAGAGAATTCTTCCTCAGGTAGACAAGAAATGTTGGAAGTGTGACGGGAAAGAAAGAGGCAGTTGGGAACATATTTTCTAGTAGTGTGGTGAGTTGGTGGACTTTAAGGATTCCCTGCGGGATGCACTGTCACAGTTGCTGGGTAGACAGATTGGTGTGATGAGGGAGATGATTTTTCTGAGCTATGATACAGAATTGGAATTGCCTAGACATGGTAAGGCCTTGCTGCGTCTAATTATGGTGACTGCCAAAAAAAGCAATCACTAGAAAATGGAAATCAAAATCTTAACTAACTATACTAGAAGAAGTGCCTATAGTAACAGAGATAAAACAACTGTAATTGAGATCTTTAGAAAAGGGCAAGAGCAAACTACATAGAAAAAATGGAAATTGTGGGAACAATACATACAGAGCAGGAATGAGGTTTAAAAGAAGGCAAGACTTAAATGAGCTATGTAATGTTTGACTGAGACTAAAACCGATTGGGTAGATAAGTGATGTATAATATTTGCAACTCGGAGTGTGTCAGTATGATTTGCGATGTAAAATGCTTGCAACTAGGAGTGTGTCTGTGTGGTTTGTTTTTATTTATATAAATGTATGATTGCCTATGACGCAAGTGATGGTTTAATAATGATGTTTCTTGTTCAGAACAAAAAAGAACAGGAATTGAATAATTTATGTAATGTTGCTCAAGTTATGTGATATATAGCAATATATGTGAAGTATAATGTTGTAAACATGAACTTGTTAATACAGTTTGAGTACTGTTATATAAGTGTAAATATGCCTGTATCACAAGTCTTCTTTTTCTCTTTCAGTGTTCCCGTTAGGGGTTGCCACAGCAAATCATCTGTTTCCATTTCTTCCTGTCCGCTGCATCTTGCTGTGTCACATCAACCACGTACATGTCCTCTCTCACCACATCCATAAACCTTATCTTAGGCCTTCCTCTTTTCCTCTAACCTGGAATCTCCATCCTTAGCATCCTTTTCCCAATAAATTCCCTCCTCAGCACATGTTCAAACCAATGCAATCTCACCTCAAGTGATAATTCAATAAAGGTGTTTAAAAAAAAAAAACACTTAAAAAAAAAACATGGAGCAGAGTTTTACTGATTGCTCTGACTTCTACAGTAAGGCTATCGGAGTTACAAGCTCTAATAGTGAGGTAATCCTATTTCATTTTCCATAGGGACAGGGTTTATTTTCTTTCTCTGGCACTAGGAACATCTTGAAAAATAACCTTCCTTTATAACAAAGTGGTACCTGAGTTTACTTTACGCTAAACTATCATTCTCTCCATTTTCGTTTTTCTTTCCTGAACCTAAAAATGAGGGGGGGGGGTACTCTATAGCTTGGACGTTCCCAGACAACTCGGCTACTTTCTTGACAGATTTAAATCGTTCAGATCTTCGGAACAATTGTTCATTTCTTGGAAAATAAGAAAGGACAACCTGTGTCAAAACAGACTTTTTCTAAATGGTTGTCTAAGATTATTACCTTTTGTAATACTCACCATAACAAAACTATTCTAGGCAATTTCACGGACCACTCTACTAGGACCTTGGCTTCATCCGTGGCATTTTTCAAATGATTGAATTCTTGAAGTATTCTAGAAGTGCTACTTGGTCCTTTGTACATACTTTTACAAAGCAGTATAAGTTTGATTCCTTCTGTATGTCCAGATCAAGATTTGCTAGGGCAATTCTCCAGGGGCTCCTGGACTCTTCTGCTTCCACCTCCCAAATGTAGGTAGCTATGGTAATCTACCCATATAGCTAAGGCTACTGCAACAGTGATACATATGATCAGCATAGTACAGTTGTGCAAATTGAATTTACTGTAACAGCAAATGTTGAAATGATCACTGCTGCAGTAGCTGCTCCCACCCTCCATCATACGTCTCAACGTCTTAGAGAAAGAAATCTGCACAAAGCCATAAACTTTACAATAAATGCAAAAAGTTCATGTCCAAGAAAACAAGGGCAAGGCCCCAACAATGGAAAAGCACCCTCCTCAACAGGCAAATAAGACAACTTGTCAAATCCTTCAAGGGCTCCTTTGAGAAAAACTTAGCAAGTACAGCCAAGGATACACATAAGGCCTTTTACAGCTATATACATAGACTAAAAGGTAGGACCCAAGCAAGTGCAGAACTAGTGGCCAACGGTATCACACACATTGACATATGAGAGATAGCAAACCTTATCCCCTCCTAACTGATCACAAACCTTCCCCCAAACTTCCTCTCCACCCTACATATTTGAAGAGACGATCCTCAAAGCCTTGTCCAAGGCAAAAAAACACAGCATCTATGGGACCATATGACATCTCAGGCTGTCTTCTATACAAGGTAAAACATGAACCAGCATCACCACTAAGTACCCTTTTCAATCATAGCTTAACCACAGGCTTTATTCCTGAGGAATGGAGAACAGCTACAGTTATTCCCCTTCACAAAGGTGGCCTAGCAAGAGACCCAGGAAATTACAGAACCATAAGCCTGACCAGCCTCATCTGTAAGGCCATGGAATGTATCATTATGGACATCATAAATAAAGACATAGATGACCTTCAAACCCTGGATTCTACCCAATTCAGCTTCATCAAGGGCAGATCCTGCCTGTTAAATCTGATAGATTTATTTGAAAATGTAACCAAGGGCAAATCTGTGCACACAGCATACTTTTACTTGGCAAATGCTTTCAACACAATCCCGCATTCAGGCATTACCATTAGACTTATCAAATTGAATGTAAAATCCTTCGTTCTAAGATGAGTTGCAAACTGGCTCACAAACTGGACACATACTATCAAAGTGGGTGACTCCACATCAACCAGCTGACCTGTTACTAGCGGGGTGCCACACGGGTCAGTGCTGGGCCCCCTACTGTTTGGTGTATACTTCTCAGAATTCAGGTCAAAAGTAAGGGGTTGTGGCTGACCAAGTTTTCAGATAACTGCAGACTAGGTGCAATCATTGAATCCCAAATGATGTCAGTATACTCCAGGAGGGTCTCACACAGACCAACAACTGGTGTATTAATCAGGGTCTCAAACTGAATGCAAAGAAATGCATCATTATTCCCTTTAGCAAAAACAATGTCCCTTCACACTATCAAATCGACAACAATACCCCAAGTACTGATGAAGTGGTAAGGGACCTGGGATCAGAAGTTGACTGTGACCTTAACTTCGACCACCATATGTCTACTGTAGTAAGGAGAGCCTTTTACATAGCACACTTGATTAATAAAAGCATCGCCTCGAGAACAAAACAGGTTATAACCCCTCTATACTTGGTAGTTACCTTGAGCATAAGGCCCTGTTGGGCATGTACCGTTATAAGCACCTGCAGAAATTGAAGAGACCTCTGAGGTTTATAACAAAGAAGATCAAGGGGCTCCAGCATGTGCCTTACACAGACTGACTAAAGTCCCTGTCACTATACTCCGTATGATATAGACTTATTAGGGGAAACTTATGCCTGGCCTACAGAACAAACCTAATGAACTTGCTGCATATCTGTTAATCAAATGGGACTAGGGCTATCCATTCAAGGGACCTAAACATGGCCTACGACTTAATAGGACATGCTGGAGGGACAGATTTATCTCCTTGTGACTGCCGCATCTTTGGAACAGGCTACCAATTCATGTGAAACAGAACACCTCTATGACACTGTTCAAGAAGAACCTGGATGAGTGGATTGGGCACCATAAATTCTTACCGGGAATAGCACCCACAACCCTCCTGGACATGGGCAGTCATCATTAAATGCAATCTTGGGTACTGACTAGCATTTCTATGGTATTACATTGGGATGAAACATCTAGGCTTAAAATGACCTCTGGGTAATGACATCCGGGTCGATAGCCTAATAATCTCCTATGAATTAATGTGGGACAAAGGCCAAAAATAGGGACAATTTTAAATATCGCTCTTACAAACGTAGAAAGTTGATAGAATAACAGGTTTTCCATTAGCACGAATTTTCTGATGGGTATGAAGTCTGAAACCCAAATGTATGTCATTACTTCTGACTTCAGTCTTCAATGATTTCCTAAAAATACATCATTTTGTGAAAACAGACCAAAAATATGGGGCAAAATCAGGACATTCTGTGAAAATCTGTATATTTGAGAGGTATGCCCTCCATCCTTCTTGTTTTTCTAAGCCAGGATGTGGACATTTATTTTTTGTTATTCCTAGCATTGTCCTTTCATGGCTCAGCCTCCCTCTCTCTGCTGGCAGGAAAGTTCCGAAGGGCTTCTTCGTGCCCAAACTTTGGTCACCTCAGCTCCAGCTGCTATAAAGTTTGGGTACCTGCAAGGTGCCCTGAAGTTATGGAGGCTGGCCGGCTGTTATATCGTTGGGAGAATATCGTATAACCTCATATAGCTAAGGCTACTACAGCAGTGATCATTCGAGCATCTGCTGCTCAGCTTACACAACTGTATTTGTTTCTGTTGTCTTTAATGATTATTTTATGCAACTATAAGAGAGTAGGAAGTAAATATTTTTGTCCTAAAATCAAAGGACATTTGCCAGTTTTCCTTTTGGTACTTTTCCGTTAAACCCCTACCACTCACGGTGCAGTGGTTTCCTGTTATTTCAGTAGCGTGCACAAGTGTTTGTGTCAGAAATAAATGTGTACAGCTAACAAACACGTTTTAGTTGTTATGTTACGTGTAAAGGAAGGTATTATCATTGCACAAATTGCTGAAGTCCGCCTTGAGACCCCTTTCAATTGCCGGAGGTTTTCTTTACACATTTCTCACCCACAAACAAGTTACCTTTCTTAGTTACACAAAGTAGCGTTCTATCAGTACAGAAGTAGCTGAAGTCCACCGTTAATGTTTTCTGCATGTATATTTTGCACTCGCATACATGTAACATCCACCGAAGTCGTAACAACTTCCCGCTGTTTCTTTGGGTTCCTTCCTTGTACTTCATTATGTTTGCAGTCATGAATCACGTGAAAAACTGTATTTTGTTAATCCAACAGCTTCGGTTTCACTTACAGGTTCACGGGTTAATACTAATAACTAGGCAGGCAATTTGAACAACCACGAATAGCCTAGCAATGCCCTCTAACAAGTATTGGTAATAGATTTACCTCATTTCTTGATAAGAGCCGTCGTACTTGGCGCTGATGTGTTTTGCCAGATACTAGTGCTGTGATCCATCTTCAATACATTCAGTGTTTTTCTGATCCCTCTTCAGTGAATTACATATCTTACATAAATGAAATACAGAACAATACCTGATCAGCAATACTGGTATGGGTTTAACGGAAAAGTACCGTAGTTTTTGTTAAAGCATAAGTGTCCATTTAGTGACTGACCTTCGTGAAAAGAGACAACTGATAACGCTACATAAGTTTTCTGATGATCAAGCAGTACGAAACTCTGTCATTACTGACTGCATAAGCAGCTTATAATCAATATTAACTCCACGTGCTTCACCGTGGTTGTCAAGCAAAATGGCGCGAAGACCTCCGCTCTCATTAGTCAAGTGAGCAGTGTTTCCTATAGTGCTAATCTTTTATGTTTTTTTTTTTTTTCTGTTGGGGCATGTCAGTCCATCAAGGGGTAGGGACCAAACTAGGAGGCGTGCCAGACGGAGCCTAGAGTTGTTGTTACCGGTGCAGTCGTCGTGGGAACTGACAATAATACATACAGAAAGTTTTTTTTTTCCAGTTGAAAGCAGCTCATCAGTCCTGAGTACTCTACAGGTGATTGGTGGCACTTCTCGACCAATCACTAGACCGCTGCATGTTGGTGTAAAGTTGTTAACCCCGGAGTCTTGCTGCTTCGTGTGCTGTAGGCTTTTTCATTGGCGTTTTAAATTAGTCATTGTCTTGATTATCAAGTAAACATGTATGTTTTCCTCAGAATGTCTCGGATTATGGAAGGGAGATTCGTTATTTATTTATCGAAGTTATATTTCATATTCAAAGCATTTTCTGCTACGTGAGGATTATTCTTTTAAATATACGGGTTAAATGTTTATAATCTATGATGAAAGGATTTATGTTGTATGGAGTTCTTATAGCACTGGTAAGTTCTTACTTTAAGCCATTATATTTTACGAAGCTGTTATTCGATGCTGTAATTGTGCTGTTATGTGTCTGTGTTGGGGTTGGTCTGAGATTCCGCCCATGCAGTCGCGACAGTTCTGTTAAAATATGGACACATCGTTCGGTCTTATTTGAACTAGATGAAATATTTTACAGTTTTTCTTGATTGTCGTAGAGAATGATGTGCTGATTATTTGCCCATAGAGTGTATAATTTAACTACCGGATTAAAATAAAATATGGGGGAAAATAACTCGCAACGCAAGATGCGTACACTGCACTCTGAATCGTTGACTGTGATATGTAATCAAATAAAGGGATCCAGATCTTGAGTCGGTTGTTTTGCTGTTTTTATAGAGGAAAGTGCACTGCGGTTGTTTAGGCGATGCATACTGTTGCCACAATGGGATGAATAAGGTGAACAGTGACATAATTTACCGTGTTATATTATTAAGTTACATTCACAACGATGACTTGTTTCCCAGAAATCTTGGCTGGTCAGACGAAAAATTTCCTTACGGCTGTTATTTTATCTGTGCTTATTTATTGTTATATTATTAATTTTAATCGGAGCCATGCGTGACCTAAGTATTGATGTGTAAAGAGAATCGTCGATCTGTATTTTTGACGTTTTATACTAATTTTGGGTGCACTGTGGGTGATCTTTTTCTTCACATTGCTCTGTGTTGGTGGCGCTGTGGTGCTAAGACAATTTGATGCGTATGTCAGTTTCGCTGGCGACAGGCCAGTCATGCGTTTGCATTCGTGGGAAGTTTTTTTTCCACCTTCAGATGACTGTTTTGCTGTCTGATGCACCTTATTACTCAATTACTGTGCCCGTATCTTCCCTTTCAGAAAAACATGGTCTCACGTTTTCCAGAGAAATTTCGCCTGTAGCTTTTCAGATATGTAAGGAGGTGGTGGTGTTTTGTTTGAAAGGACTGGTTTCTTTTTCTTGTTTTTAATTTATGAGAGTATTTTTGCTTTCATTGGCTATTGATATCAACATTTATAGCACCTTGATTTCCATGACACGAACGTCGTGGCACAGTTGTAGTGTCATGTACATATATTCAGTCTCGAATTTAAATAATTACAACATTTCATTTGATTTTGTTGCTGTAACTTGTTCGACCAGGTTGCCTCGTATGGTTGCAGCTGTGTTTAGCCAGTTCACCCAGATGGAGCAGACTGAAAATTTGCATAAAGTGCCATGGTATGCTTTCACATGACTGGAAGAGTGTTCATGATCTCTAGTGATTAAAACATTTCTTTTGTCTTTAACACTTTTTCTCATTTTCATCAGATGGTTATCAGCCTTGAGCTGTCTGGATTTTATTACTGTCTTCACTCCCCAAGTTGTCCCACCAAAGGAGGATCAGCTAACATGAATGTTATCGCTCCAAAATAGCAAAGACTGGCTCACACAACACATATCCTACTTTCACTTTTCCCTTTGTATTCTTCTAATCTTGTCTTCTGCCATGGTCAAAAGGGGAACCTCCTTCCTCCTAGCACATCTCTGGTTTTCTACACCCCTTTTGTCTCTATTCCTACAGTTGGTAGGTACACTCTACACTTAGTTTGGCACATCCGCAGATGTTTGGTGCAAAGGTTACCTGTCTGAATCATTTCTTTTATTATGAGTCAATTTAGCCTCTTTCTAGGATATTCTTCGAGAAGTACACTTGCTTTTCTTTGTGTTTAATTTTTTAACCTTTGGGCACGAGTGTAGCATTATCTTGGTTACAACTGATAAAATTTCAAGTTTTTTGGAAGGGTACTTTAGCATATCGTTTAATGCAACCTGTCCTACAAGCATTCAGTGCCTTCTGGTTTTCTTTTTAATGCTTCATCTGGTCCCCTATCTGGTTCCATGTGATAATCTGAATTGCCTAAAATTTATATACTTGTGTGAGGTTTTGGCACTAACCTGTGTTGCTTTCCTTGCTCTGCAGTCATCCATATTTCCTCCTAGTATATGAATACGGATTTACTCACAGGTGCCATTGCTTTGCCTTATCTGTAGTGCTAGCAAAGTATAGTTAAGACGGATGGGATTAGGAGTGGATGCTCTAAATCATCACTTTTTACAACATTTTTTCTAAAGTATCCCCCCCCCCATATACATGTGCAGCTGCTCTGATGTAAAAGGAACGCAGCATGTGTTTTTTGTGTCTGGTTGTGGGACTGCCTTCCTGGTGACAAAAGAATGGTTTCCTTTTATCCTACTGCCCCTATTAATACTTCCTTCCCTTATAACCCTGGTTTCTGTTGTATTCAGTTTGAAGCTATTTGCCAGACTTGCTGCTTTCTAGTGCTGTGGTGTTTCTTGGACTTTGCTAGCAACATAGTCTTTTCCCCCTCACCTTTGCCAGTGGTTACACTGTATGTTTTTGTTTTTCTACCATAATCATGTACTAACTCCAACACCATAAAGACCCCATAAAAACTAATAAAAAACAAACATTGGATAACTTTTTGTTTTTAGAGAGACTGAGACAGAATTGTTTAGAGTTATCTAGCTCCCTTACATGTTGGTTTCTTTCAAGGTTACATTTAGAGAAAAGCATTCCAAAGTAAACTGCTTCATTTGCCTGCCCCATAGCCTCTTTTTTCCTAATAATTTTGGGTACACCACTCATAGATTGTCCATGCTAAAGTTATGTAATACTACTGCTGAAGTTTCTCAAGTAGCATGGTTTGTAAGATAATACAAATCAGTGTCTCTCTTTTTAAATGACCCCAAACCCCTGTGTGTCCTGTCAAGTACAGGCATAACTGTCCTTTTGTGAGCCAGCTGCTTTATTTGTCAGAGCAGTGCCTCATTGTATTTATCCAGAAAAGTCTTTCACATATCCCTATCCTTTCTAGCACGTTCCATTACCTCTCCTTCATGAACCAGCAGCTTTGTTTGTCACATCTGTTCCCAGTTGTATTTGCCCAGGAAAGTCTCATTCCTTTGTTACATCTTCAGTTACCCAAGTCATACAGTTTGTTTTGTGCATATCCCCCCTTTTCCACCAATTTCCTAATTTTGTTTTTGCTTTCTGTACAAGATTCAGTAGCATAGTCTGCCTTTGGAATTGTCAGCATTTATCATTTTTTACCACTGTGACTGCTTTCACTGCTCCCTGTATTTAATTCCCTGTTCCAGGGGAAGCCTACACACCCCGGTCTTGTTGCCTTTTATCACTTAAGACACAGACACATGCGATTTGCTTTCTTTTAACATATTTTTTTATTTCGGGTTTTATATATTATACATTTGCTTTATTTTTAACAATTATTTAATTAGATACAGATTACAGATACTACTAGCGTAATATAATTAACTATTGAACTTTCTATTGTATTTACTAACTTTTATGTTTACTAGCTAGTATAATGTAAATAGCTATTTGTATTTTATATCTCCTGCTTGCAGAGACAGTATTTTAACCAGCCCTAGTCTCCCAGTAATCTGGTAGTGAAGTAATCGACTTACATTCATCTATGATTTTAAATGCGGAATCTCTGTAGCATGCTAACGGGTCTAGCATCTGGGGTTTCTTGCCATTAGCGTACATTATATACCTGGCTCTGGAAAACTGCTCTTGTTAACAAAGTTAGTTTTTTTTTTTTTAAATGGTGCCTCTGCTAAGATTATTATACTAACTTCCGCTTGTGATAGTACTGTCGTGAGACTGCATTTAACTCGAGGACCATCTTGAATCTACCGCATTAGTAGTTCATAGTTGTGGTATTGTATGAGGAAGTCGGGAGTGTCAGAGAAGTATGTAAGAGTGGTACAGGATATGTACGAGGGTAGTGTGACAGCGGTGAGGTCTGCGGTGGGAGTGACGGATGCGTTTAAGGTGGAGGTGGGATTACATCAAGGTTCAGCTCTGAGCCCTTTTTTATTTGTAATGGTGATGGACAGGTTGACAGACGAGATCAGACAGGAGTCCCCGTGGACTATGATGTTTGCAGATGACATTGTGATCTGTAGTGAGAGTAGGGAACAGGTGGAGGAGACCCTGGAGAGGTGGAGATATGCTCTAGAGAGAAGAGGAATGAGGGTCAGCAGGACTAAGACAGAATATATGTGTGTGAATGAGAGTAAGGATAGAAGAATGGTGAGGATGCAGGGAGTAGAGGTGGCGAAGGTGGATGAGTTTAAATACTTGGGATCAACAGTTCAGAGAAATGGCGAGTGTGGAAGAGAGGTGAAGAAGACAATACAGGCAGGATGGAGTGGGTGGAGAAGTGTCAGGATTGATTAATGACAGACAAGTATTAGTAAGAGTGAAAGGGAAGGTCTACAAGAGGGTAGTGAGACCAGCTATGTTATATGGGTTGGAGACAGTGGCATTGACAAAAAGGCAGGAGTTGGAGCTTGACGTGGCAGAGTTGAAGATGTTAAGATTTGCACTGGGTGTGACGAGGATGGACAGGATTAGGATTAAGTATATTAGAGGGTCAACCCAGGTTGTAAGGTTGGGAGACAAAGCCATAGGCAAGATTACGTTGGTTTGGACATTTGCTGAGGAGGGATGCAGAGTATATTGGGAAAAAGATGCTAAGGATGATGCTGCCAGGTAATAGGAAAAGAGGAAGGCCTAAGATAAGGTTTATGGATGTGGTGAGAGAGGACATGCAGGTGGTTGGTATGACAGAGCAAGATGCAGAGGACAGGAAGAAATGGAAACAGTTGATCTGATGTGGCGACCCCTGACGGGAGCAGCCGAAAGAAGAAGTAGTAGTAGTTCATAGATAAACCATATATCCCTGGTCTCCCTGCCTTTTGGCTTGTAATATGTGTTGTATGCGTTGCAACTCCTGAATGTGTTTTTAAGTATTGGATATTGCGGCTTTTTGTTAATGTATTTTTTTCTATTGCTGTTGTGCTTGGTTTTTAAGACTGTTTGTTTTTGGCATGTAATCCTTGCTTTCATTATATTCTGCTCACTTTGATTTGTCTAAAACTTTCTCCCATTTCCTTCCCTCAGCTTTTATTAACCACTTGCTCTCCTGAAGCTATGGGCGACCTCCCCCATGCCTTAACTTCTGTCCAGAGCAATAAACTCGGTACAAAATAATGTCGCTATATTCCAGCATTTCATAAGTGTAAGTGGAGTGCACACCGAGCTAGAGCTTGTATGACTACCCCCCCCCTCCATATAGTGTAGTCTCCTGGATGCTGCAACTGTTGCTGTAGGAAAGTGAATGCCATAAAGCAGCCTAATAATACACTTAGTTCTCTTCTAGTCTTAATTTCCTTGATGAAATTTGTTGTCAGTTGCAGCAACATTCAGGATCCTGCTCACACCCCCACTTTCATTTCCTGTACACTCTAACCAAATTAAATGCACCCCCTACTCCTAAACTCCACCCCATCTTCTCCACTTGCATACTCTTCTCTTCAGCTTCCCTTGTGTGGCACATCTCCTTCTTACAATCCCCACACTTTATCCTTCCTCTTAATTTCCAGCCAGCTTTTCCCTTCTTGCATCTACTTTCCTTTTTCCAGTGAAATTCTTAGTCTTCCAACATCTGTACTTCCTTTACCCTTGCCTCTCTCAACTATGTACCAATCCCTTTCAAATACAATCTTTCTCTTCCTCTGTTCTGCTTATGTAGTTTAATTCTCTCCATCTGCTATCATAACCCCTTGCTCCTGACTATGCCAACACCCACTCTTCCATGTTACTGCACCTATGTTCAAACCTCTGTAAAAGTTTCCACTGCTCACTCAGTTTTCCCTAACTGTATAACAAATTTCCACAGAGTTAAAATCCTCCCGCTTACTTCTCTACGTTATAAATTTAGACCCAAGTATGCCAGACTCTATCCCCTCACTAACCATAAGATATTTTTTTCTTTTTAACTTATTATGTTTTGGTGACATCCATCCCAGTCCTGGACCTGACACCAACTTCTTTAAACAAAGCTGTGCTGACTGTGCCAACACTTCTCCATCCTCCTCCTATGCCACCCACCAGATCACTTCTTGCTATCTCCAAAGACTCCACTAACCTCCCAAATACCTAACTGTAATTTCTCTCAATATACAAAGTATCATTAATAAGGTGTCCCATCTTCATTCCCTGAACTCTCAACATAACCCTGACAGTGTTGCGCTCTCTCTCTCTCAAACGTGGCTACAACCACAAAGTCCTTCCCAGGCTGTAATGAAAAGGGGGAGGTGTAGCTGTTCTATACTTGGAAAATCTCTCCTCCCCCCACCTACACCCCCTCCTAACTTTTATCCTGCTGAAATTCTTATAGTCGACTGTAAACTTAACCAACACGAAAACCTCACTATTTCTGCCATTTATATCCCCCTGGAAACAATATTCCTATCTTAGAGCAATTTCTGTCTTGGGTCTCTGATAACATCACCCATGAGTCCATTATCCTGGGTGATGATAATATTGACTGGACAACTATAAACTCCTCCTCTCCCCATACTTGCATTAAGCTGTATGGCTTTTCTCGGCTCATCTCTTAACCCACTTGCTATAATAAACATTCCAGCACTACTCTTGATTGGATCTTCATTTCTAACCCTAACCACTACCACAATCCCTGTACTCTTCCACATTTTCTCAGTGATCACCTTCCCACATAGAAAGTCACCTCAATTTCACAGGCTCCACCGATTTATGGATTGTTGTAAACACTCTGCCTGCAATCCTGATACTTTCAATAATTTACTTTTCTCCTTAAAGTGGTCTTTCGTATACAACCTTCCTCATGATGAAGCTGTCTCCAAATTCAATGAACATTTTCTTAGTACTTTAAACTCTCTGGCCCCCATCAGAAAAATTAGGCTGGAGTCTAATTTTTCACCTTTGCTAGCTCAACCCACTCGTAACCTCATGTTACAGAGAGACAGGGCTTTGCAAACCTGGGGGAAAAAACTAATCTGCCAAACCACTTTCAAAGTTATAGAGAAGTTAGAAACCTTACCAAAAACACATTGACAAGTACAGAAGGGATTACTATTTTAAATCCCTAAACAATCCTCACGCCAATCCCAAACTATTTTGGAACAATATTAATAAGCTTCTTTATTCTGGTAAACCCTCTGCACCTAGTCCCTGTCCAAATAGCTCTGACCTTGATGCTCCACTCTACTAAACACTTTCTTCATTAATTCTGTCAAAAATCTTACTAAAAATAACAATACTAATCTTTCCTCTACTGAGGTCATCCACTACCTCCACCTTCTCTGTTAAACCTGCTCCCACTGCGTATATCAAATCACTTCTCTCTGAATTTAAACCCTGCCCTCCCTTTGCTGACAACCTACCCCCACAATTTCTCAAAATAGCTGAGAAAGCCATTGCCTACCCCATCTTCATTCTCATCAACCAATCCATTCTTGAAATTATTGTGCCCAAAATTTGGAAGACATTTTATGTTGTATACCTTCATAAAGGTGGAAACTACACATAACCCTCAAACTATCTCCTCCTCTCCATAATAATGGAAAAATGTATACATAAACAAATACTTGAACATCTAATACAGGAAAACCTCCTTACTCCCGCTCAACATGGTTTTTGTCCCCATCATAGCACTGCCACTACTCTTATTACTTTCACTCAGACCATTGCCAAAGCCCATCATGAAAACAAACCTAGTCTGTTGCCTCTTCCTCGAGTTATCAAAAGCTTTTGACACTGTATCTCACAATCTGCTTCTAACTAAACTTAAAACCTTAATCTCTCTCAGTCCACTATACTGTGGTTTTCCAGCTACCTCTCTGAAGCCTATCAGCCCCCTCTCCCTTCCTTCCTGTTCATACTGGTGTTCCCCAAGGTTCCATTTTGGGGCTCCTCCTATTTAACATCTCTACAAATAATATGTTTACATCTTGCCCCCTCTCTTCTCTAATCTAGTATGCACACAATTCCACCATCATATTTTGCTCCAACAATCTCCCCCGCCTTCTGTCTCATACCCAAGAGTCACTCCTTTCTGTGGAAAAATGGCTAACTAGCGATGAACTCTTAGTCCGAAAAAAAACCCTACTTCTTTTCCTCCCTAAATCTCTACAACATTGTAAAAACACCTTGGTCACATCCCTTACTATCTCAGTAGAAATCTGTACTAAACTCCTTGGCGTTCTCAACAATCAACTCAAATTGACATTCATATTCTACAAGCTATCAAAAAACCACCCCAAAAACTAGGCCTACTATATACGAATAAAAACGCCTGAC
This sequence comes from Protopterus annectens, assembly GCF_019279795.1. Lineage (NCBI taxonomy): Eukaryota > Metazoa > Chordata > Ceratodontiformes > Protopteridae > Protopterus > Protopterus annectens. Next base: position 179,127,570 of record NC_056732.1, on the reverse strand, counting down.
AAAAGACCAAAAACGTTCACTTGCTCAGGCTTTTCTGTTTTGTTTTCTGTCTAATCTCCAGTCTAACCTTATGGCAAAACGTGAGTCCACCTACAATAAAATTGATAGATTTGCTGCTAATCTACCATACCATTCCCATCACTGCAGTGCCCTAAAAAATCTCCTATGGCCAGAATTTCAAAACCAACTCCTACTCCCTCATCTCTACCTCATGCACTCAGTACTAGCAAATCCCTCCCTCTACCCTAATCTCTCCCTATACCCCCAAACATTGTCTCTGCATTGCAGACCAACATCTACTGGAAGTCTATAAGCCCTCAAAGCAAATTGGTAAACTACTGTATGGCCACTCTTTTGCTGCAGCTGGAATAAACTTCCCCCTGACCTGAAAGCCATCACTAACGATCTCCATTTAAAAAAAAAAAAAAACTAAAAGATTACATGCTTAATACATGGACTTGTCCATGGCTTACTCTAACATGACATCCTCTCCCTTATCTTTGTTAATACACTGTTACTTGATATTTCATCCAACTGTCTAATGCTACAAATAATCTAATTTCTTGCAGTCAAACAGATCTTTATTTATTGGCATTTGTTTACCGAGAAAGTCCACTGGGCCAAGAGAACCCATTTTCAGTGGAGGCCCGGGGAGAAAAGCTCCACAATGTAACAGTAGAAAACATAGAAACATTAAGTACAATATAAGGCAACTTCCCGTTAAAAGCAGGTAAAACAATGCGTGCATAGTAATGTCCAATAAATGTAAGGGTGACACACACAAAATATGTACCTGTGAGCAAAGGTGAGCATAACAACTAGCATAAGTTGCAGAACTAGAAGAGTAATTGAGTTAATAAACATAATTAAGTGGTATATACAAGGTATTTTGTGGGCGGCCACGGTGGTGCAGTGGTTAGCATTGCTGCCTCACAGCAAGAGGTTCTCCGGTTCAATCCTCGGCTGGGGTGCCTTCTGTGCAGAGTCTGCATGTCCTCCCTGTGGTCGTGTGGGTTTCCTCCAGGTGCTCCGGTTTCCTCCCACATCCCAAAGACATGCTGTAGGTGGATTGGACACTCTAAATTGGCCCTGTGTGTGTGTGTGTGTGTGTGTGTGTGTGTGTGTGTGTGTGTGTGCATGCATGCATGCGTGTGCCTTCTGTGGAAGGTTGGGCGCCGGGCTGGCAACTCGACACTGTAAAACTCCACCACCACTAATGAGCGGACAAGGTGATCTGCTGTGGTGACCCCTAACCGGGAAAAGCCGAAAGAAGAAGAATACAAAGTATTTTGTGAAAACTGGTTAGCAGAAGGCTGGGAAGGGGGGGGGGCAGTGAGAGGTATGTAGAAAAGATGGATGGAAGAGTAGAAGTTTAGCAAGAGTTGTTTTGGTAGTGAGTATGGACGAGTTTGAAGAGGGGGAGGGATGTGGGATAGTGTGTGAGTGAACTTAGTGTGTGGGCAATCAAGCTGTAGATGGATGAGAATAAGGGCATGTGCATTGCCAGAAGGAAGAGAGATACAATTGCAGTTCTTCGTTTTTGAAGGAAGTGATTTTACTAGAGGTTCTGATAGCTGATGGTAAGGAGTTCCAAAGCTTGGCAACAGAGAAGGAATAAAGCACTTTGCTGGCAGGGAGTTTAGGTTTGTGTACTTGTACTAGTAGTTGGTTTTCAGATCTCAGTGGCCTGTTAGGGTGGTAGTGGGTGAGGATGGAGGAGAGGGCTTGGCAGTTTGAGGGTTTGTAAATAATTTTGTGAGCTGTGATTAGCTGTAGGTAAGTGAGATGATGATATATAAATTGTCATTCCATTATTTAACTGGATGACTATTTGCCAGTGTGGTAATTGTGCTATTTCTCTGTGTGAATGTTACTGTTGAATTCATTTGTTAATAAGTCTTTGTTTTGCTTTTGTATCATACATTAGTCGAGCATTGTATTTGTTGTTGTGTCTTTCGGCTTATCCCGGTTAGGGGTCGCCACAGCGGAACTCCGGTCCACTAATGTTTGGTAGTGGATTTTTACGTGCCGAGTTACCAGCCCTGACGCACAACCTTCAACGAAGGCACACCCATTCACACATGCCTCCACACAGAAGACGCTCTAGCTGAGAATCGAATGGGACGTCTTGCTGTGAGGCGACTATGAGCATTGTATTTGTAGTACTTTTATTTTGTTTTACTTATTTTATATGTTTGGAGCTTTTCTTCTTGGATCTCTGCTGAAAAAGGGCTTCTTGCCCAGTTAGACTAACCCGGTTAACAAATGTAAAATAAATAATATTTTAGCATTACTTAAATTGCTCAATTCCTGCCTTCCTTTAAGCCTCGCTTCTCTTGAACATTATTCTGCATGTATTGTTTTCACAAATTCCTGTATAATTTGCTCCTTCCCTTTTCTAATGCTGCAACCTCCAGTTATTATTTTTTTAAACACATTTATTGAATAATCACTTGACATAGGCAAATTTACTTTTTATATAAAAGTAATCAAACTGTATTAACAAGTTCACGTTTACAAACATTATACTTTACTTATATTGCTGTTCTATATCATATAACCTAAAGAACATTACATAAATTGTTCAATTTCTGCCTTTCTTAATAAGAAACATCTTTATTAAACCATCACTTATGACATAGGCAATCGTACATTTATGTAAATGAAAACGAACCACACCAACACAATCCTAGTTGCAAGCATTTTACATCTCAAACCATACTGACACACTCCAGTTTCAAACATTATACATCACTTTTATAATCTACCCAATCATTTTCCGTCGAACATTACACAACTCATTTAAGTCCTGCCTTCTTTTATACCTCATTTTTCCCCTGTATGTATTATTCCCACAATTCCCATTTTTTCCTATGTAGTTTGCTCCTACCCTTTTCTAAAGATCTCAGTTCTGGTTGTTTTGTCTATTACTATATTTACTGTTTCTAGTATAGCTGATTTATTTTGATTTCCATTTTCTAATAATTTACTTTTTTGGCAGTCGCCATAATTAGACGCAGGAAGGCCTTACTGTGTCTAGGCAATTCCAATTCTGTATCATATCTCAGAAAAATAATCTCCCTTGTCACACCAGTCTGTCTGCCCAGCATCTCCGACAGTGCATCTTGCAGGGAATCCTTAAAGTCCACCAACTTGCCACACTTCTAGAAAATAGGTTCCCATTTACCTTTTTCTTCCCTGCCACACCTCCAACATTTGGCGTCTACCTGTGGAAAAAATCTTTGCACTCTACTTTGGATGTAAAAATAGCTGTATAAGCATTTATAAGCAAAACTCTTAATCTTCTAGATTTTGTTGCGTATTTGGGAGACATACATATATCCTCCCATTGTTTCTTTGTGCATTGCTTAGCCAGTCTTTCTTCCCAATCCTTTCTAACCTCCCCTGATTGATTCTTATAGTTATCATGCAGTATTTTATATGCTGTGCTAATTAATTCCTTTTTTAATGGCATCTCTTCTGTTCTGGATTTTACAAAAAAAACTTTACCAGTGTTGGTCTATCGTTTAGGACCCCCCTATTTCTTTGTCTATACTCTTGTAGCAATCCTTGATGAGGGAAGGCAGTCTCTAACCTGCAGTCCAAATAAATTCTTGGCTTCTTCCCATTCTGTCATTTTTCCCTCTTTAGTTATTTGCTCCCACTACCTTGGTTCCTATGCCAGTTTTCTCCAATAAATTCCAACCCCCTCTTGCCTATTGTCTATATCCCTAATTGCAGTCATTCCTATCAGCAGAATCTCCATTCCCTTGTTGGCTTAGTTTTTGGGATACTTTCTACTATTTTATGGATAAAATATTCTGTATAATTATAATAAAATATAATAGAGTAATTATTCTGTATAATTATTATTCTCCTTAAAGGACTGCATCCAAAATCAAAGTCTCTCCTTGTTTCTTGAGCTTCCCCCCCAATTCAACATCATCCCTTTCCCCTTTGAATTATAGATGTTATGTGATCCTATCTCGCCTACATTCTGACTGATGGGTTCGGAGCCGATCCCTCGGCTCCGACTCGGCACGCTTATGCCAAAGAGCGAAGTCTCTTATTGGCTGAGCTTACTATATCCCAGGATGCACCACTACCAGTCCCCCAGATCTCGTTTGCAGCTAACAAGTGAAGACGTGGTCTCGAGCTGGCTGAGCTAAGTAGTGATTATTTTCACTAGTTTTTCTGTCAGGAATTTCTTTATTCTTCAAAAAAAAACAGTTTTAACAGCTGTTCTTGTGTTTAGAGTGCGTTTGGTGAAATTCACTTGGTGAATTCTTGTGTTGTGAGTGTTGACTAGGAGTACCTCTTGTGTGGAAAGGCCTTTCCCGGTCTTTTTGGTTGTAGGTGACTTCGGTTCTGTTTAGGGATCTCGGATCCTGTATATTACTGATATTTCTCTTTCTTTTAAAAGAAGGACAAAGTAAAAAAATTCTTTCTATTTACAGTGTTTGTACTGTGTTTTGACTAACTCAGAATGTCTCAGGTACCTAGGCCTTCAGGCTTTAAAAAGTGCACCAAGTGCAACTTTAAAATGTCTATCACAGATGACCACTCTCTCTGTGTTTATTGTTTGGGTGCAAAACATTTGCAGGAGTCCTGCAGCGTGTGTCACGCTTTTTCCTCAAGGGTCCTCCAAGAGAGGAAAAATAAGCTCATATTGAAAGGCATTATTAAACCTTCCTTTGAAGAAGCTTTAGCATCCTCTCCTTCTCCTGCTAAAAAGAAAAGGGCGTCGGCTCCGACCAGTCCGTCGGATCCGACCGCCAAAAGACATAGGCAGGCCTCTCCTTCGGCTCCAAGGACTTCGGAGCCGAGGTCGGAACGGTCTGCCTCGATGCCACCAGTCTCGACTCCTCTGGCTTCGGAGCCGATGGCTGGGGCATCGAGAGGCGGGTCATCTTCATCGGCTCCACCGGTTTCGGAGCCGATGAAGGTTGCCCGCTCAGACACTTCCTCCTCGGCGCCGAAGCCCTCCTCGGCACCGATGGAAACTAGTTTGGGTATTCCTTCTGCGCCGATAGTCATCGAGTCGCCTCGGAGCCGGTCCCCTAGCCCCTTGGGGCGTTGGAGAGGCCATCTCGAACCCGTTCAGTATCCTCTAGGTCATCGAGGATGTCAGATTCGGACATAGACAGGGTGCTCCAAAGACTGTTCCAGTCCCCAGTCTTTCAAAAATTTGTTTCGGCTCCGACCCAGTTGGCTTCGGAGCCGACAGCCCATGCCCATGTCATTGCCATTCCTCCTCCGACCGCTTCGGCTCCGTCGGAGCAGGTGCTGTTGGAGCCGGTAGAGGTCTTAGGGTCGGCTCCGACCCTTACTCCAACCCCGGCCTTCGGGTCCGAGTTTGGTACACGGACTTCTTCGGCTGGGCCTGTGGGTGATGTTTCGGGACCTATGCTGTCGGTTCCGAGCCTCCCTCTCGGTGCTTCGGCTGCGGGACTTCTGTCTGCTGTCATGGCTCCGGGGACGGACACTCCCAGGATTCTGGGGTCCGGCTTTCAGAGCTATGAGGAGTGCCTTGGCCAAGTCTTCTTCGGCCATCTCTCCGGCTTTACCGGCACCTTCCCTGGGCGTGGAGACTGGGTCTTTGGCAGTTCCCCTGTCCTTAGGCAGCGGAGCCCCTGGGCCTGAGGTTACCCCCATTGGGGTTCCCTCCTCCTGAGGGTTCTTGAGTTGTCTTCAGAGGAGCCCCAAGGAAGAGATCGTGCAAGAGGAAGCACGTGGACTCCCGAGTCTATTACATCGGACACTGATCTTGATGATGCGGAGGGGTCCCAGTCGATCCTCGGATGATGTCTCATTTGCAGACATCTTAGAGATCCTCAAACAACGAGGCGGCTGGATATCCAAACCCCCCTCTGCTGATGAGTCAGTGCTTCTCAAGGCCTTTGGGGCTCAGCCCTCCGCCTCTTGGGTGTCTCCGCCCTTCGACGAGCTTCTGGATTTAGTTTGTCGGAGGGCGTGGGAACATCCAGATACCGTGGAACCAGTCCCTTCTCGTCCTAACAAATTTTTGTCTGCCCCACCCGAGAAGGAGTTCCTGACCAAAGGCGTGGCTGTAGATGCCATGGTGGTGGCATCTGCTACACAACAGGACCTGGCAGAGGCTTCAACGTCCGTCCATCCTCCTAATAAGGAGTCTAGGAGCATGGACCGGTACGGGAAGCGTACCCTGACTTCAGCTGCCTTTACTTTAAGGTCCCTGAATTATTTGGCACATTTTACTAGGCTTCAGAGGGATCTGGTCAAAGAGCTGTCAGATTCCCTCTCAGGTAACCTACCTGAGCAGCTAGCCCAGTCGGTTAGCTCTCAGTTGGCTATCCTTGCTTCAATTTCTAACTCGTCCATGAGGCTCATTTCATATGCGGCGAAGGCGGGTAGACGGCAGGCACAGGCGTGGCTCTACGGAGACAAGCCTGGCTCCGTTTGTGTCATTTTGCGGAGGCCTTCAAGTCTTCCTTCGCCGACGCTCCCTTTGATGGGTCCTCTTTGTTTGGACCTAAGGTTAAAGACACTCTTACCCGCTGTGAACAAGAAGAAAAAACTTTATCTGCCGTAGGTGCATGTTATTCCACTCCCTTTCAGCCTTATCCCAAGGCTAAAGGAGGGGGGAAGATGTGGTTCCGCAAATCACGTAAGTTTTTCCATCAACAGCAGGAAGATTCCCCTTCCAGAGGCAGAGGACGGGGAAATTTTTCTGGGAGACGCCATCCCAGAGGTGGCAGAGGGCCCCGCAATTCTGGAGACCGCGAGCCCTTTCGTGGCTCTTCAGCCTCCCACACTTCATGAGGGATTGCCCGGCTGTGCTGCTCCGGAGCCAGTCGGGTGCCGTTTTGCCAAGCACCTAAAAGCCTGGGAGTCAATCACTCAGGACAGATGGGTGTTTCGGATTATTGCCGGAGGTTACACCATTCCCTTCACACACTCACCCCCACCGTCCAAAAAAATCCCGGACCCACCACCCAGTCAAAGGGAAATTGCAGCCGTAGAAGCGTTAAAGCTGCTAGAAAAGGAGTCATCCAACCGGTCCCCACAGACCAGATCGGATCCGGAAATTACTCAAGGTTCTTTTAGTGCCAAAAGACAGGGGACCTGAGACCAATATTGGATCTCAGCAGACTAAACCAATCCGTCACGAAATCCAAATTCCGAATGGTCACGTTACAATCCATTCTCCCATTATTGGAGAAGGATGTTTGGATGTGCTCCATAGATCTCAAGGACGCCTATTATCACATACCGATACATTGGGCGTCCAGGAAGTATCTGCGCTTCAGCCTGGGAGACAGTCATTTCCAATTTTGTGCTCTGCCCTTTGGTCTCACCACAGCCCCCAGGGTGTTCACCAAGTGCTTGGCAGTAGTAACTGCTCACCTGAGGAGTCTTGGATTCCAAGTGTTTCCCTATCTGGACGACTGGCTCCTGACTGCCACCACCAGTCATCTACTAATGGACAACCTCAAAGCCACCTTTTCCCTGGATGCTACCCTAGGAATTACATTCAATTGGTCAAAGTCTGTCTTGCTGCCCTCTCAGCGCATAAGGTTCATAGGAGCAGAGATAGACTCAAAATTGATGCACGTTTTTCTTCCTACCGAAAGGATCCAAACTTTACAAGGCCAAGTTCAAGCCCTGCTTTCAAGATCCAAGGCCCCAGCCAGGATGGTCCTGCAACTTTTAGGTTTGATGTCTGCCACGGTTCTTCTAGTTCCTCTGGCAAGATTGCACATGAGGATTCTTCAGTGGCTATTATCGACTCAATGGTCCTTTCAGGATCTTCCCCTCAATCACCCCATTTTGATTACAGAAACGTGCAAACGGGACCTTCGCTGGTGGCTTCAGACATCCAATCTGAATCAGGGAAGTCCTTTTGCTATTCCCCCTCCAGTGGTCACCCTGACGACGGATGCCTCCCAGACAGGGTGGGGGGGGGGCATTGTCTGGGCAGGTTAGTTCAGGGTTCCTGGCTTCCAGACGAAACCTTTCTCCACATCAACGTATTGGAGATGAGGGCTTTACTTCTGTCCCTACAGGCCTTGCACAAGTTTCTCCCTCAGGGCATTATCGCTATCCACACAGACAACATGTCGGTGGTCTGGTATCTAAACAAACAAGGAGGGACCAGATCTTACCCCCTTTGCAGAGAGGCCATGAGGGTGTGGGAATGGGCTGTAGCTACCAGCCGTTTCTTGGTAGCGACCCACATTCCGGGGAAATCCAATATATTGGCAGACAGATTAAGCAGGACAATTCTCTCTCCTCACGAGTGGTCCCTGAACGAAACAGTAGCAGCTCAGGTTTTCAGAAGATGGGGGACGCTGTGCTGCGACCTGTTTGCAACACCACAAAACGCAAAGTGCAAAAGGTTCTTCTCCTTGACTCCACATCAGGGGGAAGCAGCTATGGATGCTCTAGCACAACCTTGGCCAACAGGGCTACTTTATGCCTTTCCTCCGATTCCACTTCTCCCCAAAGTCATTCAGAAAGCTTCTCAATCGGGGTCCACAATGATACTAATTGCTCCGCACTGGCCTCGTCAGGTATGGTTTCCCTACCTGAAGAAACATGCGGTGGACGATCCTTGGACTTTAGATCTAACTCCGGATCTGCTAATTCATCAGTCGGGACGACAACACCAGTCCCTTCACACCTTGAAGTTGACAGCTTGGCTCCTCCACTTCCGACTTTAGTCAGAAATCACACATTAGACCCGGAAGTTATTCACATTTTATCTTCGCCGACAAACCCACCACTAAGAAATTGTACCTCAGTAAGTGGAAGAGGTTTGCTATCTGGGCTCAACTCAGGGGCTTAGACCCTATCACTGCTCCAATCCCAGAGGTTTTGAAATTCTTAACATCCCTGTTTAATCAAGGATCTTCTGTCTCTACTATTAAAGTCCAACTAGCGGCTATCTCTAAATTTCACGAGTCCATGGATCCTCCGTTGATGAGCAGCAGATTATGCAAAACTTTCATTAAAGGTGTGGGGCTGTTAAGACCCCCAGTTTTTCATCCTGCGCCTCCGTGGGATCTTGATTTGGTGCTTCGTGCATTAACATCTTCCCCTTTCGAACCGGCTGCTACATGTGAGTTAAAATATCTGTCTTGGAAAACTGCCTTCTTAGTTGCAATTACCTCTGCAAGAAGGGTTTCAGAGATTCAAGCCCTATCTATCAAACCTCCGTACTTGATTTTTCACAAGGATAGAGTATCACTTAGGCCTAATCCATCTTTTGTCCCAAAGGTCTGTTCTAATCTCTGTCTCCAACAATCTCTAGAGCTTCCAGTTTTCTTTCCAAAATTCTCCAATGAAGCAGAATACACTCTCCATAAATTGGATGTTCACAGGCAATTGCGCTTCTATCTAGACAGGAATCAGCAAATTCGTAAATCAGACCAGTTGTTTGTGTCCTTCTCAGACAATAAATTGGGTAAAACCATCACAAAAGCTACTATCTCCAAATGGATTAGAGATTGTATAACTCAGGCTTATTCCTCTACGAATAAGCAACTTACAACATCTATCAAAGCTCACTCTACCAGAGCGATGGCTACTTCTATAGCTTTTCATTCTAAGCTCGCTATTTCTGAGATTTGTGCTGCGGCTACTTGGTCCAATCCGCACACTTTCATTTCCCACTATAAATTGGATGTGGCATCTAAAGGGCGAGCATCATTTGGTTCCACGGTACTCAGGAGTGTTTTCCAGTGAGCCACCCAGGATTCGGGTGCTAGGGACGCTGTCCCATCAGTCAGAATGTAGGCGAGATAGGATCACATAACATCTTTTAGTTATGTACTCACCATAACTTCAGATGTTTGGGATCCATCTCGCCATTCCTAATACCCACCCTCCTTCCCCCGGCCTTGGAGATCAGAAGAGATTGAACGGTTTTGAGTTCTACTGTTTTATCTTGTTTCTTCTGACGATGTTATATAAGCAGTGCTTGCATGTGTGCATGTATGCGGACAAACTAGATCTGGGGGACTGGTAGTGGTGCATCATGGGATATAGTAAGCTCAGCCAATAAGAGACTTCGCTCTTTGGCATAAGCGTGCCGAGTCAGAGCCGAGGGATCGGCTCCGAACCCATCAGTCAGAATGTAGGCGAGATGGATCCCAAACATCTGAAGTTATGGTGAGTACATAACTAAAAGTTTTCTGCTTACTGTGTGTATTGGAGCCTTAACAGTGTAGCTCTGAAATACCCATTCAAATTGGGTAATCCCAGTCTGCCTGTTCTACTGGAAGAATCCGCTTATCCACCTTGACTCTTGCTGTCTTTCCCTTCCAGATAAATTCCCTTCAGCTCTTTATTAACTGCGATCCACAATTTCTCTGGTTGATAAAAATGTGCCTGACCTGTGTATAAAACTAAAGGGACTAAAAACATTTCGACTGCTTGTATCACACTATCTATATAACAAAGCTTCCATTTTTCTCAGTTTTATTTAGTCTCTTCTTACATATCCTTAGCTGCCACACCAGAATCATCTTTAGTTCACACTTCTAAATACTTCATTTTATCGTGTCCCCATAAATAAGGATATTGCTAAACCAATTTTTGTGTATGTACATAGTTTACTGCTATTGTCTTTGTTTTAGCTTCGTTAATTTTTTATCCCGAAAATATATGAAATTGTCTCAAAATGTTCCACAACATTGTAATGTCTTTCTGGTTTTGTCAGGTATAAAATACCATCTGCAAATAGAGCTATCTTTTCTTGACTTGACTGCCTGGTTCCTCTCCCCAAGCAGAAATTATCAAAAAGGACCCTACCCACTTTAAATTTTCGCTTGGATCATCAATGTTCTGTTAATGGTGTCAAATGTTTGCCTCCTGTCCACAAAGTCACATTGATCCATGTCTGTCAAGTTTAGCATTACTTTTGTCATTCTTTTAGCCATTGTAGACATGAACATTTTATTGGGCCTGTCTGAAGATGGGTCCAATTGTTCATTACTCTATTTAGGTATTACAGCTACTGCTGCTTTCTTCCAGGATGTTGGTATTTCTCCTCCTCTTAAAATACTGTTAAAACCTTCAAGATCTTTCAGTTTTTTTTCCCTTCTAGCTTCCAAACTTCCACAGGAATACCATATGTTCCTGGGGACTTTCCTGTAGATTGGTTATACATTCACAGTTTTTTATCTTGTCTCCTCCAATCCTAACAGTTGGTAATTTGGCCCCATCTACCTCTGACCTTGGCATATTTAATTCTTCCATAAACATTTTCATTTGTATCTTTTCTTTGATTTCCATATTTCTCTGTTTTATACAGACTTAGAATTTCTGAAATATTTCTAAATACCTTTTATAGAATCTCTTGTTACCTTCTTTGTTATAGGCTCCCTAAGGTTGGCGACAGCCCTTTCTACTGTCTGTTGCTTGAGTCGTTGTGCTAAAAGTTTTTTGTGCTCTAGTGGTACTGTCAAAAAACAGTTGCTTAACAGCGATCTTTCTAAACTTGTGCATATTATCGGGGTAATGCTTTATTTTCCTGCTAAGCATTCTGCAGTTGATCTTGTTCTGTGAGATTTCCCTTATTCGGCAATACTTTTAACATTTGTCAATCCACCTTAATTTTGTCCTACTCTCTAGCTATATTTTCAGAAGAAATTTCTATTGTTTCACATAGCTCCTGAATAATCTCCACTGCCTATTCCTTAAATTCATCTCTCTTCAGCAGATAGGTGGGAAATCACCAGTGTCTCATTTTTTATTTCATTACCCTGTGTTTTTATTTTTGTTGTTATTGGTGCATGATCTGAAATAATTATTGGGTGCATATCATGACCTTTAGTTAAATACACATGATCCTGTGAAATGTAAATTCTGTCTAGCCTGGCCCTGTTTTTATATCTTTGGGAATAATCTGTAGATTTATTCAGAATTCCTATTACTGAATTCACATCTTTCATGCCAAATATTTTCATAATTTTTTTCAAAAATCTACTCTCCTTTTATACTTTCCCTTTTGGGCCCTCCAGACATATCTTCACTGCTGCAAATCAAATTCAAGTCCCCACCTACAAGTAATATTCATTGCTGAAAACTGATTATTTCTCCCAGAATTAACTCCATTATAGCACTTTTAGGTGTCATATAAATACATACCAATGTAATTTTTTTTCATTGCCAGTAGCCCCTTAGCACTAAAAATCTGCCATTTTTATATTTGTTATAGTTTTCTGTCACCATTGGAGCTCCTCTTGCAATTATAAGTACTTCTCTTTTCCTTTGTCCCAGATATTCTGCTTAATATCCATCCTGAAAACCATTCTTTATCATGTTCACACGTTCAGTTCTTTCCAAGTGCATCTCCTGTAACATAGCTATTTGCACTCCGCATTTTTAATACAGTTCACTATTCTTTATTTTTTGTATACATCTGAGACCGTTGACATTTTAAAGACCTTGCATAAAGCATCATTGTATTAAAAAGTTATCCCCACTTTTTATGTATAGCACCTTTTTTGTTAAATGTCTAGTTCCAGCTTTTGTGTTACATTCATGCACTTTTTGGGAAGTTGAACTTTTATGTAGTTGTTTCTTGTCATAACTAATTGAGCCTATGTCACATCTTACAAAAAAAAATGTTTTATTGAAAGCCATGAAAAAAAAACACACAAAAAACAAGCAAACCCTAATATCCAACTAAAACCTCTTAATACTACTACTTGAAATATTGAAGTTTTACCCTCCTACTGGAACAAAATCTCCAAACTGACAGCCACACTTAGAGTTGAGTTAACCTAAAAGAAAGGTTATCCATGCTAAGTTGCATGCTGCAGCCTCTGTTTCTACTAAGTGCTAACTGGCTTTGTCTTACCTTTAAAGCTCTCCCAGCTGGGAAAACCTCCAAGTACTTTCAGAGAACATTATCTTCTAGCCAGTTTCTCTTTTTTTAGCAGAATATCTCCATGGAGACATGAGAACCAGACAGCACATTTCTTTTTATCATATTGTTTTTGTGGAGACCTAAGGGCTAGGTACAGAAATGCTACTAAGCATACTTTCATTTGCTAGGAAAAAAGCTTCATAATATTCAATATTCTCTTTCATTTACTTGCTTTCTTTTAAAACTTGTTATTAAATCAGTCTGGGTTCCTTAATCCAGTCATTCCCCCATGCAAGAATGAGAAAAAGCACATTATTTTTTTTCTTTTGTCGTGCTCTTTTAACCAGACTATTTTTGTTTACACTGCAATGCCAACATTTCTTAAAACTGAACAAGAAGAAAGAGAAAAGGGAGAAAGGAGGGGAAAAAAAAGAACAGCAGTGCCCATTTACAATCCCCATTACACTTAAAATAACTGAGAAAAGTTTACTTTATAGCATGCAAAGAAAGCCGTACACCACAAAATAGTACTAGTAAGAAAAAATGTTCTCTGTACATAGAGTTGACCTTCTTCCCTCTCTTTCCCTCCCCAAAGCATTTTTCCAAACATTAATGACATGAATTAGGGCATATACTTTAGAGTTCCCCACAAGTCCAACAAATTCTGAAAAAGTCCAATATTTCCAGAGTTTCTTCGTGTGTCATATTTCACAAGTACATTTATTGCATTGTAATTCCACATTTACTCGTTTTATTAATGTTCATCTCCATCTCCCAAATCCTGTCTCTGCTTCATTTCTAACATGTTCTCGATTCTTCTTGTGAGCTCTCATGTTGCCTTCCTTCTCTCCAACTTTTTCCATTGAAACTGTGGAAAAGGTTCCACATGTACACTCTCTCTGTGGCCTTTACCAGAAGAACAAGAAGCGGAATATCCTTCTGTTTCACATCTCACTTTTTGTCAGACAAACTTGCATTTCCTCCTTAGCATGTACTTCATCAAAAAAATATTTTTGTCCCTCAAGGAAAGAATACCTTGAAGACAGTTTGGATACAGTAGTTTGAGTCTCACAACTGCGTTTTGACATTCCTTGGATAGTGGAATGAATTTACTCTTCTGCCTGGCATACAATGAGTAATCATTCTCCACAAGCACTCTGCTGTCTCCAACTTTTAGTATTTATTTTTCTGACAATGTTTTGTCAAAATCAACTCCTTTTGCCAATGGGATCGGATCTTTACTATTAAACATCTAAATTGCTTTCTCATAGCCAGGTTTGGACCATACACAAGAGTGTGCCCTTTCAACTAACTACTTCTGCTGTGGAATACCAGTCCAGGTTTTTTTTTTTTTTTTTTTACTTTCATAAAAGTAATGCAGTCTGTTCCTTCCAGCTTCTCTGGTGTAGCTGAAAATGTCTGGTTTTCCCAATGGGCTCTGTCATCTAATTCAGTTGTTTTATGAAACATCTCTTCCTGAACAGTGTGATATTCAGCCAGCCTTTTTCTTCATTTCTACGTCTTATTTTTTTTTCAGCTTTATCACCTCATCTGAATATCTATTTAAAGCTATTTAAAGAATTTTTGAAATCTGTCAGCTGGTTACACTCCTAAAACATATTCCCAGTTACTTCTTTTCCATCACACCTCCATTACTTGCTATCTGCCCGAGGGAAAATTCTCTGAAGTCTCTTTGGGGTTATGAAAATACCCATGCAAATAATTCCAACAAGAATCTTAAATTCTACTGGATTTGCATACTCGGGAGCAGTACAGATGTTTTCCCTTTGTTCCTGTATAAATTGCCTTTCCAGTTTCTCTTCCCAATCTTTTTGTAATCTCCACTAATTGATTCTTATGGTTATGGTGCAGTGTTTCATATGCCCTACTAATTATCCTTTTTTAACAGCAGCTTCTGTTCTAGATTTGACTTTGCCTATACTCTGTCAGTCCCCAGTAGGGAAGGCAGTCTCTAACCTTCAGTCCAAACTGTTTCTTGGCATTGTGTCACTCTGTTACCCTTCCCTCTCTAGTTACCCTTCCCTCTCTAGTTACGTGCTCCCAGTACCTCATTTCCTTTTGCCAGTTTCTCCAGTAAAGTCCAGCTCCTTCTTGCTTATTTTCTAGACCCCTTCTTGCATCCGTTCCTATTGGCAAAATCTATTTTCTGTATTCCCCTGTTGGTTTAGTTCTTAGAATAATTCTGCTAGTTTATGAATAATAATATTGCTGCCTTTTTCAGTATTGGGCTAACAGAGCTAATAATTTCACAGAGCCGACTAAAATGTATGTGCTGTCTGCCTATATTCATCGTTCCCTTTCTTGCCAAACAAGTTAAATTCAAATGCACAATGTTGCTAGCAACAAATACACGATCTGTGGCATAAAGTAATAGTATGCAAAATTTATTAATAGGAGACTGAGTTATAAATACATCTTCTATGATGTGGTAATTTAATTAACTGGTCTGAACTGTCTCCTTTTTGCCGCCTGGGCAGTCAGCTTTTGTGTGTGTGACATTTTGCACCTTTTATTTGCAAGTTTCTTGAACAAGCTTGCTTCCCAGCTGACTTGGATTTCGTTCTATAACTTCATCCTTGCTACTTTTGGCATTTATCCTGGTAATTTTATGTTTGCATCATGCATCGGTTAGGTGCTTTCTCTGGTGCAAGAATGAATGGTTTTCCCTTGGCGGTTATTACAGAGTCCCTTTAGACCACCTACTCCTGACAGGTTAGGAAAATTGGGGATAAGTCTGTATATTCCTTTTGATCCATCCATTTGAGATACCCAACACAGAGGAAAAAATAGCCTGGCTGTGTGCTTCTAGCTAGGCCTTGTGGTATTGCTAAAAATTTCTGTTGGTTATAGTTCAGTTACAGCCGCTTTTATGACTGTGTCACCTCAGACATCTACTTGCAATCGAATGAGTAAGTAAATAATGACTCAGAAATGTTACTTCAGTTTGATGCTTTCAGAAGTGTATACTATAAACCCAATCACTCACAGCTCTGTCATCCTCTTAGTTCAGGAGTCTGGGACAGTGACCTAAAATCGGGACGGGTTTTAAATATTTAATTTGTGTACTTCCCAGAATGTTAGAAAAAAGGTTAAAGAAGACAAAAAAGTAACTTACAAAATTAAAAAAATTAAAAATGATCATCTCTTTAGTAAGTCATTTGTCCATTATTTATTGGTTGTTTTATTTATTTAGTTTGCTAGTTAAGTCTTTAAACTAACACTTTTTGCATTGGCAAATATTTTCTGAAGGATTTAGTCTTGACACTCAAATCTGTCATTATTTAGCAACGGCAATCTACAACAATTTGGGAGAAATTTTTACAAGGGACAGACCACAGTTATGAGGCAGAATTATAGACTTCTGAAAATTATACCATCTGCCTACATACACACACACACACATTCTGGAAAAATCACCTCTCTCTGCCCACAACTAAATAAGTAGAAAGAGTGACGCACAGAGTATTAAAAAGAAAAGAACAAAAAGTATGAGGCAAAATTAGGGACAGCTGAGAAGATAGCCTTTTGTTTGCACTCAGTACAGTGCAAAAGACATTTTTACTCTTCACAACTTCCTGCTTGTTGAATTTATGTACTTCATTTTGATCTTCATTAAAGGAAAAGAAAAGATTACATCCTGGTACAGATCACCCTCCACATCACATAATAGCCTTTTCATTTTGAAAATTGTGATGAACATTATCTGCATCTGCATCCACTACTGATACCTTTGAGTCTGCTGAGCTTCTGGAAGTCCTTCATTTATTGACTGTACAATCCAGCCACTGAAAGAACAGAAGTTGGAGCCATCTCAAGCCAAAGCGTGATGGAGTTGCAGATGTACTCTTGGGTAAAATTGGAGTACTCCAACAGGTGTGGAGCAGTTGAGCGATATGGCCTAGGCCAAGAGACAGGACATTTTGAGATATGATCATGTTGGAGCGTTAGTTGACAATTAAAGGTAATAATGTAGCATATAATAATGGTGAATGTAAAATGGGTCGGCAAACATGAGTTGTATGAATTTTGACAGTAAAGTACCTTTGCTTGCACCTTAGTAGTACTATAGTTATACATATCAGTGTTTATTACTTAGGTAGTAAGGAAGTGATTTGTGATGAAGCAACGGTACAGGGTTGTAGTACTCTAGGAATTATATTTGTAGTGGTGATTGTTTTACCCATTGTCTCTAAAGTGGAACATTTAGATGAAGAGTTTAATAAATGTTTAAAAAAATTATAGTATTTATTTCCGGTGGAAGGTAGTGCCAAGAAACCAGAGCTGTCTTGGAAAATGCTTTTTCACTAGTGGAGAATTTGAAAGGTGATATGAGCAGCTGTATGGAATCCTAGTGTCTTGCTTCTTGAAGACTCCGGGTGAGGGAGAGAGTAATTGTTACTAGAAAGTTTAAAAGCAAGGATACTCTAAAGGTGACAGGTAACCATTTGGCATTACATTTAGAGGTAGTAATTCTCACAATTCGGAGACGAGAATTATAATTATAATTCTAAAATTCTTTTCTCTAGTTCGATCTTATGTTTGTGAAAAGATGAGGTTTAGGCTAGAATAAGTTCAAGGTCCCTTTTTTTTTGTGGTTCTGTGATATATACTCATTGAAGGGAAATGCATTTGTGGTCTGTTCATAGGTTCATACTAGGCTATCTGCCCTAGGGCATTTATAAGCCTAGCCAGAATGTGTTTGGCTTTTGCCACACATTTTAAATTTATTTTGCTATGCCCTTTTTCGAGGTTAGTATACTGTGCCTCTGTCTAACAGTGACACAGAAGTGATACCCGGGGTAAACCTACGATCTCCCATCCACTCATCAAGATTCCTCTTGAAGAGAGTCATTGAGGGACTCTGCCTAACCTGGACTGGGATTTTATTCCAGAGTGAAGGGAGCCTCTGGGTTATGAATCTGTCCCTCCAGCATGTCCTATTTATTTCAGTGCTGAGGTTCAAGTCTCTCGAGCGCGTAGCTCGATGGGATTTGGTGATTAACAGTTGTGTATTACATAGTTGTCTTTATTGCATCCATTAGCATTACAGTAAACTTTTTGTTGTTTTATCTGAAGCCGGCTAATTCTAATGCAAGCTGAAATCTTGCTTGTTGGAATTGGTGACTTTTTTATGGGCTTTAACTATTACAATATTGTTAACGTAAGGTAACAAATGTGGTAGATCAGAGTAAGGTATATGATGATCAAAAGAAGTGACCAAAGGTAAGAGTGTTGGGGTACTCCTTTAAGAATGAGAGACTGGTTGAGACTTAAAAAAAAACTAGCTTAGACCATCTTGCAACAGAAGACTGTCTTGAATGCTCAGCTTCTCTGATCCAAACTCTGCTGCCAGATTATTCAAACTACTTTTACTAGACCTTTAAAATGCACACTTTCCCATACTCTGTAGGCTGTTTAAGCATAACAAGACTGACGGTCTGTCAAAAGAATTGAAAACTGTGATTGAAGCTTGGAACTTTTAGAAAAATGACCCCAATTCTAACTTAAGGGAGCAATACACTAGGTTACGGAACACTACTAAACAAGCCATGTAGAAGCACTAATTATCTAAAATCAAAATAAATCACCCTCCTTCACTCTCCCAAAGAGTTCTTTCATGAGGTGAATAATGTCTGTGGTAGATATCCAGCTAAAGAGCTTTCCTGTCTTGGCCACATTCCTTGCTGTATTGGAAACCTCTTAACTGATGATTTTTTTGAAAGAACTCTCCAGTCTACCCACATAGTAGAACGTCCTTCTACTTCTCCAAAATCGCAAGCAATCACATTGCACTTGTACTACAAGAAATTCCTCTAGTCTCGTCCTCTGATTCTGATAACCTCTGCCTTTGATTTGTTTGCCACTGTAGAGATTTCATAGTCCTCCACAATGAAGTACACATACAGCCATAGCCTCATAGCTAACACTGTGCCTTCTATCTGGAAATCGGCCTTTGTCAGACCTGTATCAAAGGATCACAAACTCTCCACAGCCTCCTAATTTTGTCACATCTCAGTATTTCCTATCTGTGGGAAAATTATTGAAAAAATAATTAACCAACTTGCTATTTACCTTTTAAGTACCACTTTCCTCGTAACCAGCATGGCACATTTTGGGCATGTAGAAGTACAGTGACTGCTCTTTGTACACTTGCTGGTGACATTCTCACTAACTTGGATAAAGTTAACCTTTTTATGGAGTAGTATTCAGTGACCTTGCCTGGGCCTTTGACCTGGTCAGCCACTTTATCCTGCTTGCAAGATATCTCTGTAAGCACTGAATCTAGCTGATGGTTCAGATATTTCTTTACCAAGCTAACTTCCGCATTTTAAATTGGGCTTTCTCTCTGTCAGTGGTTCCTTGGGGGCAGATTTCTTGCACCAGTCCCCACTTTTGTAAATAAACTGCCTCTTGACCTACTTCATCTACAACTCTTCCTTTACGCTGATAGCATGGTTATAGATCCAGCTCTTCTCACGACATCATCCAAAATCGACTTCAAGCTGAACTAATACAGCTAAGTGCTTTGCTTTTAAGAAAACAAATTTGGTGGCACACACGATGCTTTTAATGATATAGCTTTCACATACTTCTAGCACTTCTGCAAAATATATATTCACAATAAAAGGATACAGCTAATGTAGAGCAGTTTATAAAGAGAGATTCCTTACCCTTATTATTCAGATAAGCATCAATAAAATTGATCCACTTAATTAAGTCACAGCATTCCAACTCGCTTCCCTGTTAACTCCAATGGGTAAAAATAGTTGTATTGCAAAATAAAACTCATTTCTTTACAACGTAAAAATATTTCTGATCACCATCAATGTGCTCTTCATTTCCATACTAATATACAGTTCCTGCCATTATTACATTATAGTTGGGTTTTTGGCAACTTAAAAAATGTTCAGCCAAAATGTCATTTGAGTTTTAATATTTCTATTGTGTTCTTTTTACTTAATGGAGATATTTCTTTTTGTTCCTTCAAAATCACATGCTCTGTATGGATGTTTCATTACTTGCACTATATTCTTACTGCTACAGAAAATAATCTTGCATAACCCAACCTTATTTTCATTAACTGTTAAGTCATTTTTTTAAATAAAATTATACTTGCGATATGCAGCACAGCTTCTTTCACAGACATGTAAATGAAAAGGCCTTTTTTAAATGTTAACTTCTGAATGTACAAAATGACGATTTACTAATTAAATTATGTGGGCTAGCACCATTTTAAATATGAAGCTTGGCACTCTTATTTTGAAAAAAAAATTTTGTAATAAGTATGGACCAAAAACGTTAATACATCCTCTGTTCAAGTATTCCGTTTCCTAATGTATTAAAAATATTTTTATATTTAATAGTAATATAAAAAAGAATATATTTTTGAATCTTTCTAACACCGCATTTCTGTCAACTTTACTAAGCCCAATAATGTCTCACTGATATCGTTCACATCATAACCCCTGCTTTTTAACATTTTTGATTCATTCCAAAAATAAGCCCATTCACTGCAAATTCTTCATGTTGTAGCTTTCTTTAATCTTTATTTCTTGTTCAGCCTTTTGCATTTGCGTAATGTCTTGAGATTGGGTTCCATTAGGTTTGACCTCTTACTGTTTGATATAATGTGGAGCTGCTTATCTTGATTATTCTGAATGCATTTGGTTTAGTTCCGGGTCTCATGAAGCCATGCTTTGAATTTGTGCTGCAGTGCAGTCTACTCCCTCTTTATTATCCTTCTTTCTGCTCATTTCTGTTTTACCCTTTTTACAGTTCTTTTGGGTGGCGTTCACTTTTCCTTCATTGTAGGACCCTCCTATCAAGGAGGCACTCAGCTTGCGGAGTGGGGATGCGAGGTCCTAGGGCCATCATTCCTGTGAGTTTCAAACCTCTTGGTGAAGGGCAAAGGGGAGAACTGGCTACTACTGCTAGCAAGTGGAAAAGATTTTCTGGTTGGTACCTAACCAATAAACGGCCCTGTCTGGGATTATTTACCACTGATGTTTAAATATTTGAGTGAGTTACTAGCTTCTGGCCTCTTGCACTCCTCTGTTAAGATACATCTGGCATCTGTTTCCGCATGTCTGCCTGTGAATCTTCCACTTTCTTCCATGTTTTTAGTAAAACAGTTTCTTAAAGGAGTGTTGCATCAGAAACCTCCCTGTAAACCAGTTGTCTGGGCATTCCTTCATGCAAGAAAAGTTAACATTGTCTCCCTTTGAACCTGTATCAAGCAGATATAAGGTTTGTTCCTTGGAGAAGTTATTGTTCTACTCTTCCAGCAGATGTCAGAGCAATATCTTGCATTGCAAGCGCTCATGGAGGGTAAGCCCCATCTGGCCTTCCATAGGGATAGGGTATCATTAAGAACAAGTCCCTCTTTCATGCGTGAGGTTGTTTTATAATTTGCTCTGAATCAAGCCATCAAATATCCCAGTGTTCTGTCCAGATCCTTGGAACCATGGAGAGAGGATTCTACATACTTTTGACATGCAAAGGCAGCTCAGGTGTTATCTGGACAGAACAAACTCCTTTAGAGAAAATGGGAATAAAAATCTAAACCAACTATATTAGAAGTAGTGAATATAGTAACAGAGAGAAAACAACTGGAGTTGTGATCTTTAGAAAAGGGTAGGAGCAAACTACATAGAAATAAATGCGAATTGTGGGAACAGTATATACAGGGGAGGAATTAGGTTTAAAAGAAGGTAGAATGTAAATGAGCTATGTAATGTTTGACTGAAAATGATTGGGTAGATTATAAGTGGTGTATGTTTGGGAGTGTTTCATTATGGTTTGTGATGTAAAATGCTTGCAACTAGGATTGTGTTGGTGTGATTAATTTTCATTTGTATGATTGCTTATGTCGTAAGTTGCTGTTTTTCTTTCGGCTTTTCCCGGTTAGGGGTCGCCACATCGGAACTCCGGTCCACTAATGAGTGGCAGTAGATTTTTACGGTGCCGAGGTGCCAGCTTGACGCCCAACCTTCAACGAAGGCACGCCCATTCTACGCATGTCTTTCGAACGCTACTCAACCGTGGGGAGGACATGCAGACTCCACTCAGAAGGTGCTCCAGCCAAGAATCTAACGGTGTGAGGCGACAACGCTACCGCTGCACCACCGCGGCTTCTATTGCTTATGTCGTAAGTGATGGTTTAATAAAGATGTTTCTTGCTTAAAAAAAAAAAGGGGGGGGCCAGGAATTGAATAATTTATGCAGTGTTGCATAGGTTGTATGATGTATAGCGATATATGTGAAGTATGATGTTTGTTAGTTAATTTAATACAATGTGATTCCTTTTGTATAAGTGTAAATTTGCCTATGTCACAAGTGATCCTTCAATAAAGGTATTAAACTACTTTAGAAAAGCTGATCAGTTATTTGTTTCTTATGTTGGGACAAAGAAAGGGCAACCCATTTGGTTGTCCTCTGCTATAGCCTTTTGTTTATGCATACCAGGGTAAACTAGTCCCAGACAGCAGTCAAGGTTCAATCTAATAGGGCCTTGTCTATGATGGCATATGTGAAAGGGGTGGACTCTAGAAGTATTCTACAGGCAGCTACATAGTCCTCTATACAGACCTTTAAAATGCATTACAATCTGGATTCTTTTCCTGGATCCAGGACTGGCTTTGCTAGGGCCCTTCTCCTGGTCTGAGCTACAAATGCTCATTATTATTTGCAGAGTAACTACTGCATCTAGCTGTTCTGGCATAATACAATTTTATTTTTATGCTAAGATGCATAGTTGTGTTAAGTCCTGTCTTTCTCTGATACAACATCCCCTTTAAATATTGAATCTGTGTGTGTTTTTTCTGTACTAATTCATATGTGGTTAGTAATCTGTGTGTGCAACATGTCAGTTGGTTCTCTTTTATATTTTACTGTTGTACTGTGCCTGGTTTGGTGCATTTTACTTGTATGTCAGACAAGCTGAAGTTATCTTGGGCATGGTCCACCTTTAACTATCACTCCCACATTTTCCTTGGTTCCTCTCATCAGCCCTGTTCTGTCTTGGTGTCGGTGGTGATTTTCCCTAGTGCCTGCTCTTTGGTTTGGGTGTTGAGCTTTTTTTTTGTTTTTCTTCTTTTTCTTCTTCTTCTTCCTTGAAACTTAATGCTGAGTCCAGGATACTCCACCAATTCCTGGGTGCCATGTGACCACATGGCGCTGAGTACATTTACTTCCCAAGCACCCGTGGGGAGAGGACCAGCAATATGCGTCTCTTCCACCATGTAGCGGAATACCCGGAGGTACTGGGTGCCATAGACTGCACGCAAGGGGTTCCACTCCAACTGCCAGGTCATGTGTGATGCCCAGGGCATTATGAATGTGTGCTGGCAGCCCTGGAAGCTATCACTACTTTCACAGCTGCACCAGGCGTTTGCCAGTGGGGACATCCCATGTGGCTGTCTGGTGGGGGGTGCTGGCTACACACTGGAGCCGTGGCTGATGGCACCCATCAGAAATGTACACACGCACAAACCAGGATCATTATAGAGCATGTGTTTGGAATGCATAGGTCACGGTTCTGCTGCCTTGACATATCCGGTGGAGCCTTGCAGTATTTTCCAGTCACACGTGCACACATGTTCATAGTGTGTGCAATGCCACACAGTATGATCCCCCGGAAACAGCTGCAGTGGGAACAAAACCGGGAAGGGCCACACAGCCCCCCAAAATTGCCAAGGTCGCAAAGAGGCAACGCATAGCACATACACTGACACTGTAGAGCCCGAGGGACTGATATCTCTCTCTGACTCGCACACACTGTAAAATGGGTGCCAGATATCACACCATGTATACCTTGCCATGTACTGTATGCATCCGACATAGTCAGCCCTCAAGCACCGCCCTCCCAACTGCTACATGCACAAGGTAAGTCAGTCTTCTTAACAATAAATGAATGGAGTCGAATGTTCTGATAGTATATCTATGGTATTGATGCAAGCATGCAAGGGAATGGGATGGCTTACTGGGATAGCAGCAGGCAATTGACAGCTCTATGGGACAGCAGGAAGTGTATGCCCAGTGCTGGCTTACCCACGCTATGCAGTACCACCCTTGTTGACAAATACCACTGCAGTATATGTGGTGAGCCAAATAACTGGGGGGGGGGGGGGTCATAGGTCACATGCATGGGTGTCAAAGTGGGAGTCCCAAACTCATCCCCAGCCTCACCCAGCTGTAGAAAACCATACAGAAATGTCTGGCAAAAGCCCACACATGGCAACATCGATGAAATTCCCACTTACAGACTTGCACAGTGATATCACAGCAGGTCTGGCAGTGGCAGTATGGCTCTGAAAGGTAAGAAGTCTGAAACTAAACATTTTATGCCAGGACATCTGATCTGTGGTTGATACTGTTATGTTTGTAGTCTCAAAGATAGGGCACACCACAGATTTGTCACTGCATCAGCTGTAAACTAGAGTAATGACTCCACACGAACAGAAAGCAATCGTCAACTTACTGGTGCCATCCCAGGGGTGTCCACTGCCGGAAGCCTGGGAACATATGATCATCAGAATGCACCGCCTTGCTACAGATGCCTCCCCCACAGTGTCCTATTAGGGAGTGTCATGGGGTCTATAATACCAACATAACACAGTCTACAAAATGCAAAGAAAGGCCATACTGCTAACTGCTAGGAGCAAACCTGCCAGCCTGAGAGCCAGAAATTTGGACAACGCCATGAGTAATGGGGTGATAAAGGTCCAAAGAGGACACCTTTGAAATACTGCTCTAATAATGTTAGAAAGTTGATGGAATGATTGTATTAGCATGGAATGTCTGAAGGGTATGAAGTCTGAAACTGCAGTGTCATCTGTCAGTAATGGCTGACTTCAGCCCTGAGTGACTTGCAAAACACTTTTCCTTGAAAACCACACTCGTTTGGCTAACCAACCAGATATGAGTCATGAATCTGGACGTTCTGTGATATTCTGTACAGTCGACAGGCAGGGCTAGGAGTCTAAACATGGGGATATAATTATTGCAGGCAGTCCTGACCCTGGAATATGGTGACATGTCTGCACTCGCAGAACCCTGGCCCACAGCCATGGAGAGTAACACATCCTTCCCTGATCAAGCATCCTATGCAGCATCCTGACCCCAAAATGTGGCCAGCCAAGCAAAATTAGGTGGGCCATAGATATATGTGAGACACGCGCACACACACCTCTAGGCTGGTCAAGCAGTCTGACACACACAAGACCCTCCAAGGTCAGTCAACTTTTAAGAAGACCTCTATGCAAAGTACTGTTAGCTATAGGCCAACATATCTGACCCAGGACCCCCCCCCCACATATCTTGTCCCCTACAAATATATATGGAGTCTGCCTGTCATCCTGATCCTGCCTGACTTGTATTACCCAACCATGGACTGGAAATCAGACCATGCCAGAACATAAATGCACAGAGATTCCACCATTGTGATATATCACCAAGGTGCTGGACAGTTTCCACAGCTTCAGCAGCCAGTTGGTTGTAGGCACTCCTCTCAACAGGCTGGATTGTGCAAGAATGCGTAGCATTTGGCCCATAATATTGGTGTGTGCATCATCCATACTGTATTCTGCTGGTAATTCACTGTGATTATTTGAGGAGGTATGTCACGAGGTGCTGAAATGATACATGACCAGTGTCAAACATCATATATGTATGTCAGATGTCTGCTAAAACAAATCCTGTAATCCTAGTAACCCACACATTACTGAGAGAAATAGTCACAATCACCATATGGCCCATTGTCTTCCCATTTTGATAGGCTATCTCCAGATGTCCTGTACCAACAGGTTGAGAGGTGTGGCTGTAGCACAAAACAAACGACTGGAGTACAACAATCCCTGGAATGGAGTCCCACATTTACTTTAGAGGGTCACACTGGGCATGCTCATACACTTGGAGAATTGTCAGTAGGATCTAGGAATTAACCGGCCTTTCCCACCCAGTGCACTTTCCAGTGCCCTACTTTAATAGTCCTGAAATGTCTGTCGCCATAGAAGTCCCTTTTGTCAGGCCTCAGCCCTGTAAGTTCTGTGGAGCATGTGATAACTGTGCAACTCTGTAGTAGAAATAACTAGTTCTAATCTCAGTCCTGGCAAGTGTGTGTGTGTGTGTGTGTGTGTGTGTGTTTTATGAGTTAAAGATTTTGGGCCCATTCAAACCCAGTGCACTCCCCATTGCCCTACTTTAGCAGTCCTGCAGATAAGTCACCTTAGAAGTCCCTTTTTTCAGGCTTCAGCCCTTTAAGCTTTGTGGTGCATGCAATAACTGCATAACACTGTAGTACAAATAACTAGTTAGGAAGGAGTTGTAATCCCAGTTCTGGAAAATGTGTGTAAATGCGTAGTTAAAGTATTTTGTGGCCTCTCGCCCAGTACATCGCCCATTGTCATACTTTACAAGGGCTGGTGATGTTCCTCACCTTAGAAGTACTTTTGGACAACCTTCACCCTATAAGCTCCATGGCACGTGCGATAAATGCGTAACACTGTAGTAGCAATAAATAGGTAGGGGTTCTAGTGTGTGTGTGTGTGTGTGTGTGTGTGTGTGTGTGTGTGTGTGTGTCTGTGTGTGTAAGAACAGTATCCTGTCTGTGGGGGGGGGGGTTGTGTTTGTGTGAGAACCATATCCATTGAGGGATGGGTTTTGCTACTTCTTGCTGTTGCCCACCCAGTACATGTCCCAGTGTCCACATTACAAGGCTCACAGTTGTTATCCACTGTAAAGGGACCTGCAGACACTCTGCAGCCCTATAAGCATTGTGCCATGTGCAATAACTATGTGACAGTATGGAATGGATAACAAGATAGGCAGCCCATCTAATCTTTGGATATCACTCCCCACTGAGGAATCCTATATATACACATATAGACACACACACACACACACACACACACACACACACACACACACACACACTCGGGTAGGCAGCAACCCCTATATCAGTAGGTGACCTGTAAACTACCTCACAGAACCCACAGTGTGAAAGCAGTGGACTCCATGTCAGACTGCTGAACAGTCACTAATTGAGTCCCACAGGTTGTGGACCTGGGTCCCCTCATGTTTGTGATCCACACCTCTGAGGACCAGCCCAATACAAAGGCGCCCTGGCTGACAGTGTTTCCAGATGACTATAAGGTGGGTGCTATTATTAGCCCCCCCCCCAACATGAGTTTGACATCCTTCACAAAGGCCACTCTGAGACCTGTGACTGTTGTCAGGACCCTGGACATAAGCTCGCTGCCAGATGATGTGCCGCCATCTCTTTTGGATACGACATGGTTCCCATAAAATAGTACATTGATGGTAGTCCACTGAACAGTGATGTTGGTATAAGGGAATTGGGAACACAGGTTGACAGTGAGCTCTCTGTTGATCACCGCAGTGCCACTGTCTTCCGAAAGTCCTTCCATGTGTCACTTCTCCTGACTAAGGGTGTTGAATCTGGGAAGTAAAAGGACAGTGTGTGTTCCTGTACTCTCCTCTCAGTAAGCCAATCAATGTATACTATGGCCCGTTTGCCATGTACCCCACTGGACACCTGCAACAACAGGAGAGGCTGCAAATATACCTCACAAAGATTATCTTGGGTACTATACACTTTCCCCATATGGGCAGACTCCAACTCCAATGAATTTCTGTCTCCTATTGGCTACTTGGGTGCTGTCTCTGTCTGACATACACCGCTATGCCTGACCCAACCCTGTCAGGAATGCTACATCCAAAGAAACCAATCTGTCCACACAACACAACCCAGATACCTCAACCCCATCCTCACAATCAGCAGGACATGCTGGAGGGACATGTTCACAACCCAGAGACTGGCCACGCTATGGAATAGATGTCACGTAAATGTCAAGCAGAGCACATCACTGGCCCTCTTCAAGAAATATCAGGAGGAGTGGATGGGGGATAGAATACCCATCCTGATGGTCACACCAGTGACTATACTCAGTAGACACACTGGGAAGTGGGAAGTATCATCAGGTGGCATGATGCCAGGGTATTCCCATGGGTAAAACCTCCATGGCCATTTACCTAGTACACACTTATGATGCTTTGCACCTGTGGATCTCAGTCCTGTCAAGTAAGTGTGTGTGTGTGCGTGTGCATTAGTGTGTATAAAAGTGTTTGAGTGTGTAAACATGTGGGTGAAAGTAGCTGGAAGCCCGTCTCACCCAGTACAACTATCAAGTGCTGTTGATGTCATATGCTATATAGGTACCTTGGGACACTCTTCAACCTATAAGCTCTGTGATGTGTGCGGTAACTGCATAATACCAATAACTACATAGCCAGGGGGTCTAATATGAATCCTGGCAAGTGTGTGTGTGTGTGTGTGTGTGTGTGTGTGTGTGTGTGTGTGTGTGTGTTACAGTATTTTGTGGCCTCTCACCCAGTACATCACCCATTGTCATAATTTGCAAGTCCTGGTGATGTCCCTTACCTTAGAAGTACCTTTGGACAAGTGTCAGCCCCATAACCTCTGTGGCTCATGCGATAAATGCGTAACAAAGTAGTAACAGTAAGTAGGGGTTCTAATCTCAGTCCTGGCAAGTGTGTGTGTGTGTGTGAATGACGTCCATTGGATGGACAGGGTTTCATATTTTATGTCATGGTACTCGCAGTACACATTACTAGGTCTACTGTATGAGGTCAGCTGTTCACTTAACTGTAGTGGTATCTGTAGACACTTTTCAGCAATATAAGTGCCGTGCAACAATATGGAACAGTATGGTATGAATAACAAGATAGGTTGGGCTGCTAATGTCAGTACTGGCAAGTGTGTGTGTGTGTGTGTGTGTGTGTGTGTGTGTGTGTGTATTGGTGTGTATAGCAGTGGTTGTGAGTGTGTAGACTTGTATGTGACACTATATATTATGTGCAGTTTCACACCCAGTACGCCCACCATTGCCATACCTCACAAGGCCACATGATGTGCTTCATCTTTCAGGTACATTGTAACACTCATTACACTAGTAGTCCTGTGCCACCTATGATGACCGCATAATAGTGTGATGCCATAACTTGATGGGTAGGGGTTCCAAATGCAACACTGGGAACTCTGTGTGTGTGTGTGTGTGTGTGTGTGTGTGTGTGTGTGTGTGTGAACAGTGTTCTCTGTGTGTTTGGTCGACACAGTATACGCTGGGGTTGTGGGCGTTAGCAATCTGAGGTGTGTTCTACACACTACACTTACCATTGTCCACTCTACAACAACTAACCTATCTACAATCCCTTAGCCCTATAAGCTGTGAGGAACATGCAGTAACTGTTACAGACCTGAGAAATGTGTGCAGATACAGCTGTACCTTGGCTGTGACATGGCTGATGTGTTACCATACTGCCATACCCTTCGGTGATGTCTGCAGGGCCACATCCTGCTGACACACAGACACCTGGAACACAAACAGAATTCACATAGCATTACTAACACCAATACTGCATCATGGCTGAAAAGGTACACACATTGGTGTGTACTCTTTACAAATGGCAGATGAGGAGTCAAAGATGGCCGCTGTTCTGTAAATACTGCTGATCCTTAGCTCCTCTACTTAACTGGAATAAAATCAACCTAGAAGGCAAACCAGAACCTATTTCAACATAATATTTTGAATTTTTAACTTTAGTCAGCATTCAAAATAAAATCATCAAGAAGGAGACCCTGATCTAACTAAACTACTAAGATTGAAGCAGATTCACTGAGGCAAGGAAAAGCCGTGTGCCTGTGAGTCTTTGTATTCTGAACTATACACACAAACCGGGGAATATCATCACTACAAGATGTCGAAGGAAGATAAAAATATGGACACTACTACATCTAAAACTAAACTTTCGGACCTACTATCTCCTGAGAAAGATATAAACTCTAAGAGACAAAAAATACTAAAACAACCAGATACTTCTAAATCTGGAAACCGAAATAAAACAGATCAACCTGCAAACCTGGATGACATCAAAACAGCCTTACTTCCCATCCAAGATGCAATAAAAGATTTATCTTTACAACTACAATCATTTGGGGATACATTCAACCAAATAGAAAGAATGGATAAATTTGAAGCCAGAATCACTGAAAATGAGGAAAAAATATCTTTAATAACCAAAAAAACTGACTCGCATGAGGTAGAAATACAAAGCATCTAAGCAAAGATCACAGATCTAGAAGCAAGGTCCAGAAGGAATAATATCTTTAGAGGCATCCCAGAATCTGTATCGCACAATGATCTGATCCCTTATATCACTGAAATCTTTACCTCAAAGAACCAGGAAAAGCTCAGCAAATAATAATAGAGCACATAGATCTTTGAGAGAATCCCAGATGTCATACAAACCAAGACCAGTGTACGCCAAACTTTTAAACTTTCAAGATGTCAACACAGTCTTGTTACCTGCTAAGAAAAATGGTGGGTCTATTACCTGGAATAATAACCTAATATCACTAGCTCAAGATCTTCCCCTTCAAATAAGACAAGCCAGACAACTCCTTTCCCCCTACTGCAAATTCCTAATTGAAAGCAAAACAAAATTCCAAATGAAATACCCAAACTCCTTAATTTTCCATTTGGATGGTGTTAAATATGTGTTCGCTAATCATAAGCTAAATATACCTTCCTTGCTGTTTTTTAAAAAGATCCCCACCTTAGAACGATAAATACACTCACCGGAATGGTTTGTGGAATTTCAATATGCGGCTGCATGCCTTGCGGCAATCTGGGGTGTGCTGTTGCCTTCTATTTTTGTGTAGGGCCATGCTAGGCCTCTGTTACCAGTGTCTTAACTTTTTTTTTTTCCAAGCCACGAGGAGCAAATACGGAAGTTCAGATCTACTTCCGCTTCTTCCGTTTTCCCACAACAGGAACCAAAAACCTCTGCTGCGCAGCCTCCGAGATTTCTTTGAGATGGTACTTCCAGGACACCCAGTCTACTAAATCGTCCCCATACGAGCAGCTATGCAGTTGGCTCATATGAATGGACTCTTCGTGGAGCCTGCAAGTAAATAAAAGAAACATTTTATCAGGTCAAGATATCTCTGTACATTTATTTTGTTGTTTCTCTTCATGCAGATTACAGAAATAAGTCCCGCTCTGCTGTGCTCCC
This sequence comes from Protopterus annectens, assembly GCF_019279795.1. Classification (NCBI taxonomy): domain Eukaryota; kingdom Metazoa; phylum Chordata; order Ceratodontiformes; family Protopteridae; genus Protopterus; species Protopterus annectens. Next base: position 179,096,579 of record NC_056732.1, on the reverse strand, counting down.
TCAGTAAATAATAAAAACAGCAAAGAAATCCGTTACATAGTACCTCGCTCTTCAAGCACCAAAACACATCCCTATTTACTGGCGGAAAGTGACCTGAAAGACGTACAGTTCATCAAAATTTGAGTTGCTTGCTATCGAGTTGGCAAATTTAAAAAGGCATCTCACGAATGACTTGCATAAAGACATACCTCCTTTCATAATTCATTCAAATTGCAGCTAACCCTGACTGCAGAGATGATCACAAATGTGCAGTTTACAACCATTTTCCGTAGAGTCATCCTGTTTTTAAGTTCTGTTGTTGTGCTGCAAGAATGGTTTGTTTAACAAAGCCCAACCATCCAAGATTCTGAGGTTGACAGTTTATATGTGAATGTTGGTGTCGGTCCTAAATTAAGCTTCAAATGTTATTACAGTGGTTCTCTCCCAGCTCTCAATTTTAAAAAAAGTTTAATTTATGTGTACAAAGGTTGGCTATGTATTTTATTTAATGATAGAACAGAAATCCATAACTTTAGCAGATTTCCATTTAAGATCTAAAGTTATCATAAGAGAAAACTGTGAACTGAGTTCAATTCTATTTGTGTTTATGTATTCCTACTATTTAAGTGAATGAACTGGTCCCTAACACTGTAGTATTTCCTCAGGGATATATGTAAAACTGAGGAAAAAATGGTATAAATACACAGTAGTAAGAAATATACATACAAAATGTTTACCCTATAATTTCATTTACCCTAAGTAAGCATAAAGTGACTAATACATTTGAAAATAAAATAGTCATACACCACAAAACTAATAGTGTTTGATGATGATGATAAAACTAAAAGTGAAGAGGAAAATTACAATAAGCTCACAATATGCCTTAATTAACCACGTGTCAAGTCTTTCAGAATTATACCAAATGTTGTTGAAAGATATTATGGATTTCACCAGGACATAAGCATCTGGCAGGTGGGCTTAACACAGGAAAATGAATGATCCCAAAGCCAAAATGTAAAGCTCGGTGTCAAAGCATTTATAAAGTTCACCAAAAGCTTTTGACACCAGAATGCTAACCTTTATACTAAGTACACTTGCAGAAATTCTCTGTTTGGAAGAACCTGAGATCTAAGTAATGTAATGAATCCGTTAAGCTGCAATATTCAAAATAAATATTACTAATTAACATGTATAAACCAAATATTGCAAGAATATACATTTTAACCTTATGCTAAAAGTTTTTTTTGCTGTAATCTGTACCTTAAAATTGAGATACATACTGAGTTATCTCTATTGGGTAGTTCTTTTTTTTAAATCCATTTCAGGGATTTGCTTCTTTAAACCACACCTCTCAAACTGCTGTCTCCTTTTAATAAAGGAAAGACATGTTTACTGGGTTAATTATATGTTCATGTGTGTACTCAATCCAAAGCTGACAATCTCTAAGATAATTGTGTTTCTATACATCCCCATGTATATATCTGAAGATACTCTTAATAGTATTAATTCAAACTCCCTATTAACACAAGAAATCAAAAAGAGACTCAATACATTCTCTTAATCTTTCATGTCAACTGCTAACCTTAGACAATGAGTTGCTTAATACCGTAAACCAAGGGATCAAACACCTTGCTCCTGAGAAGCTACTTTAGGTATTGCCAGCACTTTACAACATATAAGAGTAACATGAAATGTTTTGGATGATAGATGGGCTGATTAAAACGTTGAAGATTAGAGCGAGACAACAATACTCATATTGGATTATTAAAGTTAAGAACAGACATATAGACATTGAAACATGCATCCTCACTCACGCACACGCATACACTCATATCTGGGTCTATATTAGAATATCGAAAGATGTAAACACCGAATGTTTAAATGTCGAACTGTATTCAGCGAAAGCTGAAAATATCGAAACAGAAAACCAAATTTTTTCCTAGGGAAAGAATTTGGTTGTCCATTTCTGTTGCTTCTGTATTTTCAGCACTGTGGTGGAAAGTTATGGGTTGGGTTCAGGTAAGTGTGCGATTGAGTGTGGATTAGGTTAGTTAGGGTTAGGGTGCAGGTTAGGTATGTGTGCGATTATGTGGATGTGAGGGTTAGGGTGGGTTAGGTGAGTTAGGGTTAGGGCACAGGTTAGGTATGTGTGAAATTGTGTGGATGTGAGGGTTAGGTGAGTTAGGGTTAGGGCGCAGGTCAGGTAAGTGTGCGATTGTGTGGACGTGAGGGTTAGGGCTGGATAGGTGAGTTAGGGTTAGGGTGCGGGTGAGTGTGCGATAGTGACGGACCTTAGGGTTTGGGTTAAGGTAAGTGGATAGTTAGTGGTGTGTGTATAGTTTAGTGTAGGGTTAGGTGTAAGATTTTAGGTGTATGTGTGTGGATTGCTGTTTGTTTAGTGTGCTTGTGTTGTGTGTATGTGTTTTGGAACAGCAATTTTTTTCCCTAGGAAAAAATTCGCTGTTCTGTATGTTCGTTGTTTTCAGCTTTCGCTGAATACAGTTCGACATTCGGTGTTTACATCTTTTGATATTCTAATATAGACCCCTCATATCTTGACACAGTTAGCTGTAAGCATAATGTTACTATTTGAATATTCTAACTTCATACCACCCTGATAACGGAAGGATACTGACCCCTGTCCTTCTTAATACTTGCTGTAAATGATCATACCAGATGATATGACCAAAGAATCATTAAATGTTATTATACTAGAAATAAAAATAATAATTATTCTAGAACACCGTTATAATGTTTGTAAGTATTGGTTCTAATAGCCTCCTTTGAAATTGCTTTTCTTATCTAATGTTAAGGTTGTTAACTTTTTTAAATTAAAATTCATTGAGGAGACTTAGGTTATATTAGTAGTGCTTTTTAGGGAGTAAGTTTGTCAAGCTTTGTCAAAGCTGTTAAAACCCATGCAGGGTTACTTGCTTTCACTCTTTTCCTAATGTTTAGAACACATTAAGTTAATACTCTATTGACATATAGACCTACAAATTTAATAACTATTTATCCCCTGCTCTATTCCTGGTCCATGGGATAGTGGTTAGGCACAGAGTTGTGACAGGAATAAAAAGATGCTTTCCTATTTCGATCTATTCAAAATTTAAACAAGCTATTATCCTTAAATAACTCACAAGTCTTTTTATACTGACAAACCAAATGCCTCGAAGTGGGAATTCGGCTCATGGAATACCAAAGGGCTCCAGAATAAAAAAAAACTTTTTTACATCTTATTTTACAAGCAAAAACAAACTTTATACTAGTTCAGGAGACTCTTCTAACCCTTGAACAATGGTCAGAAATTAGGGGAAAAAATGGATAAAAGAAATTATAGCTTCTGAAGGTAAAACCAATAGTGTGGGGGTAGCTATAATAATTAAAAAGCAATACCAAGACAAAATTCTGAAAACCAAAGTGGACAAAGAAGGGAGGTGGTGCTATGTAACCCTCTCAACTCTTGCACTCCTTAAACCCATTCTGTTACTAAATATCTATGCCCCTTGTAATAATCAGCACTCTTTTCTTGCATCATTATACCCTATTCTAAACCAATTACAAAATCATTATATGATTCTAGGTGTAGATTGGAACACGTACCAAAATCTGGAACAAGACAAATCAAGTATATCCCTATCGTACAATAAACAAGCATCTCTAGCTTTAAATGAACTTAAATATGACTACAATTTATATGATCCCTTTAAATATGGGGATAATCCAAATAAATCTAGTAATTTTTTGTTCTACTCCAGTTGTCACAAAATGTGGTCGAGAATTGATTTTTTCCTAATCTCGGAAGCACTCATTATGTTAGACCCTAAATTGAACATCCATACTAGATACCTCTCCGGCCATTCCAAAATTACTTTAAACATTAATGGAAACCCCAAAAACTGTACAATAAAAAGAGGTTACAATTGGTCACTGAACTCAATCTTTTAACCAAAAAAGAAATAATCAATGAGATTCAGTCTATCCTCAAGTCAACCCTGTCTAACATTACGAACTCCCAGTTTCCCCCGGATATTGAATGGGCGGCAATTAAAGCTCAAATTAGGGGAATTTTCATCAAAAAAGCAGCTTCCTATAAAAAATTAAACTTAAAGATGAGCAGGTTCTGGAAACGAAAATAAAATTACTTGAACATGATTTATTAACTAACTTTAATACTCAAACAGAAACAGAACTCTTGAAATTCCAAAAGGATCTCTACCTTCTACATGATAACAGTTTATCCTTTCATGAAACCAAAATGTTAGCTAACTATGCTAATTAAGTCCAAACACCATCCCGAGCGTTAGCCGGGATTATTAACCAAACCAAATCATCCTCTCAAATTTCCGAAATATTTTATGAGAACAAAAACTATACTAAAAACGATGATATTATTAAAACCTTCGAGTTTATGTATTCACAAACTTATGGAAATCAACCAACACTACCCTCAAAGGAAGTCAGATCACACTTTCTTCAAAACCTCAGCTTCCCGAAATTAGACCCAAAACAACAAGAAAAATTAACAATTCAGCAAATGAAATCGCATAAAGCCCCTGGCCCTGACGGTCTCACTGCCAAATTTTATAAAACTTTTTACCACATTGTAGCACAAATTTTATTCTATATACTGAACTATGTAATAAATAACAAAATTAATGATATATACTTTAAGTATAAAAATAGTTTTAGATGCATTAAAGAAAAAGCAGACCCTAAAAACTCAGATAGCTATAGACCCATATCATTATTAAATAATGATACGAAAATCCTAACATCTATACTTGCAAACAGACTGAAAAATTTAATGGATAAAATTACCTCCTCCGAACATTCTGGTTTTATAACATTTAGACAAATGAGTGATAATACATTAACACTAAATACACTAATCTCATATGCCAATCAAAACGATCTAAACATATACTCACTCATTACTGATGCCCATAAAGCCTTTGATAGGGTAAACATGAAATTTTTACTTCAAACTCTGGCTTATTTCAACATACCCCAAAAATGTATCCAAGCCTTATAAATACTATAGAATGGCCACTATACATATTTATATATAAACAAAACCTGTTTCTGATCAAAAATGGAACCCATCAAGGATGCCCTCTGTCAGCTTTACTTTTTAACTTATGTCTAGAACCTCTCTTCCTAAATATAAAAATGTATATCATAACCCCCCAATAATTTATAACACCAAAGTCTTCTTATCTGCATTTGCTGATGACCTAAATATTTACTGTACCACCCCAATCTCGGATATAAATAAAATACTATCTGCTATTTAATGCTTCTCGATGATATCGAATTACAAACTGAACCTCAAGAAAACTAACAGTTTCCCCTTAAACTCCTAAACCATTCTCCCTTCTACCACTGGTAGTGAAAATTAAAAACTGAAGAAGTAATTAAAACAGCAAAGACATTTACTCAAATAATATAAAGCAAAAATGGCTACCATTTTTGGCCAAAGTGTCGATAAATAAAATGAATGTCTTACCCAGATTACTTTATATTTTCATGTCTTCCCAGATAACCATACCCAAGAAATTCTTTAAACAAATACACACTGAACTTGCTAAGTTCATTTGGGAACCCAAAAAAAGCAGAATTTCATATGATAAATTAACGACCCCCAAAAATAAAGGTGGCTTAGACCTCCCAAACTTTGAGGTATACTAAATTATAAACACCAATAGAATTTTATGAATTGCTGAATATAACCTAATAGATAAAACGTGGTACCCACACTGGCTAAGAATATGCCATAACCATATCAAAGGCGTAGATATCAACCCCAAAGCATTACCATTTCTAAACACCAATTTAATGAAATCCTGTAATTTAATAGAACCCCTTAAATACTCCATTGCACTAACACAAAAACTATTTAAATCATTAAACCTTATACAAGCTATGATGACATTACAACCCTTACATAAAAACCCTAATCTTAAAATAAATAATCGGACTTTAAATCTAAATCGCTTCCCTCGACTAATAAACACAATCATACAGGACGTATATCCATACTTTAATTGCTCTGTTCAAGAATTAAGGAACCGATTGAACCTTCCCAAATCATATTTACTGATCCTGAGACAGATTAAGGAGTTATGTACTAGTTATCTCCGTGACACTATCATTAATAATGAAGACATAGTAACCTGTAATTTACTTTGGAAGACTCTCCTTTTAACTAAAAAAATTACCTCATGTACTTAAAAATGATCACAAGACCCGCGGTGGTGGTGCTGCGGTAGCGTTGTCGCCTCACAGTAAGACGCTGTCTGGTTTGATTCTCAGTTAGAGCGTCTTCTGCGTGGAGACATGCGTGAATGGGCGTACTTTCGTTGAAGGTTGTGCTTCAGGCCTGGCAAGCCGGTACGTAAAAATCAACTGCCAATCATTAGCGGACCGGAGTTCCGCTATGGCGACCCCTAACCGGGAAAAGGCCGAAAGACACAAACAAACTTACAAAATTATCAAAGACATTAAATTCCAGAAACATATACTCATCTCCGACTATTAGAGGAAAAACCTTCCATCCATTGATAATCATAAATTGAATCGAGCAATTAACCTAATAATAAAATCTGTATCCCTTCAAAAACTAGCTTTTACTCAACTCATGATGTTTAATAATGCGTATTTCACACCTACTATTTTACATAAATTTAACCCCAAAAATCCCCACACTGCAAAGATAAATCTGCTGACTTACTCCACATTTTCTGGAGCTGTAAATGTGTATTCAAACTCTGGAACTCCCTTAAACTTCAACTACAAAAGACGAGCTATCCGACATCCACACTCACCTGGGAATTTACGATATTACACATCCTTCCAAATAATATCTCCAAAAACCAAGCAATTATCCTGATTAATATTTTCCTCTTAATGAAACTTTTTATATAGCTACCAACTGGCTCGACTCGACCAACAACTCTTAGGGAGAACTTTAGATTGATGGAGATTAAACATCTATTAGCCCATAAAATAATAATTAACAAAAGGGACCAAAATATTAAATCTTGCAAACTATGGGAACGTATTTTTAATATCATACTTGCATAAACTACCACAAATGACCCTACTTCATCATAACTAAGAGTTTTCGCAACATTTTACATCCCTAATTTACATAAATATCTATTTCTCTAAGACTTTATTTATATTAATCCTACCGAAACTTTCTCTTTTGCTATGTTGAATTTTGGACGCATCTATGTACATAGTGTAGATAACATTGTTTGATTAACCTCTTTTTGTATTAATCTTAATGTATAACAATTGTTTAATGCTCATATGTTTTTGTTTTTATATGCTTACATCTCAGTTACTGTTCTGTTATGTTGTAAAAATAAATAAATATTATTGAAAAAAAAAAACAAAATGCCAGATGACAGAGCACCTTACACAGCATTAATTAGCTACACTGTACTAAAGTCCCTCTGTGTATCAGACCCATATTACTATGTCCCTGCATCAATGGTTTGGGTGGCAGGGATGTGGCACAGGTATCATGCACTGGGTGTTGTGTGGGTCTGCCAGAGGCCTAGGTTGTTCATACAGTTGACATCTTGTGTGTGTATTTGGTTGGTCATTAAACGGGCTGTGCAGGAGTGGTGTGTGTGTGTTTGTATGCCCACAGTCATGGCATGTGGCCACCCTACACATGGGTATTGCGGACAGCTGTACGCCGTACATGGCAGGATGTGCAGTTCAGTCTCCTGCCACTAACATGGGAACTGGTCCTGCCAGTGGTCTCACTGGCACCACCAGGGCCAAGTCCAGATACAGTACTACTCCCCGATGGTGACTGCTGTCTGCTAGATCCGTTTCCTTCTTTGGAACAGCCAGGAACATGTGCCCATGGCCTGTTGCATCATGGCGTGGATGGAGCACCCCTGGCAGTAGTGCTGGTGGTACTGCCACTGTGGGAACGTGATGGTGCATGGCCACGTAGATCCTCAGCTGGTCATGGTGCTGACCTATGTCCACGTGGCAGCTGGCCATCCCCTGCTAAATACTCATGCACAGATATTCCACAGTAGAGGAGTGCCAAGGTGTCCCCCCACCATCTGTCTGTGATCTCATGCTCACGGATGGCCGCAGTGAGTGAGTTCACGAATATTGTCATGGACACCAGGGGTGTGCTCATCCATGACCCTGCATATATGTCTGGTGTTATGTTCAGTACATGCCTGTGCCACCATGACGTCCCGAAACATGCATCTAGTGACTGCTGCTGTGGCACTTGCAACAGGGGCACAACGGGCTGCAATCCTCCTCAGAGCACCCTGCCTATCTGCCTGTGTGTGATCTCGCCAGCACTCTGGCCATGGCTAGTGCCTGCACCCTAACTTGCCATAGTCACCACACTAGCCTGTTCCATGCCACCACCCGCCAACTGTCCAATATCTGTGGCCACTGGTAATGGGAGTATGTGTAGGCATTGTGACTGTGTGCGGGGATGAGGTTGACAACAGTGGATGCCAACCGATGGCACAGATTCAGCCCTATACAACCCCACCTGTGCCTCAATAGGAACATCATGGTCAGAGTCTGCAGAGACACTGACATCAGAACCATTACGGGAGGGACCGTGGCCACCATATCCACCTGTGAGGAATAGACGAGATATGCAAGTTGCTACCTGTACTATGCACTTTCGTGTGTGTGTGTGTGTGTGTGTGTGTGTGTGTGTGTGTGTATATATGTATATATATATATGTATATATATATAAGCCAGCTGGTGACATTCACGACACACAGTCAGACAGTAACCTACACACTCTGGACAGACCCTCAGCATCATGCAGTGGAGCTCTTTCCATGTAATGTTACTACTAATATACACCTCTGGGATACGTGAGTGGTGTTAGTAGGCGATGGGCCTTAACCTAACACACACTGCACCCATGTAAACATTATTGTTCACCTGTATAGCACTGTAGCAACTCCTACAGAAATACCTCCTGACTGTACAGAGTTTTGCTGAATGTCTAGATATGTGGCTCATATGTTTGGTCAGTTCCACATAACTGCTGTGTTTGTCTGATACATTACTGACATGACTTGTGGATTGGTGCCACTAATTAATGTCGTAATTTGAGGTGCAGACTGCATAACCTGCAGTACATGCATATCAAAACAAAGCTGGTTACTCAAATGACTTCCCAAGCTTACAGTGGATATAGTACGTGTACACACCCCTGTTAACATGCCAGGATTTTATGATCAATCACATGAGACCTCAGAAATCGGGTCATAACATTTCCCTCATTTCATATGACAACCTGTGCAGTCCAACTGAAGAACATACACTTCAGTTACGGGTAACATATGGTAAATGAAATAGGTGCAATAGGCTGGTTGCATGAGTGTGTGCACCCTTAAAGTAATCCTGTGTTAAAGCACTTTATGATTTAATCACAGCATTCAGTCGTCTTGGGAAGGTGTCCTTCAGCATTGCACATATTGACTTGCCAATGTTTGCACACTCTTCCTTGCAAAACAGCTCCAACTCTGTCAGATTGCAAGTGCTTCTCCTGTGCACTGCCCTCTTCAGGTCACCCTGCATATTTTGTATTGAATGTAGGTGTGGGCTTCGGCTGGGCCATTGCAGAACATCTCATGTGTTCTGGTGAAGCCATCCTTGTGTTGATTTGGATGTATAGTTTAGTTTGGGCCATTGTTGTGTGGAAAGGTGGGCTCCTTCTCCATCCACAGCTATGTGGCAAACACCAGAAGGAATGGAGCCACAAGGGACCAGTGTTGGGAACTGTTCATAATTCCCCTCCTACTTTGCTACAGCCCCAGTTCCAGCATGTGAACAGCAACCCCAAAGCAGGACACGTCAATCACCATGCTTCATTGTGAGGGTGGTGTTTTTGTGATGATGGACAGTGGTGTTATTGTGCCAGACAAACCTGTCAGGATTGTGGCCAAAGAGTTCAACCTTGATACCATATGACCATAACACATTTTCCCACTTGCTCTTTGAAGACCTGATGTATTGTTTTCACACTTTATCCAGGCCTAGATATTGTTTGTTGTGAGGAACGTCTGCCATCTTCCAACCTTACCCTATAGTCAAGACATATGGAGACCGCGGAAGATTGTTTTCGCATATAGTATACACCCAGTACTTGCCAGAGATTTCTCCTACTCCTTCACTGTTGCTGTAGGGCTCCTGGCAGCCTCCCTGGCCAGTTATGGTGATGTATCCTCATAGAATTTGGAGGGATGTCCACTCCTTCACAATGTCATTGTAGCCCCATATTTTCACCACCTCACCTTTTGACGACTGTCTGCACTGTGTTCCATGGTATATGCAATGCTATGGAAGTGTTTTGGTACCCTTCTCCAGGCTGATGCATCTCAGAAATGTCATCCGTTAGCAGCTTCATCAGCTGTATGCAAACCATGGCTGTTGCTGTAGCAGGCAACTGGGTATATGTTTGGATAATCCTGATAGTACAGCTGACAGTTATTTGCTGTTAATCAGAGTCTCTGTAATTGATGGCAGACGTGTACCCAATAAGATGCAGCTTTCGATACAACTAAAATAGTATGTCAACACAGTATTAGCTTCAGCTTGTGCACACACATACATCTAGGTTGTTGTATGATTGTGTCATAATTGTTCCCCTAACAGCTTTGTTTGCTTTACAGTTTAATTGTACAGGTTATAGGTCACATGAAAGGTTGGCTGGATTTTGAAATTGTCTGTTGTGCTCTCATTATTGTATACCACAAATACCTGGCATTATAACAGGTGTGTACACCATTTGTATGCACCGTATAACATTATTTTACACTATTTTACACAATATGGCTCTAGTTTTGGACCTCTGTCCAACAATTTTGTCAGTCTTTGTCCAGATGTCCTGCAATGACAGGTTGTGAGGTAGGCTACAAATATGTGACATCTCCTAAAAATAGGCCCCTGTGTTGACCATTGTGATGCAATGCAGTAAACACCACCACAAGTCAACATGCAGATATTGCCATATGGCAGAGTGTCACAGTTGTGTGCATGATCACATGCATGACCTTAACATCCCTGGGGTACTGGTGAGCCGCAACAGGAAAATCCCATACTTACCACCTGCAGGCTGCTGTCCCATGTGCAGACCAGAGGTACCTATGTAGTTGTGAGGGAGAGGTATTGTCAGCAGATTCACATTTGGTATTGGTACAAGATGAGTGCTACATTTCTGCTCAAGTACAGTACACACTGTATTACGAATATAAAACTGAAAAATAAACCAGATCTGAAGTAAACGTCAGGGTACAGGACATGGCAGCAGTCAACAATAATAAGTGATTATATTTATTATGACTGTAAATGGCCAAAATGAGTAAGACATTTAAAATAAGAAAGTAGTATCAAGCGCTTTCCCTGACCATTCAGAGACTTTTAACTGTCTTACTCGTTTTGGTCATTTACAGTCACAATAAATAAAATCATGTATTATTGTTGACTAGTGCTGTGCCCTGTACCCAGAGGTTTACTTCAACACTATGGTATTCTACAATTTGCTGTCCTTCACCATATATGTGTGCTTGTGTGCATTGCTTAACCCCACCCACTAATCCATTTTAGCACTTACATATGCATCTGGACACTCTATGGAAGACAGTTTAACAGCTTCCTCATTACATTGTTGTGCACTTTGGCCTTACCTGGACGCTCCTCACCTGTTGTCTTGGTGACACCCACCTGCATGACTGGTGTTTGCTGTGTTTGAGGTTGTGTAAGGGCTACCCCAAGGTTGACAAGGAGCTCCTCCGTTGCCGTAAGTGGGGCCTGTGTGCCCAGACTCCACTGGTAGCGGTACAATCCCTCGCAACTACAGCAGCCCTTTGCTGGGCTGTATGTATCAGGTCAGTCGCTCTATGCCTGACCTGATCATAATTTCGTCCATGGTGGGCCAAAATGTTCACTCTGTGGACTAGCTCATTCCAGAGGGTATTCCGCTCCTGTAGATTTTGCCAACTACGTCTGAAAAGGATGGAGTACTATGCAATCACGGCTTCTATGATGGCCACTGTCCTCTCAGCAGTGTAACATGGTTGTCTTTGCATGGCACCTGGAAGACAAACTGGGAAACTCATCACAGGACATCTGACATTGCCCAGGGTTCTTTACAGGGCCAGCACATAAATATTGCCTATCATTACCCACCACTTAGATGCACATCATACCCCCTATACCTAGCAGCACTGTATGAATGTGCACTGTACTCCTGGCCCTGATGTGTCATGTCTTCCCCCCCCCCCCCAAAATGAGGGCCAGTACATTGCATAAACCCCCATTCATCGTTCACATTTGTGTAGAGGGTTGACAGTGGCCGTGTTCCTTGCAGATGGGATGTCAATGGAGCTCAGGTTTTGCTTGCATACAGTGTGTAATGATGCTGGAAGGATATGGTTGGTTTCATGTAGGATGCAGACAGGACTGTTTACAGGCCCCAAGGGAACCTGCTTTTGTTAACCTTGATTAGGCAGTCTGCACTTGATCCATGATGATGACGGGAGGGGTGCGTGTGCTGTGCATAGCCACCTATACTGATGGTGAGCCAGGGGGGGGTGATGTTTGCCCTACACCTGTCTGCAGAAGGTTGGCTATGGTGTGATCAACCACTATTACAGGGTGTGTTGTGTTGCATCTGAGACTGCATACATATGTGAAGATAACCTTGTGATTGTCCTTAGTGGGTGTGTAGTTCTTGTTAGCCTTACAGTACGCCACCTGTGACCTAATATGCTTGTACAGACAAAGGTTGACATGCTGCCCAGTTGGTGTCTGCTCCTGCTTTGCCCTGTACAGCCAATTTAGCATCCCATTATGTGCTTTGTGCATTGCTGCTGTCCAGCAAAGGGGATCACTCTACTTTGGTGAAGACAGGTTTCATAAGTAGGGTCTTGCTAAGGCCATACAGTTATGTGGGTGGTCATATATCTTTTGCAGTAGGCATGGACATAAGGTCATAACACAGTTGGACACCTCTCCAATTTCAACATGATACGCTTATTCTAGTACCCATATCTGTGTCAGGGCAATGCAACAACCATTAGCTGTAGAAGTGTAACTCTGCTGGATGCACAGAAACTGATTACACACATGTATGGCATGTACAGCTTATTTACCTGACTGTTTGCATCCCATGTCAGTCGTTATGAGGTAGCCAGGTACACCTATTCATACATACATACATACATATGCACAGGTAATACCTGCTATACATTTCGTAAGACGCTGTCCTGTTCGATTCTCAGCTAGAGCATCTTCTGTGTGGAGGCATGCGTGAATGGGCGTACCTTCGTTGAAGGTTGTGCATCAGGGCCGGCAGCTCGGCACGTAAAAATCTACTGCCGATCATTAGCAGACCGAAGTTCCGCTGTGGTGACCCCTAACCGGGAAAAGCCAAAAGACACAACATTTCAGTTCTATTTCAGTATGCCACACTGTAATTACACTCTTGCTGCCCAGTCATTCCTGTCAACCTGTTAGGGCAGAACATCTGGAGAATGCTGCACGTACATGGTGGGCTCTGGGCCATGATTAGTGACACGTTCTTCATATTGCTGTAACACACACACATGTCATTTGGTAGTACAGTAGCCATTGCATTCACAGACAAACCCCGGGAGATGTCCGATGCTCATATGGCAGACAGAGAGGATAAAGGCTAGGAGTGTGGTAGTGATGGTAGGAACTTTTAATGTTGCGAGTATAACTGGTATGTGGTCAGAGCTAAATGATATGATGGACAGAGGAAAGGTGGATATATTATGTATGCTAGAGACCAGATGTAAGGGGGGTATGGCTGTGTGTCAGTCGGGTACAGCTGTTCAGAGTAATGGCGAGTATGGGGGAAAGGTGGAGAAGAGAGTACAGGCAGGATGCGGTTAGTGTAGAAGAGTGTCTGGGGTGATTTGTGACAGGCAATTATCATTAAAAGTGATAGGGGAAGTTCTACAAGCGGGTAGTGAGACAAGTATGTTGTATGGGTTGTAGATACTGGCATTGAAAAAAGGCAGGAGTCAGAGCTGGACATACCACAGTTAATGATAAGATTTGTGCTGGGTGTGATGAGGGTGGACAGGATTAGGAATATGTATGTTAGGGGGTCAGGCCAGGTTGGACGGCTTGGGGACAAAGCCAGAGAGTGGCATGATTGTGTTGGTGTGGACATGTGATGAGGAGGTATGCTTAGTATATTTGGGAAAGGGTGAGGCTGCCATTTAAGAGGAATAGAGGAAGGCCTAGAATAAGGTGTATGGATGTGGTGATAGCGGACATGCAGGTGGTTGGTGTGACGGAGCAGGATGCAGAGGACTGGAAGACATGGAGACAGATAATCTGCTGTGATGACCTCTAACAGGAACAGCCAACAGAAAGAGGAGAAGATGTTGTGATGTCAGTGTTCACAGGTTTCAAATTATTTGCCAGACGTAACCCAACTCTTTTTTTTTTTTTTTTTTTTTGAGTAAATAAATACAAATATAAGGCATACATATGGTCAGTGTGCATAACACTGAACAGTTGAATGGTATGAGCTCAGTATATCACATGCAGGTCAACACACACAGCTGCAACAGTATTTCACTATGCAGATACCCTGTATAGGTCCCACACATTTCTGATGCAAACATGTATATCATAGTTATAGTCACATGTAACATATGGCTATGTGCGACATCCGTGTAGCTGCCCTAGCATTGTCACACTCAGTATTGTTCAACACACTCCAGTAGTAGTCATATGTGAGCCATTCTTTCCTGGGATGACTGAGGTGCCTGAGCTGTATTCCATGTCACTGCATACAGATGCTATGGCCATTGGTTCTGATCAGCAATATATCAGTACAGCAAGTCTTGTTGAGACATATATGTTAAACTTCCTATTTCCCATTATTACATACCCCCTGCTGTAGTCCATTACATGCTGGGTCTATATCACATCGTCGAACTTGTATAAGTTTGAACGATGTAATATCGAATTCAAAAGTCCGAAACACAAAAATAGTGAAACCACAGCACATCGACCCCCCCCGCCACCCCCCACCAGGGGAAAAAAATCGGTGGGCCGTGTTTGGGGCTTTGCGGTTTCCTCCACTGTGGTGCGATCTTAGAGTTGGTATATTTAAGTAGGGTGTGGGGGCGAAGCCCCACACTTTAGTTTTAATTTAAGGTCCCCCCCGCCGGGGAAAAAGAATCACTGTTCTGTGTGTTCATTATTGTGCAGTTTCAGACTTTTGGGTTCTATATTACATCGTTCGAACTTTTACAAGTTTGATGTGATATAGACTCTTACATGCTTACTTGTTTGACATACTTTTTTTGCATGTGTAGGTGGTTATATCCTGCTTGCTGCCCCCCCCCCAGTCTGTTTCTCTTGCTCTCTGTCTCTTTTTCCAGGATGTAGAGTATACATCTGTTTTGCATACACATCAGCATGCCTTTGTTAGGCAATCCTCACGAGCAGCTGATGGCCTGTGCATCAGTTGGAGTCCCAAACTTGCTAATTGCATGTAGGACAGCTGTGGTATCATTACAATAGCCAATTGCACGGAAACACTCCTACAACTGAGTACTTTGTGTGGGTTTTGCCCCTTTTCCTTGCTTGTGAGGAGGACTTCATGGAGATGTTTGACAAACAGCATCACAGAGGGTATTTGGAAATACTTTTTACAACAAACACTGTAGAGACACACTAGCAAACTGGGGGAGAATGGTCCAGACATAGGGATAGAATGTAAGAATTGCTGTTGTACATTTGAAGTAATATTAGTTTGACAGGGTCTGTGTGGATATGGCTGTTCTGCATGATTTTAAGTCTGACAGTATTGTGTAGCTGACATAACTCTCAACTGTAGGGCTGTCTGCAGACTGGCCAGAGTTTGGACTCCTATTTGGTGTTGCACATTTTTTGTCTTTGCAATCCACAGTGTGTGCCACTGAATTTCGAGTCAGTAAATGGTAACATCCATTTGTCTCTAACTTCATTTCCCGCAAAACAGATATGTTACAACCGCAACTTTCTCCATTTATAACAGCAGTATGTTAATAATGCCCCTGTGTTTGGACCTCTGTCCCCAAGTATGTCAGGCTTTGTGCAGATGTCATGCAGTAAGAGGTGGATAGATAAGGTACATCATTTAGTGATGTAATTCCTGATGTCATCCCAGCGATGTATCAAACTGCCAGACATGTTATGTGTAAGAGGGCTTGTATATGAGGACAAAGCCTGGACATTCTGTTGGACTCTGTACAGTTGGGAGGTCTGTGTATTTCTGGCGATTGTTGACAGACTGTCAGGATTTTGTAGCAGTGTATTGTGAATGTTATTTGCCCTGTGTAGGGAGGGGGGGTAGGGGTAGACTGAGACATGTCCTGTACCACGGTCAGGCATCATACTACACTGTGAACTGGGCCAGTATATGTAGGGGAAATGTGTGAGTGTCAAACATGCTGATGGTTTTGTTCACACAGTCCCTGTACTCTATTGTTCATTTGGCTTACAAGTATGTGACTGACTGTGGTGGGTTTGGTTGTGGGTATGCACTTTCACATTGGTGTCTGTTTTTCAGTGCTGTTACATCCCTGTAGTGCCTGATACCTTTACAAATGTGTAATTCCCCATAGCGGATTTGGGTTATTGTTGTCAGTCTGGCTGTAGTTTAGACGGTGCTTGGTGACATGGCTAGCAGTCAGTGTAGTTTCCCTACTGTGATGTTATGTTCAGATAGTTGTGGGATGTACTGTTGCCTGGCCTCTGTATGTGTTGTGTACTTCTGACACATCAGTGGGATGCTGTGGGGATTTAAGTCACTGACTAGTGGGAAGTAATTGTTTTTTGTACTTGTGCTATATCAATCAATATATGTTTGAACAGAAAGGAGTGTGTTACTGCAGCAACTGTCTCAGCTTATCTACTCCAGTATTTGAGATTGTCCCTATGCTTCCACCACCCACTTTGTCAGGCTTGGTCCAGATTTGTTGCACCAAGAGGTTCTGAGCATACCTCTCAACTGGCCTGATTGTCTCAGAATGTCCAGGTTTATTGCTCATATTTCTGGTCTGTTCCACACAGTCCTTAATTTTATTTCTCTGGTACATCAGTGTGATGTCAGGATTTCTGTCAGTAGGCATTGACCTACATTACATTTTCTGTACTCTCATTCTTCAGAACATGTATGCTGAAACCAGCTGGTTACTCTCGCAACATGCATTTATAAGACCAATATTTACGTTATGTCCCTAGGTTTGGCCCATTGTCCCCCCATTTTCACAACCATTGGCCAGCATTCTTGCAGTAAGAGGTTAAGAAGCATGGTGCTGCAGTATGACTCCATTGTGTGATTGATATATGTGTGTGTGTGTGTATGTGTATATATATATATATATATATATATATATATATATATATATATATATATATATATGGTAATAAGTATATATTTTATATGTATATATCTATAAATAGTTCATAGGTTCATACTAGGGTATCTGCCCTATGGCATTTATAAGCCTAACCAGAGTGTGTTTAGCTTTCGCCACCCATTTTAAATTAATTTTGCTATGCCCTTTTTTGAGGTTAGTATACTGTGCCTCTGTCTAACAGTGACACAGAAGTGATACCCGGGGTAAACCTACGATCTCCCATCCACTCATCAAGATTCCTCTTGAAGAGAGTCAATGAGGGACTCTGCCTAACCTGGACTGGGATTTTATTCCAGAGTGAAGGGAGCCTCTGGGTTATGAATCTGTCCCACCAGCATGTCCTATTTCACTGCTGAGGTTCAAGTCTCTTGAGCGCGTAGCTCAATGGGATTTGGATTTTCTGAGGTGCAGCATGTCCATTAATTCCGGGTTGGACATGGCTTTATACGTCAGGCACAGATCGCCTCTGAGCAGGCGGTATGCCACTGAGTAGAGCTGGAGTTTCTTTAATCGGGCAGCATATGGCATCTGTTTGAGCCCTTTGATCCTCTTGGTGAGGTACTTTTGGGGTCTTTCCAGTTGCTGCAGGTGTCTGGTAAGGTACATCCCAAAAGGGGCAGTGTACTCAATTATGGGCCTGATGAGGGATGAGTAAAGAGGCACGATGACCTCCCCTGATCTAGATGTGAATCCCTTCATGATTAGGTGGGCTATATAAAATGTTTTTCTAACCACTTTGGCCACGTGGTTGTCAAATGAGAGATTGCTATCAACTTGGGTCCCCAGGTCCCCAATTACTTCTTCTGTACTTGATGGATTACCACCTATGTGGTAATTTGTGGGCACTTTGTTTTTGCCAAAGGGGATGACTATAAACTTTTTGGCGTTTAGCTTGAGGCCATGGCTCTGGCACCAGTTGTCTGTTTCTATGAGGCCCTTTTGGAGGATGCTTGTGTCGACTGGAGAGTCTATTATGGCGCCCAGTTTGCAGTCATCTGCGAACTTTGTCAGCCACAGTCCTTCCGTGTTGGCCTGTACCTCAGAGAAATATATACCGAACAAGAGAGGTCCCAGGACTGAGCCTTGTGGGACGCCACTTGTAACTGGTTTGGAGTCTGACATTGCTCTAGTAATTCTAACCATGTGGGTTCTGTCCTTGAGCCAGTTTCCAACCCATCTAGTGACATAGGGGTTTATATTTAAGCTGGTGAGCTTATCTATAATGCCCGAGTGGGGTATTGTATCGAAGGCTTTTGCGAGGTCCAGGTAGACTGTGTGGACCACATTCCCCTCGTCAATGGCCTTGGTGACTGTTTCAAAGAAATTGACCAGGTTTAAGAGGCAGGATCTGCCTTTAACAAACCCAGCTGGGTAGGATCCAGTGTCTGTAGGTCCCCAATATCTTTATTTATGAGGTCCATGATGATCCTTTCCATAGCTTTGCAGACCAAGCTAGTCAGGCTTATGGGGCAATAGTTTCCAGGATCCGTTGAGGCACCACCTTTGTGGAGAGGGAAAACTGTTGCTGTACGCCACTCCTTCGGTACATATCCTGTAGTAAGGCTGAGATTGAACAGTAGTTTTAGGTTTGGGTTTAGCTCTTCTTGGAGTTCATGTAGGACGCAGCCCGGGACACCGTCTGGTCCCATTGATGCTCTGTTTTTTGCTTTAGAGAGGGCAGCTCTTACCTGAGCATCTGAGATGTCAGTGGGGCAGCACTCTGCTGGGATAGATATTTGCCCTTTTGGTGGGGGGGGGGGGAGTTTGCGCTGAACCGGTCAGCTAGGATGTTGGCAGTGTCTGTGGGTTCAGTGTATTTTTTGTCATTTTGGACTAATTCTGAGCATATCTGGGAATTCCCACCCAGGTTCCTAACATAACTAAAGAAAGCCTTGTGATTATCCTTAGTGTCCTGTGCAATTTTTCTCTCGAAGCTGGTCTTAGACGATTTTATGAGTGCCCGTAGTTTTTTGCTAATACTGATCTGAGGTGCCTTCCCTTTTTGGGATTTTGCTCTATCATGTAGTAGCTTCCTCCTTCTATTGTATAGTTTGTTTATGGCTGGGGTCCACCAGACAGGACGTCTGCCTTTGGAGGATTGGGTCTTGGTTTTATTTGGTATTGCATGATCCATGCATTCCTGAAGGTGTTCATAGAATGCGTTTATAAAGGATTCTGCGGTCTGGGCCGTATTTTCCACAGGCCTGGGGGCTTTGAAGGATTCCACCTCGGTTTTCAGGAGTGTGAAATTTGCTTTAGAGAAGTTTTTCACTGTGGTTTTCTGGGCAGGGAGTGGGGTCGGGATGTGAATATCCAGTGAGATTAGTTTATGGTCTGATCTTACCAGTGAGGGATACACTTCTGGTCTGGAGCATAGAATCCCCATGTTGGTGATGATCAGGTCCAGTATGTTTTCCCCTCTTGTGGGAGTGGTAACAAGTTGTTCCATAGCATTTGAGTTTATAAATTCTAGGAACCTTTGGGCTAGGGTGTTGGAGCTAGAGTAATGCTCCCAGTCTATGTTTGGTAGTTGAAGTCGCCCAATATAATGGTGATTGGAGAGACCTTCATATTTTCCAGTGTTCTCAGGAAGGCTGAGTGGGGTTCCTGGGTTTGGGAGGGTGGTCTGTAGCAGGCTATAAACTGGAAGTCAGTTTTACCCACTGTTAGTTGCACATGGATAGTCTCTGATGCTTTGTGCTGTGCCACCAACCTGGAGGTGTGGGTATCTTTGACGAACATTGATACTCCCCCTCCTTTTGTGGTTCAGTCCAAGTTTTGGGGCCGAAAAGCATGGTATGAGGTATAACCTGGTAGTGGTGGGGTGCTCTCGGGAGCCTTGAACCAGGTTTCTGTTACTGCACAGATATCTATGTTCTCCATGCTAAGGAGAGTTTCGAGTGCGTGCATCTTGAGGTTTAGACTTCTGGCATTGAGTAGCATTACTCTTAGTTTCTTATCCCTTGTGATACCTATGAAGGTGGGTTTGTCTTTTGAGCCTTGCCTAAAAAAGGCACTATGGGGGTAGCAAGAGCCTTTGCCAATATCCGAAAGCCCAGGGGTGACAGGTGCAAGCTGTCCCTAGCGAAGCATCGTGGCTTGTCGAGCATGTCATCCCAGGCTGACAGGCATTGGATCCCCTTTGAATGACACCAATACTTAAGCCAATTGTTGAAATTGATCATCTTGTCTTCATACTGTGGCATCATTCTTGGTGAGGGTAAGATTCTACTTAAGGCCAGGGTCATACCAGCCTGAGCTACATGCTCCGAGATCTCCTCTATGTCTCTTTTCATGTAGTCCAGGGAGGTACATCTCAGGTCATTCACACCAGCATGGACAATGACTGAGTCATATTTGTACTTGCCTTGGAGTGACCTGAGTGCTTGTGTTATGTGGAGGATCCTAGCGTCCGACAGGCAGCTCACCGTGACCTTCTCCTTGTTCAGCCTGGTGAGCGGGACGCCAGTGTGCCTGACGATAGAGTCACCTATTACAAGTGTATCAGGTGTGTTGTTTAGCCTTAAGGGCTGTGACTGTTCGGCACACTGGCTTTGTGAGCTATGTGTTGCACGTGTTTTGTTTTGGGGTAGCGGTTGCTTGGGTGTCTGCTTTGGATGTCTCTGCTGCTTAGGCAGATTTTTATTTAGAGCCTCCGAGTATGTTTTTGTGTGTTTATGTGTTTGGTTTGCTGTCGTGGTAGGTCTATGTGAGACTGGAATTGTAGTGAGTGTGGTTTCCTTCTCCTCCTGACTGGTTATGCCAGTACTGAGTTGAGAGAGCTTGGCCTCCAGTTTGGCTATATGGTTGCATCTCTCACATGTGTTGGAATTTGTTGGGAGGAGGAGAGGGTTGTCTGTGTACATGAGGCAGTTGTAACATTGCCTCAAGATTCCCAGATTCACCAGCTGGACCGAGAGGAGATTGACAACTGACCTTTGGACATGCTAGAATAGTATTGGGAATTCCTTTATAATTGAAAAAAAGGGCCAATGGGGAACAAGGTACTCGAGGGGAGTTTGTGAGGGTGTAGTGCTTTTAATTTTTTAGTGCTGACTTATATAATTGCTTTAGTGAGCAAGTGCCAGGTAACTTAAATGCAATGTGTTACAGGTAACTTAAATGCAAAAACGACAAACAGTAACTTTCTTTCAGGTGAAACAAGGAAATAAGTACAGTAAGCAATGCAGATATCACTGGGGATCCACAGAAGCGCTGAATAGCCGCGTTTTAGGTGGAATTAACGTTTCAGGGAAATAAGCAAACAAACAACAAGCATACAAACAAAGCTAGATTCAGCAGGCCTGGATCTAGTCTATGCTACAGCAAACAAGGTGTACCAATTTCAGTAAGAAGCAGTTCAAATATGCAGGCACTATAAGCCTTTAACCAGAAATTCCCAGCTCAGAAGGGCAGAGTCCAGCCTCTCCTCCCACAAGAGTGCAGACCACGAACCCTCTTAATGTAAAATAACTGCCTGAAGCCCAAGTGCTTAAACCAGAACTAATACACTTTTAGAATAACAGACACTGAGCCCTCAGTCAGCAGTTCCCAACTTAGAAGGATGTAAGCTACCTGTCCTGCCACCACAGTGCAGACCACAAACCTTCCTAATGTAAAACAACTGGTCTGAAGCCCAAGTGCTTAATCCAAAAGACTTAAAATGATAGCTACACTATAATCAAGTTACTACCAAGCAGTAATAAATGCAACTGAATACTTTAAAGAATGCCTGGATTAGTGCTCAAGTTATACTAACAAAGCTAGATTCAGCAGGCCTGAATCTAGTCTATGCTACAGCAAACAAGATGTACCAATTTCAGTAAGAAGCAGTTCAAATATGCAGGCACTATAAGCCTTTAACCAGAAATTCCCAGCTCGGAAGGGAGGAGTCCAGCCTCTCTTCCCACAAGAGTGCAGACCACGAACCCTCTTAATGTAAAACAACTGGTCTGAAGCCCAAGTGCTTAAACTAAAAGGCTTAGAATGAGTTACACCAAGCAGTAATAAATACAATTGAGTACTTTTAAGATGATGCAAAAGCAAACTCCTTTTGAAGCTTGCTACGCACCAGTCCCCAGACCTGACTATGGTTGAAGGTGTCCTGTCCACGCTCACTCCCGGGGGGCATCCCCATCCCCTGAGGCAGTTCCACCCAAAGATGGTGCAGGACCAGCAGACGAGGTCCTGGGTTGGGTCCCAGACTTGCTGGGCTCCCCGGTGCCATGACCAGTTGAGGCGGGACAGGCAGATCCGCTGGGATTAGCCTTTTCAGATATGCTATGTTGTTGAGGTTTTGCAACATGTGTTGGTTAGTCATGAACAACACATTCCAGGATTAGTTATAACAGCATGCATAGGTGTTCCCATTAACCCAAAACAACAGATTTGAAACAGTTGTATAGCAAACAGAACACATGCATATATGGAACCACAGAGGGCATTATAACGGCATGCAGGTTACATTGATAGCAACAGGCCATCAATGATAGTATTTGAACAGGGAACATTAATAATCAAACATTTTAAATATTTGAAGAACAATAGGACACATGTCCCAACAGTATGTTTGGTGAAAAACATACCCGTTGATTTATGTGTTTAGATTGTTGGTGCAGATAAGGTGGGGGAGAGAGATGTCCATTAACAATTGTATAGGCTTCAGTTGCTTACAACTTTAATGATCATTGCTCTAATCATTACTCTCCAGGTATTAAGTCACTTTACATCGACCTATGGCCTTGAGTTGGGCAGGGATATGTTTGTACATAGTATATAATTACAGCCTTCTTACAGCTCATTTATACTTTTCTTACCTGGCGGACCTGTGGAGGAAATTTCTGATGTTATGTGATCCTATCTCGCCTACATTCTATACTGATGGGCTCGGAGCCGATCCCTCGGCTCCGACTCGGCACGCTTATGCTATAGAGCGAGGCCTCTTATTGGCTGAGCTATCTTTATGCCAGGATGCACCACCAGTAATCCCCCAGATCTCGTTTGCCGCTAACAAGCTTAGACGTGGTCTCAACATTGGCTGGGCTAAGTACTATTCATTTAGGCTTTTTCCTGTCACAAATTTCTTTACTTTGAACCCAAAAGCTGTTTTAACAGCTATTGTTGTCAGATTAGTGTGATTGGTGAATTTCTGTTGAAATTTCGTGAATTTATTTAGTCAGGGAAGGTTTCCCGTTTTAGTTAGAGGGGCCTTCCCCTGTTGCTTGCTGCTTGTGTATTTTTCTTGTTTATCTTTCTTGGGTCAAGCACCCGTTTAAGTTAGAGGGTCTTGACTCTCTTTATCTTTTTGTCTGTTTAACTGTTTAGTGTAAAAAAAAATATATATATATATATATATATATATATATATATATATATATATATATATATATATATAGTATAATTTGTTAAAGTTGTTTCAGTTAACTTTACCTTTTGATTAAGTTTAGTGTTTGTCACTTAGTAGGTTCTGTGGTAAAAAAACAGTGATGTCTAAAGAACACAAACCCTCCGGGTTTAAGAAATGCACGAGGTGTGGTTTTAAAATGTCCATAACGGACGACCACTCCTCGTGCGTCTATTGCTTAGGTGCTAAGCACCTACAAGAGTCGTGTAGTGTGTGCCACGCGTTCTCTTCTAGAGTCCTCCAGGAGAGGAAGAACAAATTAATCCTCAAGGGATTAATCAAGCCTTCCTTCGAGGAGGCTTTATCTTCCTCTCTGTCTCCTTCTAAAAAGAAGAAGATAGCGTCGGCCTCGACCAGTCATTCGGAACCGATCGCAAAAAAATTTAAGCAGACTTCTCCATCGGCTCCAAGGACTTCGGAGCCGAGGTCGGAACGGTCTGCCTCGATGCCTCCAGCCTCGACCCCTCTGGTTTCTGAGCCGAGGTCTGGAGCATCGAGAGGCGGGTCACCCTCATCGGCTCCACTGATATTGGAGCCGATAAGGGTTACCGGCTCAGACTCTTCCCCCTCGGAGCCGAAGTCCTTATCGGCACCAAGGGAAATTTCCTTGAAACCTTCTTCGGAGCCGATAGTTGTTGAGTCTATTCGGAGCCGGTCCCCGAGCCCTTCGGAGCCGATGGAGAAATTGGTTTGGGCCCGATCGGTATCCTCCAGATCATCCAAGATGTCTGATTCGGACATCGACAGGGTGCTCCTTCGACTCTTCCAGTCTCCGGTGTTCCAAAAGCTGGTTTCGGCTCCAGCCCATTTGGCTTCGGAGCCGATGGTCCACTCCCCTACTGTGATTCCTCCTCCAACAGCTTCGGCACCGTTGGAGCCGGTGCTGGTGGAACCTGTGGAGGTGTTAGGGTCGGGCCTGACCCTTGCTCCAACTCCGGCTCTCGGATCGGAGTTCAGTACACGGACTTCTTCCTTCGGCCCTGGGGGGGAGACTTCGGGATTGATGCTTTCGGTCCCAAGTCTCCCTCTTGGTGCGTCGGCGGCGGGAGTGCTGTCCACTGTCGTGGCCACGGAGGTGGGACCCTCCCAGGATTCTGGTGGTCCTGCCTTCAGGGCTATGAGGAGTGCATTAGCCAAATCTTCCTTGGCTACCTCCACGGTTTCCCCAGCTCCTTCCCTGCACATGGAAACTGGGTCGTTGGCAGTCCCCCTGTCCTTAGACAGCGGAGCCCCCGGGCCTCAGGTTACCCCCGCTGGGGTTTCTCCCCCTCCTGGAGGTCCTTCTGAAGCCTCTTCGAAGAACCCCCAGGAAGAGATCGTGCAAGAGGAAGCACGTTGACTCCCCTGATGAGTCTCTGACATCCGACACTGATCTCGATGATGCAGAGGGGTCCCCTAAGTCGTCCTCGGATGATGTCTCCTTTGCAGACATCCTGGAAGCCCTAAAACAACGAGGTGGCTGGCAGTCCAAACCCCCCTCTGCTGATGAGTCGGTGTTCCTGAAGGCCTTCGGGGCTCAGCCCTCCGCCTCCTGGGTGTCTCCGCCCTTCGACGAGCTCTTGGATTTGATCTGTCGAAGGGCGTGGGAACACCCAGACTCTGTGGAACCGGTGCCTGCTCGTCCGAACAAATTTCTCTCGGCGCCCCCTGACAGAGAGTTCCTTACTAAAGGTGTGGCTGTAGATGCTTTGGTGGTGGCATCTGCTACCCAGCAAGATGTAGCAGAGGCTTCTACGTCCGTCCATCCTCCTAATAAGAAGTCTAGGAGCATGGATCGGTACAGAAAGCGCACCCTCAGTTCAGCGGCCTTTACACTGAGGTCCTTGAACTACCTTACGCACTTTATCAGATTTCAGAGGGATCTGATTAAGGAGCTATCCGATACCCTCTTGGGTAACCTGCCTGAGGAGCAGGCCCAGACGGTTGGCTCTCAGCTGGCTACAATGACGTCCATTTCGAACTCGTCCATGAGGCTCATTTCTTATGCGGCGAAGGCGAGTAAGCGGCAGTACAGGCATTGCTCTATGGAGACAAGCCTGGCTCCGTCTGTGTCATTTCGCGGAGGCCTTTAAGTCTTCATTTGCCGACGCCCCCTTTGATGGGTCCTCCCTGTTTGGACCCAAGGTAAAGGACACACTAACCCGCTGTGAACAGGAGGGTAAGACGCTGACTGCCGTAGGCACGATTTTCCACTCCCTTTGGCCTTATCCCAAGGCTAAAGAGGAGGAAATGTGGTTCCGTAGATCTCAGAAGCCTTACCCTCTCAGCAGGAGGGTTCCCCTTCCAGAGGCAGAGGAGGGGGAAATTCATCCGGAAGACGCCATCCCAGAGGCGGCAGAGGCCCTCGCAACACTGGAGACCGCGAGTCTTTTCATGGCTCTTCAGCCTTTCATAGTCCCTGAGGGATTGCCCGGCTGTGCTGCTCCGGAGCCAGTCGGGGTCTCGAAGCACCTAAAGGCCTGGGAAGGTATCACTCAGGACCGATGGGTGCTTCGGATTATCGCCGGAGGTTACTCCATCCCATTCTCTCACCCCCCCCTCCTTCAGTCCAAAAAAATCCCGGACCCGCCACCCAGTCAACGGGATACCGCAGCCTCAGAAGTTTCAAAGCTGCTGCAAAAAGGAGTCATCCAACCGGTCCCCGCAGACCAGATCGGATTAGGGACTTACTCAAGATTCTTTTTGGTGCCAAAAAAGACCGGGGACTTGAGGCCCATTTTGGACCTCAGCATCCTAAACCATTCAGTCAGAAAGTCCAAGTTCCGAATGGTCACCCTACAAACCATTCTCCCATTGCTGGTGAAGGGTGTTTGGATGTGCTCCATAGATCTCAAGGACACTTACTACCATATCATGGTACATCAAGCATCCAGGAGACATCTGCGCTTCAGCCTAGGAGGCAGTCATTTTCAATTCCATGCGCTGCCCTTTGGTCTCACCATAGCCCCCAGGGTGTTCACCAAATGTTTGGCGGTTGTGACTGCTCACCTGAGAAGTCTAGGATTCCAGGTGTTTCCGTATCTAGACGACTGGCTCCTAACTGCCACCTCCAAGCATCTACTATTACGGAGCCTACAAGCCACTATATCACTGGGCAATTCCCTTGGAATCGCCTTCAATTGGCCAAAGTCTGTGTTGCTGCCATCTCAACGCATAAGATTCATAGGGGTAGAGATAGACTCAAACCGAATGCGGGTCTATCTACCTACAGACAGGATACAAACTATACAGGCTCAAGTTCGAGCCTTACTTCCCAGATCCAAAGCCCCAGCCAGAATGGTCCTACAGCTATTGGGATCCATGTCCGCTACGGTCCTTCTAGTTCCCCTGGCAAGGTTGCACATGAGAATTCTTCAGTGGCTTCTTTCAGCTCAGTGGTCCTTTCAGGAACTCCCTCTCAGTCACCTCATATGGATCATGGAATCTTGCAAACGGGACCTTCGCTGGTGGCTAGTGCCCTCCAACTTGGATCAGGGACGACCCTTTGTTCTACCTCCTCCGGCGGCCACTTTGACCACGGACGCCTCCCAGACGGGGGGGGGGCATTCCCTGGGCAGGTCAGTCCAAGGCAAATGGCACTTAGAAGAGACCTTACTTCATATCAACATCTTGGAAATGAGGGCAGTACTTCTGTCCCTTCTAGCCCTTCACAATTATCTTCCTCAGGGCGTAATTGCTGTTCACTCAGACAACATGTCATTTGTCTGGTACCTGAACAAACAGGGAGGGACCAGATCCTATCCTCTTTGCAGAGAAGCCATGAGAGTTTGGGAATGGGCAGTCTCGACCAAACGCTTCCTAGTGGCTACTCACATACCGGGCAAGTCCAATGTGATAGCCGACAGATTGAGCAGAACCATCCTCTCTCCTCACGAATGGTCACTGAATATGACAGTTGCAAGTCAGATTTTCAGCAAATGGGGAGTTCCGTGTTGCGATCTCTTCGCGACTCCTCTGAATGCAAAGTGCAAAGAATTCTTCTCCCTAACCCCGGCTCCGGGGAAGAGCCCCGTGGACGCATTAGTCCATCCTTGGCCCACCGGCTTGCTTTATGCCTTCCCTCCAGTTCCTCTCCTTCCCAGGGTAATTCAAAAGGCATCTCTCTTGGGGAGCAAAATGATCTTAATTGCTCCTTACTGGCCTCGTCAAGTGTGGTTCCCCTATCTTCGGAAACATGCTCTGGAGGGTCCATGGTTCCTGGATCAGATTCCAGACCTACTGGTTCATCAGTCGGGACTATTCCACCAGTCCCTACACACCTTAAAATTGACGGCTTGGCTCCTCCTCTTCCGACGATAGTCAGGACTCATACATTGGATCCAGATGTTGTGCACATATTATCTTCGGCCCATAAGTCTGCTACAAAAAAAACTGTATTCTAGCAAATGGAAAAGAGTTGCTATTTGGGCTCAACTCCGGGGCTTGGACCCCATTTCTATTCCCGTGGCAGAAGTACTAAAATTTTTGACTTCTCTTTTCAATCAAGGCTCTTCAGTTTCTACCATCAAGGTACAATTGGCAGCAATCTCTAATTTTCACGAATCCATAGACCCACCTTTAATGAGCAACAGATTGTGTAAGACCTTCTTGAAAGGTGCTGCTCTATTAAGACCTCCGATTTCTCATCCTGCACCTCCATGGGATCTCGATATAGTGTTACGCGCCTTGACTTCTTACCCGTTTGAACCGGCAGCTACATGTGATCTAAAGTTCCTATCATGGAAAACAGCCTTTCTGGTGGCGATTACTTCCGCCAGAAGAGTTTCAGAGCTTCAGGCTTTGTCCATAAAACCCCCGTACTTGGTTTTTCACAAAGACAGAGTATCCCTCAGGCCAAATCCTTCCTTCGTCCCTAAAGTTTGTTCTAGTTTCTGCTTACAACAATCGTTAGAGCTTCCAGTTTTTTTTCCCAAAATACTCTAACAAAGCGGAGTTCATATTCCACACACTAGATGTCCATAGACAGTTACGTTTTTATTTAGACAGGACCAAACAAACAAGGAAAACAGATCAGTTGTTTGTATCCTTTGCAGACAACAAATTGGGCAAAGCTGTCACAAAGGTCACTATTGCCAAATGGATCAGGGACTGTATTACTCAAGCTTATTTTTATTCTAACAAAGAGCTTACGCCTCTGTCAAAGCTCATTCTACAAGGGCTATGGCTACTTCGATAGCATTTCATTCTAAGCTTGCTATTAGTGACATTTGTGCTGCTGCTACATGGTCTTCCCCGCACACCTTTATTGCACACTACAAATTAGATGTGGCATCTAGAGGACGAGCTTCATTTGGTTCCACAGTGCTCAGGAGTGTTTTCCAATGAGCCACCCGGAATTTAGGTGCTAGGGACGCTGTCCCATCAGTACAGAATGTAGGCGAGATAGGATCACATAACATCTTTTAGTTATGTACTCACCATAACTTCAGATGTTTGGGATCCATCTCGCCTACATTCCTAATAACCCACCCTCCTTTCCCCCTTCCTTGGAGATCAGAGGATATCAGAAGGTCCGAATCCTGTTGTTTCATCTTGAAACATCTAACAATGTTATATAATCAAGTTGTGCATGTGTGCATGAATGCGGACAAACAAGATCTGGGGGATTAGTGGTGGTGCATCCTGGGATAAAGATAGCTCAGCCAATAAGAGGCCTCGCTCTATAGCATAAGCGTGCCGAGTTGGAGCCGAGGGATCGGCTCCGAGCCCATCAGTACAGAATGTAGGCGAGATGGTTCCCAAACATCTGAAGTTATGGTGAGTACATAACGAAAAGTTAACACTACCTGACTGTTTCTATCCATATTCACATAGTTATGGTTACATATGTGCACCCATATTGTGTGTGTGTGTGTGTGTGTGTGTGTGTGTGTGTGTGTGTGTGTGTGTGTGTGTGTGCACGCGTGTGCGTGCACTACTGCCATATTCCACCTTGATTTCTATCGGTCACCCTGGGTGTTGGCAGTAGTGACCACTAGCTGTGACAAGAGTGACACTTGAGGGACATTTCTTGGAGGAGACTACTTGGTGTATGTTCGTATCTTGCTGTCATTTGCAGCCTGGGGTTGGACAGCGGGTGTTGTACACGGTCTATAATTACAGCCTTCTTGCAGTTCATTTATACCTTTTCTTACCTGAAGGACCTGAGGAAATGTCTGTTAACAATACCTGACAGTTTCTACACATATTCACATGTTCTTGGGTGAGATTATTCATACAGCTTAATACTACTCCTGGGATTCGAACTGTGCTGGTTTGTGCAAAAAAGGTACAACAAGGTTGTGTTTTATCACAATAAGCTATTGGGGAACTGCTGTTTCTTTCGTGACTGTCTTCTGCATAAGACTGTCTTGTTGGGCAATCTGCCTTGTAATTCTGACATTCATGCATGGCAGATAGTTCTTACACTGTATATTCATTCTTTGACATATTACAGTATGGAAAACAGTGGTTAACACAACATTACTATTCAGGGATCAGATCTTGGTGCATGGAACATTTCTTATAGTTGATCTGTTTTACAACTCCACAATCTGTCAGATGAGCCTCAATTAATTAATGCTGTCAGAGCCATAGCTGCTGTGCAGAACCTGTACACATTTAGATTCATACTGCCACATACCAAAGTAAATGCAACCGTCTGGGGGGTTTTTCTTGACTGGTAATGAGAATTTTATTGATATATATCCTGTATGTCACTATTACTCTGCTAATGTCTCGTTTTATTCATTACAAACAGTACACATTTTTAATTACTGGCAGCCTTTCTATTTATTTGCCCTGACTACTGCAAGCTAGATTTCTACTCTCCAGCCTCGCGACGCAGCCTTAACAGCCTGCTGGCTTGGGCATCCATGTTCGCAGCCCTCTCATCTGCAGCTGTACAGGAGATGAGAACCATTTATGCATACCTATCCATCTCATACTTAGGCTGGACTTGTTACACAATAATTGATACTGATATTTACACACTGCTGGAACATTCTGTGCATGAGCATCTTGGGTCCACTGGTCCAAGAGGTCCCTCTTCCTATGCTTCAGGTCAGCTTAATGGTGCCGGACCTGCTCACCAGTCCGAAGGTGCCGGACCTGCTCACCAGTCCGAGTAATTTCAGTAGCACTGGCGAGGTCACGTGCGAGACGGTCCCAGGCCTCTGCTTTGTATTGGGAGCCCTGGTACAGGTCCTGCAGCAGTCTCCCTTCATGGTCTTTTACGAGGAGTCCAACCATGAGCCTGGACTCCTGAATGCCCCAACGCTGCGCCCGAAAGCGCACACCCTCACCAGCACCAGCCATAGTGCCTGCAATGATCAGCTACAACTGGTTATGGTTGTATTCCTGCCTGCAGGGTTTAAATAGGGCTGGATTCCCGCCCTTTGCCTCAATTGGCCAATTTTGAATATGCTGAGCTAAGCTAAGTGACGGGCAAACCTGCTTAGCTAAGATAAGCATTGCTTAAAGGGGTAGATGCTAAGCACTGCTTACCAGTGCACAGATCCGCTTAACTGCGCTAATTTTTGGTAAGCATTTAGATTTAAGCAATTAGCAAAATTGAGCATGGTTCAGCTTTCATTTTATGGACTATCAGGATTGTGGGGTTAATTCCTTATTGATGACATTCTATGATATGTATGTTTACCTTCCATAACATCTCCCTATGTGCTTTCCTTACATTATATTCTTGTGTGGCTATACTGTATTGGACACTTGTTTATATGGGGTTTTCACATCTTTACTACACTGAGACCTCACATTTGGACCTGCTACACTACCCTGATTAACAAATCTATATTATTTACTACCTATTTATAAAATACATTTTTAGTGCTGCTTTCACATATAAAAATAAATAGACTGCATTGTGGCTCGAACCATTAATAACTGCATGTGAGGCGAAAGCTCTAACCACTGTGCTATCTCACTTTGGGTATTTTGACTGTATATTTATATTTAGCTCCTTCAGATGTTTAAGCTATGCTGCACACAGCTGTGCGATACGCATACCCGTTCAGCTATGCTTAAACTTTAGTGGAGATGGGGAAAAAAATATTTGTTTTATTTTTCTTAATTTAGGATTATAGACATAGCTAACAGTCATACCTCTCCACCTCTTAGAGCATAAAATCTGAACAAAGCCTAACATGATGGGGGGACAAAGAGGGACAGATTTTAAATATTGCTCTTACAAACTTAGAAAGTTGATAGAATAATAGGTTTTGCATTAGCACGACTTATTTGAAGGATGTAGAGTCTTAGACTCAAATGCTTGTCATTATTTAATGACTTTGAGCCTCAGCTCTTTGCCTGGACAGTAGTAGGAGGGACACACCTAACATTACAGATCTGGACATTCTGCGAATATCTGTTCAGTTGGGAAGTATACTAACAGTGTCCGTGGACACTGTTTGTTTTCAAAATGCCGTACGGCACTTCTTGAGTGCACGGGGCGTGTTTACTGTGCGAACACTGCTCGGACATGCCTTCTGCACTCATTCATGTATCGTGCCTGTGCAGGTTATACAGCAGCGCACCTTCATGAATATGCCAGGCGTGCTGCTGTGCTGCATGGGCACGGTCCGCTACGTACAAGAATAGACTTATTCTTGCATGGAGCTTTCATGAATCCCAGTGAACATCTTTTGACACAGAGATCCCTTGGAGCCAACAGATTCCTTCTGTTCTGTTCTTATTCTCTACAAGTACAAGTTAGATCTCCACTAACATCGACCTGTGCTTCTGTCATCCCTGAGATCTTCTTCGGACTGATAATGCATTTGTGGCCAGGTTTTGAAGTGGGGTCAGCCTGCTCAAAAGTAGACCTCATCTGACAGAAGATTCTATAATAGCAGCAGTACTTCTGTTTATCCGGGTCTATATCAGAACACCGAAAGTTCATACTTTCGAATGTTCTTACATCGACCCCTATTCAGCGAACGCTGAAAATAGCGAAATGACCGATTTTTTTTTTTCCTAGGGAAAGAATTCTGTTGTCCATTTCTGTCTTTTTGCTATTTTCAGCGCTGTAGTGGAAATTTACGGGTCGGGTTCAGGTAAGTATGCGATTGGGCGTGGGTTAGGTGAGTTAGGGTTTGGGCGTGAGGGAGGTAAGTGTACGATTGTGTGGACGTGAAGGTTAGGGCGGGTTAGGATGCGGGTGAGGTGAGTGTGCGATAGTGACGGACCTTAGGATTTGGGTTAAGGTAAGTGGATAGTTAGTGGTGTTTGTACAGTTTAGTGTAGGGTTAGCTGTAAGATGTTGGGTGTATGTGTGTGGATTGCTGTTTGTTTGGTGTGCTTGTGTTGCGTATGTGTTTTGGAACAGTGACTTTTTCCCCCTAGGAAAAAATTCGCTCTTCTGAATGTTCGATGTCAGCATTTGCTGATTAGGGGTCGATGTAAGAATATTTGAAAATGTGAACTTTCGGTGTTCTGATATAGACCCTATTTATCCATATGTTGACCCCCCCCCTCCAAAGCAGGAAATAAGCGTTTTTATAAGCAGATAACTGACAATGTTAAGTTGTCAATCTCGCCTTCATTCTTGCTGGATGGGTTCGGAGCCGATCCTCGGCTCCGACTCGGCACTTGCTAAGCTCGAGAGTCACTTTTACCAGCTCGAGGCAGCCCCATATCCCATGATGCAAGGCGGCAATTACCCAGCTCTCGTTTGCCGCTTCACTAATGAGGTCATCTTTTTTACCAGCTCCTGGTAAGTGATATTTTCTAGCTATTTGTCAGGTTTTTAAGAGCCCAAACCCTAATTGTTAGTATTCATTCTATCCTCGGTGTATTTTTCACTTGGCTCCATACCCCTTTTTGTCCTAGTTCTTCTAGTTAGTTTTTCGGGCCTTAGGCCTTTCCCACCCTCACAGTTCCTGTCAGGATTCCCTCAGTGAGGTGTGTGTGTTTTTTGTCATACTTAATAACTAAATTGTTAGTTATTATTAATATTTTTCTAGTTGTTAGTGTATTTGTTGGACTGATTGGGTGTGTGAGTGTTTAAGCACCTAGATATGTCCAAGGATACTAGGGTCTCAGGTTTCAAGAAGTGTGACCCGTGCTGTCAGAAAATGTCTCTGACAGACGGTCACACTTCTTGTATTTATTGCCTGGGACCCCTACACCTGCAGGACTCCTGTGCTATTTGTCATTCCTTCAGCCTGAGAGTCCTGCAGGAACGTAGGAATAAGTTGATCCTTAGGGGTCTACTTAAACCAGAGAGCTCCCCGGCTAAAGTCGGCTCCGGGAAGCGCTCTAAACCTTCCAAGACCCAGGCTTCGGTGTCCAAGTCTGTGGTCTTGGTTCCGACTCCGCCGGAGTCGACATCGGCTCGTCCGGAGCCGATCCTTCCTTGTTGGAAGCCACTGTGTCGGCGCCGACTGTTATCGGCACCGGTACCTTGGATTTGGCACCAGTGTCAGCTTCGACCGGAGCCGACACCCCAGTGTCGAAGCATGTCTCGGCTCCGGCTGGAGCCGAGATATCTTTGTCTCCTCTCGGAGCCGACAAGTTGTCGGCTCCGTCTGGAGCCGAGCGTTCCTCTGCTCCGATGGCTCCATCCAAGAAGAGGTCTTGATCTCCTTCTTTGGAATCTATTCACTCGGCTCCAGCATCCCCCTTACTCTCGGAGCGGAGCCATAGGAGCCGATCATCGAGGTCTTCCAGGCTTTCAGACCACGATTTAGAGAGAGTGGTAAGTAGGCTATTGAAGTCACAGGCACTAGCCCAGATGCTCCATAGCCCGTCTCATCAGACATCAGCTATCATACATCCCCCTGAAATTCCTCCTTCGACTCTCCTACAGAGCTCGGAGCCGGAGAATATTGGTACCGTGACTGTTGCTGCGTCTGAGCCGATACCACTCCTTTCGGCTCCGTCGTCCTCGACTCCTATCTCCTCCTTGAGACCCTCCTTGGAGGGATCCGGGCATCTGGCTTCCCTGGTTGGCTCCGAGGGGGCGAGTGGCATCGGACCCTTGTCCGACCCCGTTCTCCCTCTCGGAGCTTCGGCCTTTGTGAGCTCGGCCACGACATCTGCTTCGGAGCCTTCCCTTTCGGTGGGACCAGAGATCCCTGTTTCTTCGGAGCGGGATCTCTCGGTTCTCCCTGGGAGGGGAGCCTTCGAGGTGATGAGGAGTGTGCTAGCCCCAGAGCTTAGCCAGCAGTCTGTTCCTTTAGCTCCTCCCTCTACGGTGCCTGTAGATGCCTCTTCCCGTTCTCTTGCTCCCAGACCCAGAGATCCATCACCCCAGGTCTCCCCATTGGGAAGAACTTCCTCTTCCGAGGTTTCTCCTGATCCTTCAGGTGAACCCCCGCGTAAGAGGACATGCAAGTGGAAGCACTTAGACTCCCCTGAGTCTACAACCTCGGATACCGATTTAGATGAGTCAGAGGGGTCCCCAAGATCCCCCTCTGAGGATGTCTCCTTTTCAGACATCCCTGAGCTCCTGAAACAGAGGGGAAACTGGCCCTCCATTAACCCCTCCGAGGATGAATCTGTATACCTGGAGGCTTTTGGATCTCGACCCTCCACCTCCTGGGTGTCTCCGCCTTTCGACCCTCTTATGGAGGTCATAGCTCAAAAGGCGTGGGCATCTCCTGATTCGGTGGAACCAGTCCCTAGGAGACCTTCAAAATTTATTACGGCCCCCGCAGAAAAGCAGTTTCTTACTAAAGGTGTCCTGTGATGCCATGGTGGTGGTGGCCGCCACTAAGAAGTAACTTGCAGATCCTTCCGTACCAGTCCATCCTCCTAACAAAGAGTCTAGGACTATGGACAGGTATGGTAAGCAGATGTTCTCCTCAGCGACCTTTGCTATGCGTTCGCTGAATTATTTATGAAACTTCACCAGACTTCAAAAGAACATCCTTAAAGAATTAGGTGAAGTAGTACAGGATCCTTCAGCAGCAGGGGCTCAGGAAAAGATTGCTTCTCAGCTGGGAATCCTTAACTCCATAACCAACTCCTCCATGCGGCTCATTTCTTATGCAGCCGATGGGGCGAGCAGAGCTGCAGGCACAGAAGTGGCTCTTAGACGTCAGTCCTGGATGCGGCTCTGTAATTTTGCAGACCCCTTTAAGGCGTCCTTCACAAACTGTCCCTTTGATGGATCAACTTTGTTTGGTCCTCAGGTGAAGGACACGTTGACCAGGTGTGAGCAAGATGGCAAGACTCTTTCTGCCGTAGGAGTCCATTTATCCACTCCTTCTAGGCCTTACCCCAAAGGTCAGAAGGGAGGGAAAATGTGGTTCCGGAAATCACAAGGAGTCACGCCTGACGCACGTGGTCAGTTTACCCCCAGAGGCAGAGGGGTAATAATAACGGACGCCGCCCTAGGGGCAGGGGGGGTCCGCAGAACCAGGGCTCCAGAGAGCCTCTCTCTGATAAGCCCTTCCAGCATCCCTGAGGTGTTGCCCGACTGCCCACCCTTGGAGGCAGTCGGGGGAAGATTGTCACTGTACCCAGAAGCCTGGCTTTCCCTCTCTCAAGACAAGTGGGTACAGTCGATCATATCCGAGGGTTACAAGATTCCTTTCGAGGAAAGCCCCTTCCCTCAAAAAGGTTCCCTTCCAGACGTACCACCCGGTCTAAGGGAAATTGCAAGATTAGAGGTGTCAAAGCTTCTAAGCAAAAGAGCCATCCAGCTAGTACCAAAAGATCAGTTAGAGTCCGGAATATACTCAAGGTTCTTTTTGGTCCCCAAAAGGACGGGAGACTGGAGACCAATATTAGACCTCAGCAGACTAAACAAGTCTGTCAAAAAGACGAGATTTCGGATGGTCACTCTTCAATCGATTTTGCCTTTTCTGGGCAAAGACAACTGGATGTGCTCTATAGACCTTCAGGATGCGTACTATCACATAAAAATCCACAGACGCTCCAGAAGGTTTCTCCGCTTTCGGCTGGGGACCAGTCATTTTCAATTCAGAGCCCTGCCCTTTGGTCTCACTACAGCCCCCAGAGTTTTCACCAAATGCATGGCAGTGGTCACGGCTCACCTGAGACGTCTAGGATTCCAGGTGTTTCCGTATCTCGACGACTGGCTCCTCTCGGCCACCACCAGGCATCAACTCATCCGAGCCAGAGACCACACCCTACGCCTCTGCAGTCAATTGGGAATTTCGGTAAACTTCGAAAAGTCCTCCTTATCACCCTGCCAATCTATTACCTTTATAGGCGCAAATCTAGACACTACTCGGATGTCAGCAAACCTAACAAGTCATAGAATCCTAGATATCCAAAACCACGTTCGGATCATCCTTGCCAGCAAAAAAGGTACAAGCCAGGCTGGTTTTGAAAGTGTTGGACCTCATGGCTGCTGCCATCACACTTCTGCCTCTGGCCTGTTTTTACATGCGTCTTCTACAATGGATGTTGTTCACACAATGGTCCTTCCAGCAGCTTCCCATGTGTCACAAGATCCTAGTGACACAGACCTGCAAGAACCATCTATCCTGGTGGATTTCCTCTCCTCTAGTCCATCAGGGCAGACCATTTGTTCCCCTGGCCCGGTAGCCACGGTCACTTTGGATGCCTCCCTGATCGGGTGGGGGGGGCATTATCAGGGCAGGATGGTTCATGGCACGTGGCAACTGTTAGAATACCACCTGCACATAAATGTCCTAGAGATGAGAGCAGTGCTTTTAACGTTGCAAGCCCTCAACGACTTTCTTCCCTTAGGAACTATTGCAGTTCACACGGACAACATGTCCGTGGTGTGGTACATCAACAAGCAGGGCGGAACCAAGTCCTATCCCTTGTGTCGAGAGGCTCTCAGACTTTGGCAATGGGCTATCTCCTCTCATCGGTTTCTGGTAGCAACGCATATCCCTGGGAAAACCAACATAATAGCGGACAGATTGAGCAGAGCTATACTCATGCCTCACGAGTGGTCTCTCAAGCAATCCATAGTGGAAGAGATTTTTCAGAAGTGGGGCCGCCCATGCTGCGAATTTTTTTTTTTTTTTTTTTTTTTTTTTTTTTTTTCTGCTTTGCTACTCCTCAAAACAGCAACTGCCCAGACTTCTTTTCTCTCTTCCCACTTCCGGGCCACCCCCCAGAGACGCTCTTACCCAAGATTGGCCCCAGGGACTCCTTTATGCTTTTCCCCCCTTTCCATTGATTCCACAGGTACTCCAGAAAGCTTCCGTTTTGAGAGCCAAAATGATTCTCATTGCCCCTTATTGGCCTCGACAAATTTGGTTCCCGTTCCTTCATCGCCATCTTTTGTTGCAGCCTTGGCATCTGGACCCAGTGTCAGATCTTCTGACCCACCAGTCGGGTCAACTGCACCGGTCCGTTCCTTCCCTCAACCTCACAGCTTGGTTGCTCCACTTCCTTCCTTAGCCAGGCTTCCTATGATCTCTAACCCTGTTAGAGACATCATAGTAGCTTCTCTTAAGTCCTCTACCAGGAGGATTTACTCTAGTAAGTGGAAACGCTTCTCCCTCTGGGCGAAAGATAAGAACATAGATCCCTTTACTGCCCCGGTTCAGTCAGTCTTGGATTTTCTGGCGGAAATTTTTCACTCCGGTTCTTCCTCTTCCACAGTCAGAGTTCAGTTGGCTGCAATTTCCAACTTTCATGTAGGGTTTGCAGACCACAATATTATGTCCCATAAGCTTTGTAAAGCTTTTCTAAAAGGAGTGTTCCTACTAAAGCCCCCTGTTAGGGATCCTCCACCACAGTAGGACCCAAATTTAGTGCTGGCATCCTTGATACTTCCCCCTTTCGAACCGGCTGCTTCATGTTCATTGAAGTTTCTTTCTTGGAAGACACTCTTTCTGGTCGCCATTACCTCGGCTAGAAGAGTGTCGGAACTTCATGCCCTATCTGTTCGTCCCCCTTATTTGATCTTCCACAAGGACAGAGTATCCTTGAGAACCAATCCATCCTTTTTGCCCAAGGTTGCTTCTAAGACCAATTTAAATCAATCCATTGATCTTCCTGTATTTTTTCCAAATTACTCTAACAGGGCGGAACAAAAATTGCATTACCTTGATGTTCACCGCCAACTTAGATATTACTTGGACAGAACGAAGCAATTTAGGAAATCTGATCAACTCTTCCTGTCTTATGCTGAAAATAAAAAAGGTCTCCCTGTTTCTAAAGTGACCTTATCCAGATGGCTATCTTCCACCATTTCTGACATTTATCAACTTAGGGGCAAACAACTCAGCTCAAAACCTAAAGCACATTCCACAAGAGGCCTAGCCACTTCTACAGCTTTTAAGGCTAGGCTACCCTTAGATACTATTTGTGCAGCAGCCACGTGGGCCACTCCTCATACCTTTGTTTCTCATTACAAATTGGATTTGGCCTCCAGGGATAGGGCAAGCTTTGGTTCCACAGTTCTCAAGAGTCTGTTCCGTTGAGCCACCCAGGATAGAGGTGCTAGGGACGCGGTCCCATCCAGCAAGATTGAAGGCGAGATTGACAACTTAACATTTAGAAGTTATGTACCTACCATAACGTTCCATGTTAGTTGTCTTCTCTCGCCTTCTTTCTTGCGTCCCTCCCTCCTGTCCCCCTTGCCTGGACAGACCTTGATCTCCTTTTTCTCTGGAAGATTCTTCTTCCTTGGACACCAGTTAGTTGGCCATGTTTACCTGGTTTCCCTTTACAGCCTTTAGGCTACTTGTT
Source organism: Protopterus annectens (assembly GCF_019279795.1). NCBI lineage: Eukaryota > Metazoa > Chordata > Ceratodontiformes > Protopteridae > Protopterus > Protopterus annectens. The sequence goes on along the minus strand of NC_056732.1, from coordinate 179,057,086 downwards.
CCTCTTTCCTTAGTGGAAAGATTTTTGGTAGGCAGGTTTCATCTAGATACCAAATGAGATCTGGGTAATTGCCGCCTTGCATCATGGGATATGGGGCTGCCTCAAGCTGGTAAAAGTGACTCTCGAGCTTAGCAAGTGCCGAGTCGGAGCCGAGGATCGGCCCCGAACCCATCCAGCAAGAAAGAAGGTGAGAGAAGACAACTAACGTGGAACGTTATGGTAGGTACATAACCTCTAATTCTTCTCTGATACAGCTAAATTAGTTGCAATGTTGTTAGTTCTTAAATAGATGTTCATAGGTTCATAGGTTCATAGGTTCATACTAGGCTATCTGCCCGAGGGCATTTACAAGCCTAGCCCATAGTTTTGTGGCTTACGCCACCCCTTTAGTATGGGGAACTATACCCATTATTTTGCTGTGCCTCTGTTGAGCAGTGACACTGAGGTAATCCCTGGGGTATATCTGCGTGTGTCCAGTTTCTTCTTATGTATGTCATTTCTCCACATATAGTCATACCATTACCAGAATTTTTCAGTCCTTTCCATGCAGACTGTATCTACAAAAGCAGTCTGGAAAACCAGTTCTAGATCATATTGACTGTTTCTTCTTACTTTTCTTGATAACATGCTGTACAGCTGAGAAATGACTGGCATTGTCTGATTACTGTGTGTGTCAGTTTGACTTGTAATTGCAGTTGGAAAATCATACATTAAAAGAGATGCAAGCAATGTAGTCCTGGCTAACACCTCCGTATGCAAGGGTCAAAACAGCTTGCACATTTACCCAAGGGTAGTTTTTCCTGAACCCTGTCTTTTGCTTTACTGATTAAGATGCAAGTTTGTATGTTTGTGTCTTTCGGCTTTTCCCGGTTAGGGGTTGCCACAGCGGTACTCCGGTCCGCTAATGATTGGCAGTTGATTTTTACGTATCTGCTTGCCAGGCCTGACGCACAACCTTCAACGAAGGTATGCCCATTCACGCATGTCTCCACGCAGAAGACGCTCTAGCTGAGAATCGAACCGGACAGCATGTTACTGTGAGGCGACAACGCTACCGCAGCACCACCATCGCAGGTAACACTGAAAAAAATATATAGATAGAAAGATACTGGACTTAACTGTAATTGGCAAGATTATTTTTTAAAGCCAGAATATCAAGCATATCAAGCCATCATTTCAAATGCCACATGCAAAGTAGCAGATCATATTTTGTATTTGTTTCCTTCAGATATTCTCATTGTTATAAAGACATTCCATATGTTAGTATGCAAAGTTTATTACTCAGACTGTTCTAGTAATAGCATAGGAGGTATACCATGCAGAAGTTTTAAGTTTTTATTTTTTTTCCTTATCAGAAAAAGTATAACTAATATAGTTGTTTGTAACATTTGCTCTGATGTGTAAAATAACACATTAAAACTAAACTAAAAAAAAATAAATAACCACGATTAACACCTTTATTAAATTATTAAGACATAGGGAGAAATACAGTAACAGGAAAGAAAACAAATCATATTGACGTTTTTCCATTTATGTACATTTATACATCACGCACCTTTTCTTTGTAACTGTTGTCAGGCAAACATTACATAAATTGTTGAATTCCTGCCTTCTTTTTAAACCTCCCTATTCCTCCTAGCATTATTCTGAGTATGTTGTTCAGACAGTTTTCCCTCATTTATATGTAATTTGTCCCTTTGTTAAAGATTGGTCTTCTAGTTCTTTTATTTATTTTACAATATTCAGTACTTTGAATACAGTTGGTTTAGAGTTTGATTTCCATTTTGTATTAACAGCTTTTTTGGCAGCCTACAGAATTAAACTTAATAAAGCTTTACTGTGACTAAGCAATTCAGATCCTGTGTCCCAACTCTAAGAAACTGTTTCCTCGCTTACAGCCATTTACTCCCCCAATATTTTTGGCAGTGTACACTATAGGGAATCTTTTTAAAGTCTGCTAACTCATCACACTCCTCAAAACATATGTTCCCTTTTACCTCTTTCTTCCCCATCACACCTCCAACACTTGGTATCTACCTGAGGAAAATCTACTTGAAATCTGCTTAGGGTATAAAAATACCTCTGCAAACAAATGTTCTCTGCTGAAAGCTGATTATATTTCCCCCGGAATTTTCTTAAGTCCAGTTATAGTAGTTTTAGGTGGAATATAAATACTTGCCAGTGGAATCTAATCCTCCTCCCTTCCCAGTAGCCCCTTAGTACTATAAATCTGCTGTTATCTTTTTTATCCTCTTCTGTCACTGTTGGAGCTCCTCTTGTTATTAATGTAAATATTTCTCTTCATATGTTCATAGGTAGGTACTAGGATATTAGCCCTAGGGCCTATATAAGCCTAGCCAAAAAGGTACCCTGGCTTTCGCCACCCAAGAAAATTATTTTCCTGTGCCCCTGTCGAGCAGAGCCACAGAAGTGATCCCTGGGGTGAATTTCCTATTTCCCATCCAGTCATCAAGATTTTTCTTGAAGAGTGCTAATGAGGAGCTCTGTTTGACATAGATAGGTAGTCTGTTCCAGAGTATGGGAAGTCTCTGGGACAGGAATCTAACTCTCCAGCATGTTCTATTTATTGTGGTGACGAGGTTTAGATCCCTAGAGCGTGTATCCTGGAGGGATTGGGATTTCTTTAGGTGTAGCATGTCCAGCAGCTCTGGGTTTTGCATAGCTTTGTATGTTAGGCAGAGATCGCCTCTGAGTAGGCGATATGCGACAGAGTAAAGGTGGAGTTTTTTGAGACTGTCTGTCTGCGTAGGGCATCTGTTTGAGGCCAGTAATCTTCTTTGTGAGGTATTTCTGTGGCCTTTCCAGTTGTTGTAGATGTCTTGTGAAGTACATACCAAAAGGGGCGTTGTACTCTATAATGGGTCTAATGAGTGATGAGTAGAGGCGAACAATGACCTCTTTTTTTTCTGGATGAGAAACCTTTTATGATAAGGTGAGACACGTAGAAGCATTTCCTGACCACTATGGCAATGTGATTATCAAAGGAGAGACTACTGTCCACCTGTGTCCCAAGGTCTCATCACACTTTCGGCGTTAAGTAGACTACCACTTATGTGGTAGTTCATGGGTACAGAGTTTTTACCAAAGGGGATGACAGTACACTTTTTGGCATTGAGCTTGAGGCCATGGCTTTGACACCAGGCATCTGTCTCAGTCAGGCCCTTTTGTAGTATGTCCACATCATTAGGAGTTTCGATTATGGCTCCTAGTTTGCAGTCATCTGCAAACTTTGTTAGCCAAAGACCTTCTGTGTTAACCTGTACTTCAGAGAAGTAGATACCAAACAATAGAGGACCTAGGACTGAACCCTGTGGTACTCCACATGTTATTGGTCTGAAGTCTGATTTGGAGTCTGCTACTTTCACAGTGTGGGTTCTGTCCGTGAGCCAGTTGGCAACCCATCTTGTGACATAAGCTCACTAAACTAGGTATAAATCCTTATCTATAATTCTAGAGTGGGAGATGGTGTTGAAAGCCTTGGTGAGATCTAGATAAGCTGTGTGAACCACCTTGCCTTCATCTGTGGCCTTGATGACTGCTTCAAAGAAGTCAGTCCGGTTTAGGAGACATGATCTGACTTTTACAAACCCGAACTGGGTTGAATCCAGAGTTTGGAGATTACCAATGTCTTTGTTTATGAGTTCCATGGCCTTGCAGACCAGGCTCGTCAGGCTAATGGGGCAGTAGTTCCCAGGTTCCATCGTAGCTCCCCCTTTGTGGAGTGGGATAACCGTCGCGGTGTGCCATTCAGTGGGCACAAAGCTTGAGGTGAGGCTATAATTGAACATGGTACTTAGGTAGGGTGTCAGTTCATTCTGTAGTTCGTGTAGAAAGCAGCCTGGGATATTGTCAGGTCCCATGGATGCTGTGTTCATGGCTTTGGAGAGTGTGTTTTTTTACCTGTGCAGCCGTGATTACAGGAACTCTGCATTCTTTGGTATAGAGATGGGCCCTCTAGGGGATGAGAGGGGGGTAAAGTTTGCACTAAACCTATCTGCCAGGATGTTGGCAATATCAGTTGGTTCTGTATATTTAGTGCCATTGTGCTGTAACTCCAAGCAGATATGAGTGTTGCCATTGAGATTCTTGACATAGCTATAGAATGCTTTGTGGTTGTCTTTAGAGTCCATGGCAATTTTGTTTTGGTAACTAGCTTTGGAGGATTTTATGCGGGATCTCAGCTTCTTACTGAGGTTGACCAGGGAGTTCCTCTAGTCATGGGATTTTACTCTTTTTTTGCAACAGTTTCTTTCTTCTGTTGTAGAGTTTGTTTATGGCAGAGGACCACCAGATTGGCTTCCTTTTTTTGGAGGCTAGCATCTTGGTTCTATTAGGGATAGCATGATCCATGCACTCGTGTAAGTGCTTATAAAGTGCATTTGTGTGGGATTTGGCAGTCGTATCTCTATTGTCCGTTTGCATGGGTGTCCTGAAGTTTGCCACTTCTGTCTTAAGAAGTGTGAAGTTGGCTTTGGAGAAGTTTTTTACGGTGGTTTCCCTAATTTGGGGGTGGGATGTGGATGTCTAGGGTGATTAGCTTGTGGTTGGATCTGACCAACGAGGAATTGACCTCTGGTGTGGAACACCGGTTGCCCATGTTGGTAATAACCAGGTCTAGGATATTGCTTCCCCTGGTGGGGGTGTGAATAAATTGATCCAAGGCGTTGGAATTTATGAATTCCAGAAAACGTTGAGCAAAAGAGTTGGTACATTAGTAATTTTCCCAGTTAATGGTGGGGTAGTTGAAATCGCCCATTATTAGGGTGTTGGGTTATACCCTAATACTTTCCAGTGTATCAGGAAATAAGGAGTGGGAATCCTGGGGCATGGTGGAGGGTCTGTAGCGAGCTACAATTTGGATTGTGGTCCTGTCCAGAGTTAGTTGCACTTGGATAATCTCGGATACATTATGCTGTGCAACTAGCCTGGAGGTGTGGATATCCTTAATGAATATGGACATGCCTCCACCTTTAGTGCTTCGCTCCGGGTTAGGTGGCCTAAAGGTGTGGTATGAATTGTAGCCTGGTAACGCAGGGGTGCTCTCTGGAGCTTTGAACCAAGTCTGTCACTGCACAGATGTCGATGTTCTCCATTTTAAGGAGTGCCTCAAGTGAGTGCATTTTGAGGCTTAGACTTGTAGCATTGAGTAGCATTACCCTCAGATTTTGCTCGTTTGAACCTGTAACGGTGGTGAATTTGTCATTTGAACCTTGCCTAAAAAAGGCACTATAGGTATGGCAAGAGCCTTAGCCAGTATCCGGAATCCCAAGGGCGACAGGTGCAGGCCATCTCTGGCAAAACATCGTGGTCTGCGATCATGTCATCCATGGCAGACAAATACTGGATCCCGTTAGAATGACACCAGAAGCTTAGCCAATTGTTAAGTCAATCATTTTGTCCTTGTACTGTGGTATCATTCTGGGTGATGGCAGGATGCTACTCAGGGCTAGGGTCATACCTGCCTGGGCTGCAAGATTGGAGAGCTCCTCCATGTCTCTTTTCATGTAGTCCAGGGAGGTACGTCTCGGGTCATTCACACCAACATGGACTATGACAGTGTTATATTTGTACTTGTTGTGGAGTGACCTGAGTGCATGCGTTATGTGACTGATCCTGACACCTGACAGGCAGCTGACAGTAACTTTCTCCTTGTTTAGCCTGGTGAGTGGAACATCAGTGTGCCTGACTGTAGCGACACCTATGACTAGAGTGTTTGGTATGTTGTTATGCCTTATGGGCTGTGGTTGAGTGGCACACTGAGTTTGTGGTCTATGTGTCATTTGGGTTGTGTTGGGAGGTGGAGTTTGCTTGTGTTTCTGCTTTGGAGGTCCCTGGTGCTTGGGCAGGTTTTTGAGAGCCTCCGCGAATGTAGGTGTGTGTTTTTGTGGTGTAGGTTTTGAGGGACTATGTGATGAGTGTGGTGTGGTGCAAGTGTTTACCTTCTCCTGTTGACTGTCTAGTCCAGTCTTGGGTGAAGAGAGCTTTGCTTCCAGTTTGGCTATATAAGTGCATCTCTCACAGGTTGTAGTGTTGGTGGTAGGAGGAGAGGGTTGTCTGTGTGGGTCTACTTCATTAGCCCGAACTTCCAATTGCCCGACACCCATTTGACCGAAATTTCATTTGACTGACACTTTATTTGACCGACAAGTATTATTGGCAAGAAAATGGGATATGCCCCCTTCCCCACTGTAGTGCGACCCTGGAGTTAGAATATATAGTTGGGGGTGTAGCCCCCCCCACTTACTTTTGTTTTACTAAGCAATATTAAAGCAAAACTAAACAATATAATATGAAATTAAGTGGGGGGCTGTGCCCCCCCACACCCCCCCAACTATATATTCTAACTCCAGGGTCTTACTACAGTGAGGAAGGGGGCATATCCCATTTTCCTGCCAATAATACTTGTCGGTCAAATGAAGTGTAGGTCAAATGAAATTTCGGTCATTTGGTCTCTGGCAAATGGGTGTCAGGCAAATGAAGTAGACCCGTCTATGTACATGAGGCAATTGCTGCATTGCCCCAAGATGCCCAGATTCATCAGGTAGACGGGAGAAATCACCGGGAACTGACCCTTAGACATGCCAGGATAGGTGCTTATTTATTAAGTACTAAAAACTGCTTTCCTCTAGACAAGTGAGGAAAGTTGAATATTGTAGTAATTTGCAGCTTATTTAGTGCTTACGAGTTCTGAACAAGTGCTGAGTTCAAAGAAACAGATTTGAGTGCTGAAACTAGAAAACTGGCTAGTTCTAAGAAACAAAATTAAGCTAGAAGGCTTCCCTCCAACACAGCAAGGCTTGGGGGCTCAGAAGCCTACAAACAGTCTAGACCACTTACAGGAAAGGCAGGAAACAAACTTAAAATTTTGTTTTCTTTCCTAGATGCTCTCTTTGTACACACTAGGAGTGCCTGAAATCAGAATATGATCTCGCTGCACTCAGTTGAGTGAGCAAATGAGATGGGCCCAGAAGGAGTATCCAAACACAAATTTACAAGAGGGGCGGGCAGTTTCAAAGCCACCAAGACTAACACCAAAACAAAACCAGGGAGAATGGGTGGGGAACTAACTGAAAAAACAGAGTAAAAACTTCCAGTTCAGTTAATCAAAGCAACACACAAATAAATCAATTAAAATGCTGTATTTGAAAAAAGTGCAGATAAAAGGTACTTTAAATTCTCTTATACGTCCAGTTGAATACAGCTAGATCTTAGCCGGCCAAAGCTCAGGTTTTCTTTAGTCCCAGGTATTTCACCGAATAACCGACCTTTCTTTATCAAATTCACACATTCAGTTCTTTCCAAATGTGTCTTCTGTAGCATCGCTATTTGCATTCTACATTTTTAATATAGTTAACTACTATTTTTTTTTCTTTTTTGTCTATATCCGTGAGACCATTAACATTTAAAAATAGCATAGAAAGTGTCATTGTTAAAAAGTTTTTATTCCTACCTTTTATGTATAACAACTTTGTGTCTAGTTCCAACTTTTGTGTTAAGAAAAAAGTTTGTTTTATTTACAGTTGACTCTCTTCCTCCTCTTCCATTTTCCTAAGAGTTCTACTAAACATTAATGATATAAAGTAGGGCATATGCTTTAGAGTCTCCTACAAGTTTAACCAAGTAAAAAAAAAAAAAAAAAATATTTCCAGGATTTCTTGTTCTGTCATGTTTCACAAATATAATTTAATGCTTTGTAATCTCACATTTTATTTGTCAACTTCTGAGCTTCTGGTTTTATTCCTGTCTTCCATATCCAGTCTCTGCTTCATTTCCAACATACTCTTTGTTCTTCTAGATTTTTTTTTTTTTGGTGTCTCGAATATTATAGCAATAACCCACGCCTGGGTGTGGGTAATGCTGGATTTACCCACGGTAAAGCCAACCGTGTGTAAATACAGCATTACCCACACCCAGAAGTGGGTTATTGCTATTATACCATGACATTATTTAAGAAAAGAAACTATTACTTTTCTTAAATAATGGCATAGTATAATGCCTGTTTACTGCCCTTCCGCAGATGTCTGGCATCCGCGGCAGTTCTGATGTACTGCGCGCCTGCGCAGTACATCAGAGTTGAGCAAAAGCAACGGAGAAAGCAAGATCTCCGTTGCTTTTTACTGTTTTCGCTATGTTAAATGGGTTTAACATGGCGAGACAGTACAAAATAAGCAGCGGAGATGTCCGTTGCTTATTTTAAAACTGTCTCGCTATATTAACCATTAACATGGCTAATAAAAGCAACGGAGATCTTGCTTTCTCCGTTGCTTTTTTTTTTAAATCTGTCTCGCTATGTTAAATGGATCTCCGTTGCTTATTTTAAAGCTGTCTTGCTATGTTAAACCCATTTAACATAGCGAGACAGTGTTTTAAAAGTAGAGTTATACTAATGGAAAAAAGTCCGGGCGACCGGACCTTTTTCCATTAGTATAACTCGATTTACAATGTGCACGCTGGCCAATCAGCGTGCACGTTTTGGGGGGGGGGCATGGTATAATTTCCATTGAAACACTGGAAAAGGTTTCAGTGGCACAGTCTATCTGTGTTCTTTATTACCAGAAGGACAAGAAGCAGAATCTCCTGTTTTGCAGTTCACTTTTTGTTGGACAAACTTTTTTGTATTTCTTCCTTAGCACATTCTGCATCAAAAATTATTTCTTTCCCTTCAGGAAAGAGTATTCTGAAGATAGTCTCCCACTTTTAGTACTTTATCTTTCTGACACAGTTTTGTCAGAATTATCTCCTCCTGCTGATAGGATTGCATCCTTACTATTAAAGGTATAGGTTCCTTTCTCATAGCCAGGTTTGGAGCATATACACCATGTGCCCTTTCAATTAACAACTCCTGCTGTGGAATACAAGTCCAGTTGCTTATTTGTGCTTTCATAAAATTGATACAGTCTGTTTCTTCCAGTTTCACTGGTACAGGAGAAAATCTCCAGTTTTACCAATGTTCTCTTCCCTCTGATTCTGTTGTTCTTGAAACCTCTCTTTTTGAGCAGTCTTGTATTCAGCGAGCCCTTTTTTCATTTCAAACTCTGATTTTTTTTTCAGTTTTTATCACCTCATCCGAGTATCTGTTTAAAGCTTCTTCCATTTTTTCCGGCCTTTTGTTATTTGAGTTGAGATACTCCATCCGTGTTTCGTTTATTTTAATCAGCTATGAGTACATTTGACTTAGTTTTTCCTCTAGGTTATTGGAAGTCATGTCTTTCACCAAAGCTGGAGCTTTTTTTTTGCTGACTGAAATTTACCCAAACAATATGCGTTTACTGTTTCTCTTTTCTGAGTTTCTGTTTTCACAGTGGGAAAGCTGAAATTTAAGCAGTTACTCAATGTGCAGTCATTTTGGAAGTCCATCTCTTTATTAACTGTATTCCACAATTTCTCAGCTGGTTGATAAAAATATGTCTGACATGTATAAAACCAGAGGGACTAAAAACATTTTCACTGTTAGAATTTTACTATCCATATCCATGAACAAGATATTCCGGATGTTCTTCATTCCACATTGCTGCAGTCCTAACTATTGGGTAGTCCGCTGTCCAGTCGGCCCGAATACCAGAGTATATGGCTGACGTCGGTCAGGGCGCATTAGACTGACGTCAGGGTACTAATGCGCATGACCGACGTCATATCCTCAGTCTTTTTTGCCGCATGGTCCGATGCAGAAGCAGTTTTGCGAGTGCAGGTTGGCGTTCTGAAATTTTCTGAAGTCGGAGTTTCAGACCGAATCAGAGTTGGCTAAGTACCCCGTTGGGGAACATTTTGGTTTTTTCTTGCCTCAGTATTTAACCGGATGTCAGAAAAAGTGAATAACTGTATTTCTTGTGGAAAACAGATACCTCATAGGGATTACCATACCTTGTGTATACCTTGTTTAGGGCCTGAGCACGGCGTTGTTGGATGCCGCTCTTGTGCTAGGTTTAACAAACGCACTATTAAGAGAAGGTTAGACTGTGCCAGGTTAGTGTTTGGGAAGCGTTGCAATTATAAAATGCCGTCGGATGCTCCGGCGCCCAAGAAGCGCAAGGACAAAACAGCGAAGCCTAGGGTTGATGAACCGGCAGTCCCGGACGTCGGTTCTTTAGAACTCAGTGGAGCCAGAGGTTTTGCCAGGAGTTTCTTTGGAGTCTCAGGCAGAGACTTTACTGTTACAGGATGTGCCTTCTCAGGAGGTAGGCCAGGCTGAGGGGCTTCTCAGGTAACTGTTCTTCCCTCTCTTCCCAAGGGAGTTAGAGCCTCTCCTTCTGTTTCCAAAACTTCTTTGAGAGGTAGGCCAAGTTTAGCTTCAGTGGGGGCTTCTCCTAGCACTTCAGGTTCTGTGCCTAAGAAACATATGCTTAAAATGGCAGAAGATTTGATTACTATGATTAGAGGTTCTATGCCCGCTCCTGATAAGAGGCCTAGGGTGGAACCTGAGTTTGATAGTTTTGAACAGTGTTCAGAGGCTTCTGAGACTTCTGCGGAAGATTTGCAGGAGTATCCTCCTTATTCTGATTCTGATGTGGATGATTCCACTCCTACAGCTTCTCCTCCTGAGGATTTCTCATTTTCAGAGACTCTGCATTCCATGAGGGAGCACTTTAAATGGGAAGGCCAGGATTACTCTGATTCCAGGAAAAGGCTTAGGGAATTCTTGTTTTACCCCAGCATAGGCCCTTAGCTATACCTCCTGTGTTGAATGTGGTGGAAGATGTTTTGCAGAGGCTTCCCTGAACCCTGATTCTTTGCCTCCTGCTCCTGTTAAACCTGATAGGTACTATAGGGTGCCTGAAGCTCATAAGTATCTTTTAAGAGTCCTAGGGCAGACCCGAAACTGTTTCTCAGGGACCTAAAGGTGTTAAGGCCTCTGTGGTTAAAACCCTGTTCCCACTGATAGAGGCAAGGGCTTTGGATAGATGGGGAAAGAAAGTGTATACTTCTTCCACTTTAGCCATGAGGGCGTTGAATTGTCAGTTTCACATGCTAAAATATCAAAATTATCTCCTTTCACAACTGAAATCTAAGGTGGATGCTTTGGCGGAAGGTATTGAGTGTAAAGAGTTGCTGGATTTAGTTCATGTGTCTGAACAAGTGGGTAAGCATTCTTTGCAATGTGGTTTTGATGCTGTACAGGCCTCCTCAAGGGTGGCTGCCACTAGTTCTGTTCTTCGAGGCATGCCTGGTTGAGGGATCAGAATTTAGCTGAGCATGTTAAGACAAGGATTTTGGATGCTCCTTTACAGTCTGATGTGTTGTTTGGTTCGCCTGTGGAAGCAGTTTTAAAGAAAATGGAGGACAAAGCTAAGTCTATGCAAACTGTTAAAGATTTTTGCAGGTGCAGCCACCAAGTTTAGTAGAAATTGGCCTACTAAGGGATGGACATATCCTGCTTATGATTCCCAGTCTAGGGGTAGGTCTAGACGTGGTAGGCAGAGCTCAAGGTTCTTTTAGGCCTAGAACAGGAGTTCACCTGCTCAGACTTCTGGTGAGGGCAGGGGTCAGTCCTTTCGTAAACAGACCCAATGACCTGCCTTTTCAGCTGCCAGTAGATTCTCGTCTGGCAGCTCCTTTGGGAGGAAGACTGTCTCTTTTCAAAGAAAATTGGGATTTAATCACTCAAGACAGATGGGTGTTGGATATCATTCACCACGGTTACAGGTTTTATTTCCATACATTGCCCCTTTCAAAGGCATGCCAGACGTTCCTCCTCCACAAAGGAAAGAGGCTCACAAGCAAATTTCTCTGTTACTCCAAATAGGGGCCATTCAGCCAGTCCCTGTATCAGAAAGGGGCCTAGGATTTTATTCTCTCCTGTTCCTAGTACCAAAGAAGGGGAACACGTGGAGACCAATTTTGGATTTATCTATCCTCAACACTTATCTGGACATTCCAAAGTTCAAGATGTTGACGTTACAACAGCTTTTACCTCTACTGGGCAAAGATCACTGGATGGTAACTTTAGATCTCAAGGAAGCATACCTTCATGTGCCTATAAGACTAAGTTGCAGGAAGTATCTGCGAGCTGGAAATTCTCATTATCAGTTCTCTGCATTGCCCTTTGGCTTATCTACTGCCCAGAGTATTCACAAAGGTTCTGGCTCCAGTGATAGCTTACTTCAGGCTAAAAGGAATTCAAATCTATCCTTACTTGGACGACTGCCTGATTCTGGCTCAAGAAAAGGAAGACCTTCTACAGCATCTGGAATATGTTATAGCAGTGCTAAGATGCCTAGGGTATTCTGTGAACGAAATAAAGTCCAGTCTAGTACCCTCTCAAGACATGTGCTTTCTGGGTGTGAGACTGAATACAGCAGCCCAGATGGCCTTTTAACCCCGGACAAACAAAAGAGTCTATCCCTTTACTTCCATCAACTATCTCATCAGTCCGTGCTGACTGCAAGGACAGTCCTTCAAGCATTAGGGTTCATGGCATCTTGTATTCTGGTGCTTCCCAATGCCAAACTGCATATGAGGAAGCTGCAATGGTATCTCAAAATGTATGGACACAGCACTGCCAGGATTTGGACACTGTCATTCAAATAATACCTTGCCTTCAAAAGAATTTTTGTGGTGGGCTCAGGAATGTCACCTAAACAAGGGACTCTCTGTGACCCGGCCAGAGGCGAGTCAGATTTTAACGACAGATGCCTCGGACATTGCTTGGGAGCTCATCTAAATGGAAAGTGGATACAAGACAAGTGGCCTGCCAGACTACAGCATCTACATATCAACATGAAGGAGATGTTAGCAGTCCAGTTTGCATTAATGGCTTTCAAGGAGTTACTTCTTCCAGGGCAGGTGTTGATTCTAACAGACAACACAACTGTCATGTGGTACATCAACAAACAAGGGGGAACACATTCTTATCCTCTATGCAGGCAAGCAATGATTTTATGGGAGACTGCGCTCAGCTTGCAACTAACTCTTCAGGCAAGGTTTCTGCCGAGCACAGAACTCCTTAGCAGATGTGTTGAGCAGACAAATCATGGATCCCCAGAAACTGGATCTTCATGTATTTCAGAAATTGACAGTGTCATGGGGAACTCCAGACATAGATCTGTTCGCTTCTCCACTAAACCACCAGCTGCCAAAGTTTTGCACAAAGGGGTTTCATCACACAGCTTGGAAAGTGGATGCTCTTTCTTTCAGTTGGAAAAATCTTCATGTGTATGCCTTTCCACCTCTGCCTCTTCTTCCAAAGGTGCTCTAAAGGTCAGACAAGACAAGCCAAGGATGATTTTAATAGCTCCAGATTGGCCTCGGCAACACTGGTACCCACTACTAAGGAGTCTGGTAAGGAAGCCTCCATGGCCTTTACCTTTGATTCCACATCTGTTATCTCAGAAGGACGGTCATCTGCTCAATGTCAAGCTTCACTCACTTCATCTAACAGCCTGGCATATTCTGTGTTGAAACACAGCAGGTCTCAACTTCCTCAACAAGTTTTAAATGTGATTTTGGAAGCTAGAAGACCTAGTACAAGGAAAGTGTAGAAAAATGGAAGAGGTTTTATTTTGGAGTACAGCAAAGAATTTGGAGATTTCTGAGCCTAATTTGAATGTGGCTCTTCAATATCTTACTGAGTTATTGGACAAAGGTTTGTCCTTCTCTTCCATTAAGATTCATGCTGCAGCAATTTCAGCTCACTATGATTGTGACCCACCATTGTTTTCGCATCCTTTGTTCAAGCAGTTTCTTAGAGGGCAAAGAATATAAGACCCCGAGCTCCTACTCCTGCTTGGGATCTCAATTTTGTGTTGGAAACTTACTCTACAACCCTACTGCTGAATTGAAATACTTGTCATGGAAGACTGCTTTTCTGTTGGCTATTACTTCTGCAAGAAGGGTGTCTGAGTTGCAGGCCCTTATGGCAGTAGAGCCCTTTTGATTTTCCATAAGGATAGGGTATCATTCTAATCCTTCCTTTATGCCTAAGGTGGTTTCTAGTGTGGCTTTAAACCAAACTATTCATTTGCCTACTTTTATGCAGACCCCAAAATAAAGGGGAAAAGATTTTGCGACTTTAGATGTACATAGGCAATTGCGTTATTATTTAAGCAGGACTAAGGATTTTAGGCAGTCTCAGCAGTTGTTTGTTTCTTTTGCTTTGAGTTAGGGCAAGCCTGTGTCAAAACAAACTATTTCTAGGTGGATTGGGTTTTGCATTGCATTTTGTTATTCCCATCATGGCAAGGAGATTCCAGCTGGGATTAGGCCTCATTCCACTAGGGCTACTGCCACTTCAACAGCATTTCTAAGGGGTGGCAACTAAGGATATTTTGGAGGCAGCTACTTGGAGTTCAGTGCATACTTTCTCTAAGCATTATCACCTTCCTCTCTACTCTAAGTCTAGGGCTGGTTTTGCCACAGCTATTTTGCAAGGCATGTTGTCAGCTCCTGCTTCTTTATGATTTGCCAGCCTCCCTTACCTCTGCTTTGGGATTCTACCCAATAGTTAGGACTGCAGCAATGTGGAATGAAGAACATAGTACAGTTTTGTACCTACCATAAATGTAGATGTTCGAGGATCCACATTGCTGCACCTCCTTCCCTCTGTGTTTAGGGGTGGTTGTGTAGGTGAGGTTATATGCTGATATTTTTGTATATATTTTTGTATATATTGTACATATTTCTGGTGCAGGTATATTGGGCCTTGTCTTTTTAGGGTCTTCTGACATCTGGGGCAAGAAAAGACTGAGGATATGGCGTCGGTCATGCGCATTAGTACCTGGACGTACTGGACGTCAGTTCACTGCCCCCTGACCCGCCTGGCGTGCCTGGCGTCAGTCTAAATGCGCCCTGACCCGGCCAATATACTCTGGTATTCGGGCCGACTGGACAGCGGACTACCCAATAGTTAGGACTGCAGCAATGTGGATCCTCGAACATCTACATTTATGGTAGGTACAAAACTGTACTTTTCTCTGTTTTTATCTTTTGATTAGTCTTCTTCCCACATATCCATAGCTGCCATAACAGAAGCCTTTTTAATTCAAACTCCTAAATACTTCATCTTATTATGTAAATGTGGATATTGCTAAACCAATTTGGTATGGTACTTAAAACAAAGGCTATAGACATAAATTATATTGATTCATTTTATATTTCTAAAAGACTTGAAATGATCTCAGAATGTTCTACAACACTGAGATATCACTTTCTGGGTTTATTGGATACAAAACAATATCTGCAAATAAAGCTAACTTTTCTTGATTGTAACTTTTTTTTTTTAATTCCCGGAATATCTCTACTACCTCCTATTGGATCTCTGGTAATTTTTCTTGTTATAGCCTCACTAAGTTTGGTGACAGCCCCTTTCTACTTTACCTAAATCATTGTGCTAAAGTTATGTTTTGGGACTTTTTAGCAAAAAATAGTTGCTTAACAGCAGTCTTTCTAAACACATGCATATTATCCAGATACTCATTTTCTCTTTAGCACTTTGCATTTGTGCCTGTCATGTGAGATCCCCCCCTTATTCTGCAATACTTTAACTTTTACCATCCCCTCTAGGTAATTCCATTACTTCTTAATTGTATTTCTTTCTCTTTCATTTCTATACCATTTTTAAACTCCGTTTTCATTTTCTCTCTCTTACTGATTACATCTTTTGAAGATATTTCTGTCTTCCCCTAATAACTTGAGTAATTTACATTACCCATACCTTAAATTCCTCTCTCTATAACAGGTAGGTGTGAAAGTGCCAGTGTCTCATTTTTACTTCATTACCTTGCTTTTTTATTTCAGTTTTTATCTGTGCTTGATTTGAGATAGTTATTTTAATTAAGTGCACACATTTCTGTGAAATATAATTTCTGTCTAGTCTAGCTCAGTTATTTTACCCTGATGAATGTGTAATTACTATATTTTCTCTTCTGGTTTGCCCTAATATAGCCTCACTATTGTTAATTAAGTTCTGCTCCACACCTGTAAGTAATATTCCCTGCTGAAAGATGATAATTTCTACCAAATATGTTTTAAGCTCTATAGTAGCAGTTTATGGTAGAATATAAATATATGCCAGCATAATACTCCTCCCTTGCCAATACACCTTTATTGCGACATATCTACTATGGTCTCCTTTTTTTTTTCTTCTCCTCTTCTATCACTATTGGAGTCTCTGTAGCAGTTAATATAATTACCCCATTTTTCCTTTGTACTTGATAGTCTGCTGAATATGTATCCCTAAATCCTTTCTTTGTGAGATGCTCATTTTCCTTCCAAATGTGTTCCTGCACTTTTGTGTTGCACGTACTCACTAATATTTGTCAGGCTGATCTTTTATTCAGTCAACCTATGGCACATTTTTGAAGACTTTGTTTTAATGAAAATTCTTTGCCAAAACAGCCCCCCACCCTATTAAATTAGGAAATTCACACAAAATATTGTACAGCTTCAAAAAATGAAGTTTAACTCTCTAGATGAGAACAATTGCCCCAAATTGACAGGTGTACCTACAGGCATTGCCTAACCTAAAATTAGGGTTATCCATGCTAACACACATGCTGCAGCCATGATCCCACTTACACTGATTGCTGTCTGTTCTTTACTTGTCTCTATTCACCTTCCAGATATGAAAAAAACATTTTGTATGCTTTCAGGAAAAGTGTACTGGCTATCTGTAATGCATTTAAGAGGGAAATATACAATTTAAAGTATTAAGGCTGCTAGAGTAGCACCTATTCATTATTCACTTCCCATAATTTCAAACTTTAGTTTTCACTGAAGTGGTTGTCATTGCACCTTTTAAGTTTTGCCTTTCCGTTAGCAAAGAATGCTCAGAACTTTCAAGATTAATTGCTTGCAATTTACAAGCAAACAGTGGGAGGACATATGTGTGGCTCCCAAGTATGCAGTCAAGTTTAGAGGGTTTGTGATCTTTGATTGGAAGTGCTTGTATAGGTATTTAAGAAATTTTCCTCCGGTAGATAGCATGGAGGTGTGATGGAGAAGAGAGGTAAACAGGAACATATGTTATGGGAGTGTGATGAGTTGGCAGATTTAAAAAAATTTCCCCACAGAGTACTCTCTCAGAAATCTTGGGTGAGCAAATGTGTGTAAGAAAATTATTCTTTTGAGCCGGGACATAGGATCTGAATTGCCTAGACATAGTAAGGCCTTATTAAGCATAATTCTATTGGCTGCCAAAAAAGCAATTACTAGAAAATGGAACTTATGCACCAGCTGTATTTGAGGTACTGGAGATTATAAAAGAGATAAAAGAACTGTAAAAAAGATCATTTTAGGAAAAGGAATGAGTAAATTGCATAGAAGTAAATGGAAATTGTGGGAGCAATACATTCATAATAATGTTCGGGAGGAGGAGGGTGGTTTAAGGGAAGACAGGAATTCTGGAATTGTTGGTAATGTTGGACTGATGAAAGTAGTACAGAAAATATATGTGATGTATATTGTAGTTTAAATGGGAAAATGTTAAAATAGTTTCTTTATTTCTGTTGAAATGCATTTAGCCTTTGTCTTAATGATAATTTAATAAAAGTGTTAAAAGACTTGCACGTGCAGACGACTCATCTCAATGTAAAGAAGTCTGAAAATGAATATTAGCGAATTTCACCCTGAATAGAATATACAGCTGCTTTAACAGCAGACTTCTTGGCTCCCACTTAACATTTCCTAATGGGGAGGAAAAAAAAAAAGCAAGCGGTTATCTTTGTAGTTGTAATAAGCATGGCATTTTTCATGGCTTTCATTATTTTATCTTATTTTTCCAACCTACTTTCTTACAAAAACACTTCTTGTTTATAGCTAAATATATTAATCTAGGCAATCATCCTTGTAAAAATAACATAAAATATGGTAATTCTACATATAATCGGTGCACTTTTACACTCTACCTCCATCTCATCACCCCAAAGTCACAGCATATTAATGTTAGATTTGCTTTTGTCCAGTCTTTCTTCTTGTATTGTAAAGCCTATATTTCTTACAACTAAAACAGTGCTTGTTTACTTTAATATCTTCTGCACATAAAACAGCCTATGAAGAGACTCCCTCCACATTTAAAATACTCCTGACTACACACTACTCAAGTCTGCTTTACTGTCTTTAATGTGCAGTTTAATATCCTGAAATGTTGCATACAAATGGTAATAACAGATATTATTATACTTTACTTTCTTTCCCTCTTTCCATATGGCAGTGTACGTCTAAACATTACTGATAGAATGGGGAATATGCTTTGTGGTCCACCCACAAGTTTCTCAAAGTCAACAGAAGTCCAATCCAGTCTTTCTCTGCCACTTTTTCTTGCAAAGCTGTATTTCACAAGGTGTGAAGGAAGACTGTAAAGTATTGATTTATTCACTAATTTTAGTGTTGCTGGTGGTCTTGTCCATATCCGTCTCCCAACGTCAGACTCTGGTTTAAGTCCAAGGTACTCCTGGTTCTTCTAGTCAACTCTTCTGCGTTGTTTTTTTGTCTCAAGCATTTTCCCTTGGAACATTGGAAAAGGATTCACAGGCAAAGTATCTCTGTGAACTTTATTGTCAGAAGAATGAGAAGCAGGTTCCCTTTCTGTTTGTAGCCTTACTTTCTGTTGTATAAAGTTTATTTCCTCTTTAGCCTGTTCTGCATCAAAAATTTTCTTTGATCCTCCTGGAAAAAATGTTATGAAGACAACTAGATACAGCATTTTGAATCTTGAACCTACCTCTCTATATTCCTTGATTGCTGGATACATTGGCATCTCTTCTGCCTGGTGTACAGTGAATTATCATTTTCCACAAACACTCTGCTATCTCCAGTTTTAAATACTTGGGGAACAGTAGCTTTTTATCATAATAGCTGAGCTGTCCACATTATCTTAGAACATTAAATAGCCTTACAGGTTTAGATTAAAAGGAAAGAGTATTGGATCTATTAAGAAATGCAGAATGAAACTAGCAATGTTGCAGGAGACACATTTATAAAGGAAAGAGTATGTGAATTTGACAGAATTTCGGAGTGGATATGCAGCAGAATATAAGAGACAGATGAAAAGGGAAGTAATTATACCAATTGCTAGAAGGGCTTATCATAGCTGCTCCTTGTGGCTTGGCTGTGACTGATTTGATAGTCACCTGGATACGCAAAGCTTATACAAGTATACTTTTTCACACTTAATCTGTTTCAGTGATAGTTCACAAAACTGTGCTGCATTTATTTATTTGCATGATATTTTTGGTCTCTGTTTGCATTTTGTTTTCCCCACCCTTCCACCCAAGTGTTGTATTTTTAAACTTGGTGGCTTTGGAATTTAGACACACCTTCCAGTCCCATCTCATTTGTTCACTCTGAGTATAGTGTGATCAGTTGGGAAGGCCAACCCCCTTAATTTCTTAGTCTTGAATTATCTTCTATTTCTTCCCTCTCCACTAAAAGAAAAAAAAAATACACTTTATTCAACTGCTTTTACTGCAATTTTGTTCTTCCTTCTTTATTACCTTATTTTGCCTTGCTGCTTGCTTTTAAGTGTTGAAGTGCTTTACTTCTGCTTTATTTATTACTGCTTGTTAGTAGCCTGATTAAATTTGTCTGTTATTCTAAGCCTCTTACTTTTGGTTTTAGCAGTTGGTCGCCAGCCCAGTTATTTTACATTTAAGGGTTTTGTGGTCTACACTCTTGTGGACAAACCCTTATCAAAATCCTCTCTCCAAGTCCATCCAAGTTTCAGAATACTATGTCTGGACAATTATCATCAGTTTCTCTGGTCAGCCTGGTTGACAATAGGCATACTGAGGCAGTGCAGCAACTGCCTCTTGTTCACAGACAACCCTCTTCTCCTAGCACATAATTCTTCTACTTGATAGAAGTGCATCTATATCAGTAACCTGAAATCCATGCTCTCAGTACTCCTGACAATGAGGAGATAACCAGCACAAACACCACACCACCCACATCACATAGTCAAGCACAACACACGCCCACCTATGCAGAGGTCCTCGGTATTTTACCTAAACGGCATAGACCTCCAAAACACACTCAGAAACATTCCACACACAACACCAAACACATCACAGACAGCAGACAACACACCAGTGTCTCACAAACACAACCCATAAGGCATAACAATAAACCAAACATGCTAGTCATTGGTGACTCGGTTGTGAGACACACTGATGTCCCCCTCACCAGGCTCGAAAAAGAGAAGGTCATGGCCAGTTGTGTATCAGGTGCCAGAATCTGCCACATCAGGCACGCACTTAAGTCTCTCCAGAACAGGTACAAGTATGTCATGTCCATGTTGACGTGTATGACTTGAGACGTACCTCCCTGGAGTATATGAAGAGAGACATGATTGAGCTTTCAGAGTGTGTGTCCCAGGCAGGTATGATCCTCTAGCCCTAAGCAGCATCCTACTTTCACCAAGAATGATACCACAATGCCAACAAAAAATAATTGACTTCAACAATTAGCCTAGTATCAACCTATGAACCTATCTGCCCTAGGGCATTTATAAGCCCAGCCAGAGTGTGTTTGGCTTTTGCCACCCTTTTAGATTTGTAGACTGTGCCTATGAATAGTAGGTCACAGAATATAGTCCCTTTACAGTTAGTTTATTGTGCCTCTGTCTAGCAGGGACCCAGAAGAGATCCCGGGGGTATACTTACGATTTCCCATCCACTCGTCAAGATTTCTCTTGAAGAGAGTCAGTGAGGGGCTCTGCCTAACCTGGACTCGGATTTTGTTCCAGAGTGATGGAAGTCTCTGGGATATGAATCTGTCCCTCCAGCATGTCCTATTTATTTCTATGCTCAGGTTTAAGTCTCTAGAACGTGTAGCTCTAAAGGGATTTGGATTTCTTGAGGTGGAGCATGTCCATTAATTCTGGGTTGGACATGGCTTTATATGTCGGGCACAGATCGCCTCTGAGTAGGTGGTAAGCAACTGAGTAGAGCTGGAGTTTCTTTAGCCTAATTGCATAGGGCATCTGTTTGAGTCCCTTTATCCTCTTGGTGAGGTATTTTTGGGGTCTTTCCAGTTGCTGCAGGTATCGGGTAAGGTACATCCCAAATGGGGCATTGTATTCAATTATGGGCCTGATGAGTGATGAATAGAGTGGCACAAAGACCTCTCTCGATCTAGATGTGAAACCTTTTGTGATGAGGTGGGCTATATAGAAGGTCTTTCTAACCACTTTGGCAACGTGATTGTCAAAGGAGAGATTACTATCTATTTGGGTCCCCAAATCCCTAATTACTTCCTCCGTACTTAATGTGTTTCCTCCTATGTGGTAGTCTGTGGGCACTTTAGTCATCCCCTTTGGGAAAAACATGCATTTTTTTGCATTTCGCTTCAGGCCATGACTTTGGCACCAGTTATCTGTCACTGTGAGTCCCTTTTGGAGTATACTTGTGTCAGCCGGAGAGTCTATTATGGCACCCAGTTTGAAGTCATCCGCGAACTTGGTCAGCCATAGTCCTCCCGTGTTTGCCTGTACCTCAGAGAAATAAATACCGAACAAGAGAGGTCCCAGGACTGAACCTTGTGGAACTCCACTTGTAACTGGTTTAGAGTCTGACAAGGCACCTGCAATTCTGACCATGTGAGTTCTATCCCTGAGCCAGTTTGCAACCCATCTTGTGACATAGGGGTTGATATTTAAGCTAGTGAGCTTATTTATGATACCTGAGTGGGGTATTGTGTCGAAGGCTTTTGCGAGGTCTAGGTAGGCTGTGTGGACTACTTTCCCTCAATCTATGGCCCTGGTAACTGTTTCAAAGAAGTCAACCAGGTTCAAGAGACAAGACCTGCCTTTAACAAAGCCGAACTGGGTAGGATCCAGTGTCTGAAGGTTTCCGATATCATTGTTTGAGTTCCATGTTGATACGCTCCATAGCTTTTCAGACCAGGCTAGTCAGGCTTATAGGGCGATAGTTTCCTGGGTCAGTTGTGGCACCTCCTTTGTGGAGCGGGACCACCGTTGTTGTGCACCATTCCTTGGGTACATATCTGTGGTAAGGCTGAGCTTGAACAGGGACTTAATGTGAGGGTTAAGTTCATCTTGTAGCTCATGTAAGATGCATCCCGGGACACCGTCCGTTCCCATTGATGCTGTGTTTTTTGCTTTGGAGAGGGCAGCTCTCACCTGATCATCTGTGATGTCTGGGAGGTTACACTCTGTTGGGATGGAGATTTGCTCTCTTGGGGGGGATGGGGGGGAGAAATTTGCACTGAATCTGTCTGCCAGGATGTTGGCAATGTCTGTTGGTTCAGTGTATTTTTTGTCATTTTTCACTAACACGGAGCATATCTGGGAGTTGCCGCCCAGGTTCCTGACATAACTAAAGAAGGCCTTGTGGTTTGTCCTTAGTATCTTATGCAATTTTTCTTTTGAAACTGGCCTTAGATGATTTTATGAGGGATTGTAGCTTCTTGCTAGTACTGATCAGAGATGCCTTCCCTTTTTGGGATTTTAATTTATCATGTAGTAGCTTCCTCATTTTGTTGTATAGCTTATTTATGGCCGGGGTCCACCAGACAGGTCCCCTGCCTTTGGAGGAGTGAGTCTTGGTTTTATTTGGGATGGCACGATCCATACATTCCTGTAGGTGTCCATAGAATGCGTTTGTGAAGGATTCTGCGGTTTGAGCCGTGTTTTCCACTGGCCCAGGGGCTTTGAAGGATACCACCTCAGTTTTGAGAAGTGTGAAGTTTGCTTTTGAGAAGTTCTTCATCGTGGTTACCTTGGCTGGGGGTGGGGATGGGATATGGATGTCCAGTGAGATTAATTTGTGGTCTGACATTACCAGTGAGGGGTATACCTCTGGTGTGGAACATAGAGTCCCTATGTTTGTGATGACCAGATCCAATATGTTTTCCCCTCTTTTGGGGCTGGTGACCAGTTGTTCCATAGCATTTGAGTTTATAAATTCTAGGAACCGTTGGGTGAGGGTGTGTGGGCTTGAGTAGTTAACCCAGTCAATGTTTGGGTATTTGAAGTCACCCAATATGATGGTGTTTGGAGAGACCTTCATGTTCTCCAGTGTTTTCAGGAAGGCTGAGTGGGGTTCCTGAGTTTGGGAGGGTGGTCTGTAGCAGGCTATAAACTGAAAGGCAGTTTTGCCCACTGTTAGTTGCACGTGGATGGTTTCTGTTGCTTCGTGCAGTGCTACTAACCTGGAGGTGTGGGTATTTTTGATGTATATGGATACTCCCCCCTCCTTTTGTGGTTCGGTCCGAGTTTTGTGGCCGGAAAGCATGGTATGAAGTATAACCTGGTAGTGCTGGGGTGCTTTCGGGAGCCTTGAACCAGGTCTCTGTTACTGCACAGACATCGATATTTTCCATACTGAGGAGAGTCTCGAGTGCATGCATTTTGAGGTTTAGACTTCTGGCGTTGAGCAGCATTACCCTTAGTTTCTTTTTCTCTGTATTGTGTATGGAGGTGGGTTTGTCTTTTGAGCCTTGCCTAAAAAAGGCACTATGGGGGTGGCAAGAGCCTTAGCCAGTATTCGAAAGCCCAGGGGTGACAGGTGCAAGCCGTCCCTAGCGAAGCAGCGTGGCTTGTCGAGCATGTCATCCCAGGCTGACAGACACTGGATCCCCCTTGAATGACACCAATATTTTAACCAATTGTTAAAACGTATCATTTTATCTTTATACTATGGCATCATTCTTGGTGAGGGTAAGATGCTACTCGAGGTCAGGGTCATACCAGCCTGGGCTACATGATCAGAGAGCTCCTCTGTCTCTTTTCATGTAGTCCAGGGAGGTACGTCTCCGGTCATTCACACCAGCTTGGACAATGACGGAGTCATATTTGTACTTGCTTTGGAGTGACCTGAGTGCGTGTGTTATGTGGCAGATCCTGGCACCCGACAGCTTACGGTGACCTTGTCCTTGTTCAGCCTGGTGAGTGGGACGTCAGTCTGTCTGACTATAGAGTCACCTATTACAAGTATATTTGGTGTGTTGTTTAGCTTTAAGGGCTGTGACTGTGTGGCACACTGACTTTGTGGACTATGTGATACGTGGGTATTGTTGTGGGGTAGCAGTTGTTTGGGTGTCTGCTTTGGAGATCTCTGCTGCTTAGGCAGATTTTTATTTAGAGCCTCCGAGTATGTTTTTGTGTGTTTGTGTTTGGTTTGTTGTTTCTATAGGTCTATGCGAGACTGGATTTGTGATGTGTGCAGTTACCTTCTTCTCCTGATTGACTGTGCTAGTCATGGGTCGAGAGAGCTCAGCCTCCAGTTTGGCAATATAGTTGCATCTCTCACATATATTTGAGCTTGTTGGGAGGAGAAGAGGGTTGTCTGTGTACATAAGGCAGTTGTAACACTGCCTTAATATTCCTATATTTACCAGCTGGACTGGAGAGTACACATGAAACTGACCTTTGGACATGTCAGGATATTTATGATTTCTACTTTTGACTGATCTAGGAGGATCAGTTTTGTATTTAGAAGAGTATAAGAGAGGATTTAGTGGTTTACATTTCTTCTAAGTGCAAGTGAGCGGCTATAAATTGAGAATAGAGTGCTTCTTTTGAAATGCAGATCAGTTCCAAAGGAAAAAGTGAAGAGCAGACTTTGTGGAGCTGGTAATAGTTTAAACCTGTTTAGGCGGCGCTGCCCGATGCTGCGCAAAATCGCGCAAAGCCGCGCTAAAGCGGGTTTTTAAACAGGGGACTTGAAAGAGCTAGGAATTAGCCCAAAACGGCCAATAAACAACAAGATATTGTGCTGAGATCACTCCTCTAGGGACAGAATAGGCTGCTCAAAGCTCCCCACTCCCACTGGTGAACAAAGAAGCTTCCCTATATCCACGTAAGGAAATGGGCAACACAGGAACTATTCTAAAGTCCAGAATACAGCAATACCTGTATTAGGGACTATTCTAGCTCAGGAAAGGTGGGAAAACAAGGATTTTTTTTTCTTTTTTCAACAGGCAAACAGAAAATGCACAGAAAATACTTTACACAGGCTAGCGCACTTGAGTGAGCAGCTTCAACAGTTAAATCAACAACGAGACAATCTTTAAAGTGCAGGTATTAAATAAAAGCAAAAAACAAGCTTAAATCTAGCAAAAGAGCAGTTATTACTCGCGTTTCGGTGACAATAGACAGTCGCAAAGGTAAAGGCAGTAAAAGTACTTAAAATCTGGTAGCAGTCACTCTTTTTCGTCTCTCTGCTGCTAGCAACACTCTGCAGGACCACGAGGAGCTTGCCGAGTCGGAAATGAGCGCAAAAAGTTGGCTTAGTTTCTGGTGTCATTCCAAGGGGATCCAGTATCTGTCTGCCTAGGATGACATAGTTGACAGGCCTTTATGATTTGCCAGAGATGGCCTCCACTTGTCACCCCTGGGATTCAGGATTTTGGCCAAGGCTCTTGCCTCCCCCATTGTGTATTTTTTAGGCAATGTCCCAAAGACCAACCTTCCAGCATAAAAGATCTGTCAAAAAGCAAATTGAAAGTCATGCTGCTTAACAGTAGGAGCCTTAACCTGAAAATGCACTCACTGGAGGCTCTCCTCACACTGGAAGATGCCGATATCTGTGCAGTCATGGAAACTTGGTTCAAGGCTGCGGAGAGCACCCCTGCTTTACCAGGCTATACCTCATTCCACACATTATGACCCAAAAATGAGGTTGCGAAGACTAAGGGTGGTGGAGTCTCTATTTTCATTAAAGACCAGCACACATCCAGACTGGTTTGTCAGCATGATACACTAGAACTGCTCCAGGTGCAACTGACAATTGGTAAGACATCAATCCAAGTTGTAGCTAGCTATAGACCCTCCTCCATGACTCGAGACACCCACTCCTCCTACCTGGACCTACTTGACTCCGTCAAGGTACCCCACTAACACCCCGATCCTTGGTAACTTCCACTACCTCACCACAGACTGGGTGAACTAATCGTGCTCTAATGCACTCACCCAGCGATTCCTTGACTTCATCAATTCTAACACATTAGACTAGCTTGTCTTGTCCCCCACAAGGGAAGATAATATTCTAGACTTAGTTCTCCTCAACATGGGTGACCGCTGCACCTCCCCATAGTAAGTTCTTCCCTGGTGAGATCAGACCATCGATCTGTCTCATTCTAAGTTTCTGTCCCATCCATCCCCCCCTCCCCAGCCGTAACCAAGCTAAAAAGCTGACTACAACCTTCTAAGGGAGGGTATCCATAGCTTCTCACCCCCCCCCCCCTCAGAGGATGCATACAGCTATGCTAAACAGTACACCAGTGCAGTGTACAAGCACTTGTACAGCTGCATGGACTCAGCCATACCTAACAGAACTAAAACCTGCTCCTCAAGGAAACAGAAATCTATCTGGTGGACATCCTCTATCAAAAGGAAGAAACTGTTGTCCAAGGGTAAAAAGGCATAAATTCCCAATTAGCAAAACTCCTTCCCTTAGCTCGGCAAGCAAATTAGATCCAAAAACAATTATGAATCGAAACTAGCCTCCGGAAAAAGGGTAACCACCAAGCATTTTTCGTTTACATCAGGAACCTCCATGGCAAAGCCCAGGTTTCTTCCAAATTTAGTTCTTAATGGTACCACTTACACTGATCCTGTTAACTTAGCCAACCTGCTAACAGGTTCAGTGCATACTTCACTCCCCTGTCCCCCCCCCCAAAGGCCCATTCGACATCCCCGATACTTGTCCCGCACCTCACATCTCCATAGATCGAATGTTCAAAGGCCCTATCCGAGGCAAAGAACACAGCTTCCATGGGACCCGATAGTATCCCAGACTGTATTCTGTAGCATCTCCAGCAAGAACTAACTTTGCCATTGAGTACCCTACTGAACCATAGCTTAAGTACAGGCTCCATTCCAGCAGAGTGAAGAACTGCCATTGTCATCCTCTTGCACAAAGGTGGTGCCACTACTGACCCTTGAAACTATCTCCCCAAGCTTGACAAATCTGATCTGTAAGGCCATGGAGTGTATTATGGACCTCATGAACAAGGACATAGGCAGTCTCCAAGCTCTTTTCCCCAGCCAGTTCGGATTTGTCAGGGGCAGATCTTTCCTGGTGAACCTGGATGACTTTTTTGAGATTGTCACCGAGGCCCTAGAGGAGGGAAAATCAGTACATAACAGCTTACCTCCACTTGGCCAAAGCCTTTGACAACCCCCCCCACTTGGGCATCATCGAAAAGCTAACACAACTTGGTGTAAATCCGTATCTCATCAGGTGGGTGGCCAACTGGCTCACCAATCGGACCCACAAGGTAAAAATAGGTGCCTCTACCTCCAGCAGTAGACCTGTCACTAATGATGTTCCCCAGGGGTCTATTCTAGGACCCCTACTGTTTGCATGGACCTCTGAGAAGTAGATGCCAAAGACAAAAGTCCTGTGGCTGATCATGTTTGTGGATGATTGTAAGTTGGGTGCTGCCACTGACTCCACAAATGATGTTAACATACTACAAGAAGGTCTTACAGCAACAAATGACTGGTGCCAAAGTCATGGCCCTAAGTTAAACACACAAAAAAAATGTACTATTGCACTGTTCAGCAAAAACATGGCCCCTACGGTTTACCACATCAATGGCAGCCCCCTTGTCAACCTCTCTCATCACAGGTTGTGTGCTAACAATCTCACATTCAACCACCATGTAGCAGCAGTGGTCAAAAAAGCTTTTTACATGGTTCATCTCATATGTAAAGGGATTGCATCCAGAAAAAAGGTTATTACCTCTGTACTCCTCCTTCATTAGACCAGAGTATAATTCCCCATTTGGTATGTACATCTCCAGACACCTGTACCAAATAGAAAGGATACAGAAATACCTCACAAAGAGAATCCCATGGCCTTCAACACATGTCCTATGCGGACGGGCTGAAATCACTATCACTCTACTCTGTATCATACAGATTGCTCAGAGGTGATCTGTGTCTCGCCTACAAGGCAATCTTGGACCCTGCCCAACTAGAGATACTCCATATCAGTAAGTCTAACTCCTCGCACATTGCCCGATTTTGAAAGGCCTAAATCAAATATGCGACATTAACAAAACCTGCTGGAGGGAGAGGTTTGTCGCCCAGAGGCTGCCCTGTCTTTGGAATAGACTCCCCAAACATGTCAAATAAATTACATTGCTGACCTTGTTCAAGCACAACCTTGATGAGCGGATGGGAAACCTCAGGTTTGTCCCATGGGTTCCATCTGTGTCCCTCACTGACAGGGGTGACGGGTGTTGACTGAGGTTTCTTTTTTGGGAATAAACTCTTAGCTAGGCTTCTAAAGGGCCCAGGGCCATTAGCCGAGTAGCCTGCTGTGATCCTGTGATCTGTGAATAGTGATAGAAGGGAAAAGAGAGTAATGGTAGATTTGTTGTAGTAAGGGGCCGTTTGCAAGGGGGAAGGGTTACACTGGCATGTATTTATATTCTGTCAAACACTGCTATTACAGAACCTAAGACAATGTTGGGAGTAAGTATTACTTATGGGTGAGGACTGGAAACTGATTTGCAGTAGTGAGGATATGTTAGGGGGGCATAGAAGGGAAAATATAACAAAAGATGGTGGATTTCTAAAGGCGTTAAGAAAATTATTTGGCATGGAATATGAGAATTCAGTAGTAGGAACTCAGAATTCACATGTTATTCCCAAAGATACAATCACTAAGCTAGACTAGATAGAAATTGTATTTCACCGGAACATGTGCATTTGATTGCTTTGACACGCTTCCAGTGACTATTTCCGATTTATACACCAATTTAACAACCAAGTTAAAAATGCAGGGTAATGGATTAAAAATGAAACAGTGTCACTAAAAGAGAGGAATTTAAGAAATTGGTAGTGGAAGTTATTCAAGAGTTATTAGAAACAATAGAAGTATCTTCAGAAGTTATAGACAGTGAGTGGGATAAAATGAAAATGGAGTTTAAGAATAGGGTAGAGATAAGGAGTAAGAGATATGGTTAAGAAGTAATAGGAATTATTTAGAGTAGCTGACAAAGGTTAAAGTATTTCAGAATAAGGGGAATCTCACAGAACAAGAGGAAGAGCAAATGCAGAGTGCTAAAGAGAAAATGTGACTATCCGGATAGTATGCACAAGTTTAGAAAGACTGCTGTTAAGCAACTATTTTGATAACTCCAGAGCACAAAAACTTAGTACATCGTCTCACACAGCAGAAAGTAGAAAAGGGTTATCGTCAAACTTGGGGACCCTGTAACAAGAAAAATGAGCAGCGATCCTGTAGAAGTATTAAAGATATATTTTGGAGATTTTGTGAAAGTTTTCTATAAAGCAGAGATGTGTAATAAAGAGCACAAATGGAAATATTTATGAAAGACCTAGTTATGCCAAGGCTAGAGGAAGGTAAAGCTCCAACAACTAACAGTTAAGATAAAATGGTGATGTATAATCCAGATTCAGGAAGGTCTCCAGGAACAGATGGCATTCCTGCAGAAGCTTGAAAATTAGAAGGGAGGAAGGTTTATTACAATCTTCTATATTTTATCAGCAGTATTTTAAAAGGGGGGAGGGGGGGTAAAGCACCAACATGTTTGAAGAAAGCTGTGGTGGTTATATTACCTAAAGATGGGTAAAGACTCATCAGACCCAGCTTCATATAGAGCTATTTCAGTTTTAAACCGTAATTATAAAGTATTTACTCCTGTGCTAGCTAAAAGAATGGCAAAGGTATTACCAAAATTAACAGATATGGATCAGTGTGTTTTGTGGAAGGGAGGCAAACATTTGACATCATCATCAGTAGACCAGTGATGATCCAGAGGGAAGCAGAATGTAAGGAATATCACTGTTATTAGTGGGGCTTGATGTAGAGAAAGCATTTGATAGAGTAAGCTGGATTTTTATGAATAGGGCGATGGAAACCTTTGCATTCCCTGATACAATAATAAGGTTAGGAGAATAAACAAAGGATTGGATGCAGGAATTAAAGTGGGGAGGGTTTGAACAGAGAAACCAGACAGGGGTGTCCTCTTTCCACTTTACCAATGGCTCTAAATATAAAGCAAATAAAGAAAATAAGGGTCTCGGAAACGGTGATATAATTGGTATGGCAATCAAGAAAAGTTCACTTTATTTGCATATTATATTTTGTGTCCAATGATAAATCCAGAAAATGACATCTCACATTTTGAGACAGTTTCAAGTCTTTTTGGGATATAAACCTGAGGGAAAAACATAGGTTATAGTTGTAAAATATGCACCCACACTTGAATTGGTTCAGCTATGTCCATATTTAGATGTATGGATTAAAATGGTTTCTGTTATGGCAGCTAAGGATATGTGGGAAAAGACTAAACTAAAGATAATGCAAAAAAAACGAAAAACTGGAATATGTTGTTTATGGATAGTAATATACAAACAATGAAAACATTTAGTCTCTCAATTTTTATATACAGGTCAGTCATATTTTTATCAACTGGAGGAGAAGTTGTGGATAGTGATAAAGAGTGGAAGGGATTTATTTGGGAGGGGAGGAAGGCAAGAGTTGAGTGGTATAAATCGATCCTTCCAATAGAACAAGGTTATTTAGGATTACCTGATTTGAAGTATATTTTAGTGCTACAAAGTTAAGGCTAATTCACTTGGAACAAGCCAAAGGTTGTAATTCAAAATGGAAAGGGATGGTGGTGAAGCGGGGGGGGGGGTGTTCACGAAATGGAGAATGGGATTTTGGATGCAGATCTTAAGAAGAATAGTAACAGCCATAGATATTATTCTATTCAGAAAGTATTCCAATAATTAAGCCAACATGAGAATGCAGAAAGAAAATTTTGCCAGTAGGGGTACAGAAAATAGGCAAGAGGGGACTGGAATTTACTGGAGAAAACTGACAAGGAACCAGGGCATTAGGAGCAAATAACTAGAGAGTGAAAGGGAATAGAATGAGATGAGGCCAAGATACTTGATCTGCAGACTAGAGAATACCTTCCTTACCAGAGATTAATATCAGAGTACAGGCAAAAAGAAAGTAATATGAGAACCTTAAGTAAACACCTTCAAATGGTAGAGTTTTTAGTTGAGTGTAGAACAGAAGCTGCTGTTAAAAATGTATTACTAGTAGGGCGTCTACAGTACTGCACAGTGACTATAAGAATCATCCAGAGGAGGTTGGAAAGGTTGGTAAAAGAGACTAGAAAAGCAATTTAAAAGTGGATAATGGGAGGACATATGTATGGCTTCCAAGTGTGCACCAAAGTCCAGAAGGTTAAGGCTATTTCCTTGGAACTGTCCTCATAGGTATTTTTATACCCCAAGCAAACTTCAAAGAATTTTACATCCTGTAGATAGCAAATTGTAGAGGTGTGATGGGGAAGAAAAGGGTAGAAGGGAACGTATGTTCTGAGTGTGAAAAGTTGGCTGATTTTAAAAATTCCTTGTAGAGTACTCTTGTTAGAAATACTGGTCAGCAAATAGCTGTAACTAAGGAAGTGATTCCTTTGCTCTGGGACACAGGATCTGAATTGCCTAGAAATAGTAAGGCCTTGTTAAGTTTAATTCTGTTCACTGCGGGGAAAAAAAAAAAAAGCAATCGCTAACTACAAAATGGAAATCAGTCTAAATCCACTGTATTTGGAATAGTGTAAATGAGATAAAAGAATTGGAAGAGGATCTTTAGAAAACAGAAGGAACAAATGTGCATAGAAATAAATGGAAATTATGGTAGCAATACAAGCTGAGTAATGTTCAGGAGGAAGATGTGTGAAGTTTAAGGAAGACAGGAATTCAGCAATCTGTGTAATGCTGGAGTGATGATGATTTTCATGGAAAGAAACGTTATGTGATGTGTAATGTTAAGTAAATAGGGGTGTTAATAATTTGGTTTGTTTTCTTTTCTGTTAATGCATGTTTGCCTATGTCTTAAGTGATAATTTAACAACCAAATTTAAAAAAATACTTGGCATTGTAAAGAAAAGTTGCAGTTCAGCCAACATTTTTCTACAAATCAATAAATAAAAAAACACATCAAACTAGGCTGCATCTGTAGAATCAAATCCTGTCTTACAGACTCTGTTAGACAACCCATAGCCAGAACTTGCCTACCCCCACCTCTGCTGTACTCCTCACCAGTATTAACAAACCTAAAGCTGATAGGCTAAACTGGAAACATACTACAATAAAACTGCCAAATTCACCACAAACTGCTGTATCAAAACACATCATTGCAAAAAAAAAAGAACTAAATCTGGCTAGAACTTCCCTATTGCCTATCGTGAGCCCAACTTATCACTGCTCATAAAGATATCTGTACACCTGAAAAATGCCCCACATTTCAAACTACACTTCAGTTCTAGTCCTGTTACCATGTAGTACAATATACTCATTTTTTTTTGTGTCAGATCAGTAATTGCCATGTAGTACAATATGCTCAATTTTCTGTGTCAGACCAGTAATTACTAGTTAATCATCAGTTTCTAGATTTGATTCATGGCTGTCGTAAACTTAATCTTCTGTTGGGCTAGTACTGTGGGGAAAACATTTTTGGCATCCTAGCAATGTAGCAGCTTGTCTTGGCATACTTGTTCAGAGATTAACTTTGGCTAAAAAAATAGCAAAGTAACACAAATTGTCTCTTTATTTCATTCATTCACTCACTGATAACTTTTCTAATAGAAACAGGCTATTTTTGTGCTCAACTTTAGCTAAAGTTTTTATTGTCTCTGAAATGGTGGCACTTCTCTGTCTTCTGCTTACACCTTGTCTTAGACTAACTGTGCCAGTTGTTCTGCCAGAGGTCAAGTTTTGTATGTTACCTTTTTGTCTAAATATACACGTTTCTCTTTGCTTCACCTCTTGCTTTTGAAGACATTTCAGAAATAGCAGTGCCTCACTGTGCATACACAACTATACCTGTCTTTCCACAAGTACCAAGTTAATTCCATCTATCACTATTTTTACATTTACCTAGGACAGTCACTCTTACGATAGTAAGAAAAGAATGTAGATTGTTTAAAAATAATATATTGACCTTGTGCCAGGTTCTGTCCTTTGAAACTAGGCCATTACTTATTTTCCCTCTGTATGTCAGAGGTTCAAGACTAACCAAACCTATACTGCTGGCTCAGTATCGGTTAACATTTATTCCTGTGGTCCACCGTTTTACCTGTTCCTTGTATATATATATATATATAAAAAAAAAAAAAAAAAAAATCAGCCCTACCCAGTAATGTAGCCAAAATGTCTCAACTCGTTTTCTGTTTCTTTTGATCCAATTTAATATCTAAATCATATGGAATAAAATAATGTGATACTTTATTTGATCAGTTCTCAAATCAGAGATAGGCAGTAGTCCTTTTCTTTCCAAGTTTGCATTACAGGCCTGTTTTTAGACTGGTTCTTTCGTTTTTATGGTTTGCAAACTGAGAATTCTTTGATTCCTGTTTATGATGATATTTACTGAATATTTCCAACCCAGTATTTGAATTTGGACATATTTTCAAAGGCTAAATGTTTCTTATCAGATATCTATCATGTTACGCAAAATGTAACCATTATCATAGTCTGCATCAATTTCTTGTTGCACTTGTGATGATGTAAGGTATTGGCAGCTATGCCAGGAGAAGTAGGGCAGTGGATGTGTAAGAGTATGTCATCATAGCTAGCTGGAGTTTTGTAGCAAATTGTCTTGTGTATCAAACTGATTTTTACAGATGCTTGTGTTGAAAATGTGTTTGTAAAGCTGCTTGTATTACAAATGTGCCAACAGTGGGTCCCGCTGGACAGAAAAGAAATATACCTGTATTGTAACTGGTGAAATGAATATATTGTAACAGAGGATACTGGAAGAGAAGAGGTTAATCTCAGTCCAGCTAATGTTGAAATTAAATTACCTGGATTAGGCCATAAAGACTGTATCTTGCAGTTCTAATTGTGGCCAGTGACGAAATGTCTGTGAAAACCAGGATTAGGACTCCAACTGTATTGTCCTTAGGAGTGAACTAATTACTACCGTGGAAGAGTGGATGTTTTGAAATGGCTTTATAGCTTCCAGATGCTATTACATATCTCAACAAAGCTCTGTGTGTATGGTAACACGTATATGCTAAATTCTGGTTCAGTTTCTAGCAAAGGTGTGGGAACCAGAGTCTTGATAACCAGATGTATGAGATGCCATTATCTAATCCAGCACTGAAATGATGTTTTAATACTAGATGAGGTGAAAGCCTCACTGTAGTCTGTTTTTGAAACCTGACCAGGAAGGAAGACCACTCACCTACTTCATCTTGCCTTGCTTTAGTAAGTAACAAGAGAATAGTAATTCTTTAGATCAGTCAGGAAAATATAGTAAGATTTGTCGAGTCCCTGATCAGTATCTGCAAGAAACGACGATCCCTCATAAAATCATCCAAGGCTAGCTTTTAAAGAAAAATTGCCAAGGACTCCAAAGATAACCACAAGGCATTCTTTAGTTATGTCAAGAATCTAAGTGGCAATTCTCAGATCTGCTCGGAGTTGGTGCAGAATGGCACAAAATACACTGAACCCACCGGTATCGCCAACATCCTGAAAGACAGGTTCAGTGCAAACTTCACCCCCAAAAGGGCCCATAACCATACCTAAAGAATGTAGTGCCCTTGAAATCCCAGACACTCAGGTTAAAACATCCCTCTCCAAAGCCAAAAACACAGCATCAGTGGGACCGGATGGTGTCCCAGGCTGTGTCCTACATGAGCCCAAAGATGAACTTAACCCCTCACCTAAACACACTGTTCAAACTCCACCTCTCCACAGGCTACGTGCCCATAGAGTGGCATACAGCAACAGTTATTCCGCTTCACAAAGGTGGAGCCACAACAGACCCTGGAACTATTGCCCTATAAGCCTGACTAGCTTGGTATGCAAGGCTATGGAGCGCATCTTCATGGATGTCATTAACAGAGACATAAGGAACCTCCAAACACTGGACCCTATCCAGTGCGGCTTTAAGGGCAGACCATGCCTCCTAAACCTGGTGGACTTCTTTGAGACAGTTATCAAGACTATAGACAAGGGAAAGGTGGTCCAAACAGCCTACAAAGACCTCGCAAAGTCCTTTGACACCATTCCCCATTCTAGTATTATAGACAAACTCACCAGCCTGAATACAAACCCCTACATCATGAGATGGGTTGCCAACTGGCTCACGGACAGAACCCACATGGTAAGAGTTGCGGGAGCTAGGTCTGACTCTAAACTGGTTACAAGTAGCGTTCCCCAGGGCTCAGTCCTAGGACCCCTCCTGTTTGGCATATACTTCTCAGAGCTACAGGCAAGCACAGGAGGACTATGGCTGACCAAGTTTGCAGACGACTGCAAACTAGGGGCTATAATTGACTCTCCGGCTGACACAGACATCCTCCAAAAGGGTCTCACTGAGGCAGATACTTGGTGTCAAAAACCATGGCCTCAAGCTAAATGCCAAAAAGTGCATAGTCATCCCCTTTGGAAAAAACAAAGTACCCACAAATTACTACATAGGTGGTAGCCCCCTAAATATGGAAGACGAAATAAGGGATCTGGGGACCCAAGTAGTTGGTAATCTCTCCTTTGATAAATCACATTGCCAAAGTGGTTAGAAAATCCTTCTATGTGGCCCAACTATTCACAAAAGGGTTTGCATCCAGATCAGAAGAGGTCATTGTGCCCGTCTACACATCACTCATCAGACCCATCATAGAGTACAACACCCCATTTGGGATGTACCTTACAAGACACCTGCAGCAGCTGGAAAGACCACAGAAGTACCTCACCAAGAGGATCACTGGCCTCAAACAGATCCCTATGCAGCTCGACTGAAGAAACTCCAGCTGTACTCTGTTGCATACCGCCTACTCAGAGGTGATCTCTGCCTGACATACAAGGCCATGTCCAACCTAGAATTGATGGACATGCTCCACCTAGTAAAAACCATATCCCCTCGAGTCACACTCTCTAGGGATCTAAACCTCAGCACAACAATAAATAGGACGTGCTGGAGGGATAGATTCCTGTCCCAGAGACTTCCCATGCTCTGGAACAAGATTCCAATCTACATTAGGCAGAGCTCCTCACTAACATTCTTCAAGAGAAACCTTGACGAGTGGATGGGAAACAGGAAGTTTACCCCGGGGATCACTTTAGTGGTTCTGCTGGACAGAGGCACAGGGAACTAATCAAAGGGGGTGGTGAAAGCCAACACATTTCGGCTAGGCTTATAAATGCCTTTTGGCAGTTAGCCTAGTACCTACTATGAACCTACCTACCTATGAACTATTCTTCTGTATCTGTGTGAATCTGTCCATCTGTGTTATTTGTAATAGTTACTGTTGTTTATTATTAATTATATTTCAACTTTTCATTGTGGCTGTTCTTTTAGAGAATGAGAGTACTTCTATTTATTTGGCGACGCTGTGGCTGCTCCAAAAGCATTGCTACATTGGTCAAACACTGCCATTTGTATTAGTATTAATTCTACTCAGTATAATTGGGTACCCTTGTAAGAGCCTTAGAGCTGGCTTTGGAGTGCTCTGGTGGCAGTACCTAACTTTTATAGTCTGGGCAGAAGGGATCAGGATAACCAACTACATTTTAACCAAATAATTACATTCACCATTTTGTTTGTCAACGCAGCGGATTAAATATCTTGAGATGTTGAGTAGCTGCTTCTGTTAGACAAGGGTATAAGGTAGTTTTTATTTATTTATTTTTTTAAGTCCTCTGGTGAAAGTACAACCTAGAATTCAAATCTAAATGAAAATTTCAGATTGAAATTATGGCATGGTTGTACAGTTCTCCAAGGGTCAGCTCCCAGTGTTCTCTCCTGCCTATCTGATGAATCTGGGCATCTTGGGGCAATGTAGAAATTGCCTCATGTACACAGTCAACCCTCTCCTCCTACCACCCAACACTACAACCTGTGAGAGATGCACTTGTTTGGCCAAACTGGAGGTAAATCTCTCTCCAATCAAAACTGAACTTGACAGTCAAGAGGAGAAGGTAAACACTTGCACCACACCACACTCATCACATAGTCTCACTAAATCTACACCACCAAAATCCACACATAGAAACACAAAAACATTCTTGGAGGCTCTCAATAATAATCTGCTCAAGCAACAGAGACCTCCAAAGCAGAAATGCAAGCAACCTCCACCTCCCAACACAACCCAAATGACACCGCCCGCAGACTGTGTGCCACTCAACCACAGCCAATAAGGCAAAACAACGTACCCAAAACACTAGTCATAGGTGACTCTATATTCAGGCACACTGATGTCCCACTCACCAGGCTAAACAAGGAGAAGGTTACTGTCAGCTGCCAGGGTCCGCCACATAACCCACGCACTCAGGTCACTCCACAACAAGTACAAATATGACTCTGTCATTGTCCTTGTTGGTGTGAACGACCTGAGACGTACCTGGACTACATGAAGAGAGACATGGAAGAGCTCTCCGATCTTGTAGCCCAGGCAGGCATGACCCTAGCCCTGGGTAGCATTCTTCCATCACCCAGAATGATGCCGCAGTACAAGGACAAAATGATTGACTTCAACAATTGGCTAAGCTTCTGGTGCCATTCTAAAGGGATCCAGTATCTGTCTGCCTGGGATGACATGGTCGACAGACCACGATGCTTTGCCAGAGATGGCTTGCACCTGTCAACCCTGGGATTCCAGATATTGGCAAAGGTTCTTTCCGCCCCTATAGTGCCTTTTTTAGGCAAGGCTCAAATGACAAATTCACCACCGTAACAGGAACAGGCAAGAAAAACCGAGGGTGATGCTACTCAATGCTAGAAGCCTAAATCTCAAAATGCACTCACTCAAGGCACTCCTTAAAATGGAGAACATTGATATCTGTGCAGTGACTGAAACCTGGTTCAAGGCTCCAGATAGCACCCCTGCACTACCAGGCTATAACTTATACCACACTTTTCGGCCATGTAACCTGGACCGGAGCACCAAAGGCGGAGGTGTGTCCATATTCATTAAGGATATCCACACCTCCAGGCTAGTTGCTCAGCATAATGCAGCCAAGGTTATCCAAGTGCAGCTAACTCTGGGCAAAACTGCAATCCAAATTGTAGCTTGCTACTGATCTCCCACCATGCCCCAGGATTCCCACTCCTCTTTTCTTGATGTACTGGAAAATATTAGGGTTCAACCAAAAACCCTAATAATGGGTGATTTCAACTACCCCACCATTAACTGGGAAAACTACTCATGTACCAACTCCTTCGGTCAACGCTTTCTGGAATTCATAAACTCCACTGCCCTGGATCAACTTATGCACACCCCCACCAGGGGCAACAATATCCTAGATCTAGTCATTACCAACATGAGTGACCGGTGTTCCACACCTGAAGCCAACGCCTCATTTGTCCGATCCGACCATAAGCTAATTACCCTAGATAACTACTTCCTGCCCCCACCCCCATTAAATATAACCATGGTAAAAAATTTCTCCAAAGCCAACTTCATGCGTCTTAAGACAGAAGTGGTGAACTTCATGACACCCATGCAGATGGGCAATACAGTTACGACTACTGAATTCTACACAATTGCACTTTATAAGCACTTACATGAGTGCATGGATCATGCTATCCTCCAAAAAAAGGAAGTCAATCTGGTGGTCCCCTGCCATAAACAAACTGTACAACAGAAGGAAGAAACTGTTGCAAAAGAGAGTAAAATCCCACGAGTGGAGGAGCTCCCTGGTCAGCCTCAGTAAGAAACTGCGATCCCTGATAAAATCCTCCAAAGCTAGTTACGAAAACAAAATCGCCACTGATTCTAAAGACAGCCACAAAGCATTCTATAGCTATGTCAAGAATCTCAGTGGCAACACTCAGATCTGCTCTGAGTTACAGCACAATGGCACTAAATATACAGACCCAACTGATATTGCCAACATCCTGGCAGATAGGTTCAGTGCTAACTTTAACCCCCTCTCACCCTCTAAAGAGCCCTTCTCTGTACTGGAAGAATGCAAAGTTCCTGTAACAATGGCTGCACAGGTAAAAACCACACTCTCCAAAGTCAAGAACACAGCATCCATGGGACCAGACAACATCCCAGGCTGCGTTCTACATGAACTACAGAACGAACTGGCACCTCACCTAAGTACCATGTTCAATCATAGCCTCACCTCAGGCTTTGTGCCTGCTGAATGGCGCACAGCGACAGTTATCCTACTCCCCAAGGGGGGGGAGCCAACACAGACCACTGGAACTGCTGCCCCATTAGCTTGATGAGCCTGGTCTGCAAGGTCATGGAACGTATCATCATGGAACTTATAAACAAAGACATTGGTAATCTCCAAACTCTGGACCCCACCCAGTTCGGGTTTGTAAAAGGCATATCATGTCTCTTAAACCTGATAGACTTCTTTGAAACAGTCACCAAAGCCGTAGACAAGGGTAAGGTGGTTCACACAGTCTATCTAGATCTTGCCAAGGCTTTCGACACCATCCCCCACTCTGGAATTATAGATAAACTCACTAAACTAGGTATAAATCCCTATGTCAAAAGATGGGTTGCCAACTGGCTCACTGATGGAACCCACACTGTGAAAGTAGCAGACTCCAAATCCGACTTCAGACAAGTGGAGTACCACAGGGTTCAGTCCTGGGTCCTCTCCTGTTTGGTATCTACTTCTCTGAAGTACAGGCTAACACAGAAGGTCTTTGGCTAACGAAGTTCACAGATGATTGCAAATTAGGAGCCATAATCGAAACTCCTAACGATGGGGACATTCTACAAAAGGGCCTCACTAAGACAGATGCCTCAAGCTCAATGCCAAAAAGTGCATCGTCATCCCCTTTGGTAAAAACTCTGTACCCATGAACTACAACATAGGCGGTAGTATACTTAACACTGAAAGTGTGATAAGAGACCTTGGGACACAGGTGGACAGTAATCTCTCCTTTGATAATCACATCGCCACAGTAGTCAGGAAATCCTTCTACGTGGCACACCTCATCACAAAAGGTTTCTTATCCAGAAAAAAAGAGGTCATTGATCCCCTCTACTCATCACTCATTAGACCCATCATAGAGTACAACGCCCCTTTTGGTATGTACCTCACAAGACATCTACAGCAACTGGAAAGGCCGCAGAAGTACCTCACAAAGAGGATTACCGGCCTCAAACAGATGCCCTATGCAGACCGTCTCAAAAAACTCCAGCTTTACTCAGTCGCATAGCGTTTACTCGGAGGTGATCTCTGCCTAACATACAAAGCTATGTCAAAACCAGAGCTGTTGGACATGCTCCACTTAAAGAAATCCCAATCCCTCAGAGCTACATGCTCTAGGGACCTAAACCTTGTCACCACAATAAGCAGAACATGCTGGAGGGATAAATTCCTGTCCCAGAGACTTCCCATACTCTGGAATAAACTACCTATCTATATCAAACAAAGCACCTCATTAGCACCCTTCAAGAAAAGTCTTGGTGATTGGATGGGAAATAGGAAATTCACCCTGGGGATCACCTCTGTTGCTCTGCTCGACAGTGACACAGGAAAATAATTTTCTTGGGTGGCAAAAGCCAGGGTACCTTTTTGGCTGGGCTTGTATAGGCCCCAGGGCTGGTAGCCTAGTACCTACCTATGAACTAAATTATTACATCAAAAGCATCTACATGACTAGGATAAACTCGTACAAAACCTACAGTTTATTGTGAGCAGTTTCAGAAACCGTTCTGTTAAGCTCCATTTGGATTAAAACATACATAAGGTACATAATTTCCCCTTATACTGAGTAACAATGTATTTTTAAAAGTGCTATAGCCACAAAGCCCATTTAAAAATTTATGGTATTGCCAAATGTGTACTTTATCATTAAAATCCCCCCTCCCCAAGAGACCTCAGTGTGATTCAGGAAATTATTTTTTTCAGCAGATGCTCTGTTTTTAAAGTGGATAGATATTTTGCTTCTTTCTTTCTTTAAACTAGATTAAATGTTCTAAAGGTTCTGGCAAGGGCTTAGTATAATAGCTGTTAATTGCTACATTTCAGAGATTGCCAAACGTTTATAACTCAGGAAAATATTGAAGAAGTTGCTGTGGGCTGGTTAACCTAATGTATATGAACAAGAAGTTGTCTAAGAAAAAGACTGCATTGGAAAAGTGGTTTAAAGATGTGGCAGTTGCAGGGGAAGTTATTTATGGGTTAAGAATTGTGGTGAATAACTTGGCAAATGGCTGGACATGAAAAGGATGCTTTGAGTCCATTTGTGAGCAATTTGATGCCATTATGTGTGTGTGTGTGTGTGTATGTATAAAAAGTCTAGAAAAATTGGAAATAATGTCACTGAAGCCTGTTGTCAGTGAGTTCATCTTGAGCATTTGGTGTTTATGGAGGGCAAAACAAAAAGTGAGTTGTGGGTGATTGGTTGGAGTGCTAGAACAAGAGGAAGGTCTCTGGACTTTTTGGATTTTGTTAAAGCAAAAATGGTGAACAAGTCTTGTCGGACTGTGAAAGTATTGTTAAGTGTCATGGACTTTGTTCATTGTTTCCCCTTGACTCTGTCAGTTTTTATTTTAGTTTGCAAAATGGAATGAGAAGGATAAGGTACTTTGGCAGATTTGTCAGCCAGGCAAAACAGAAATTGTCTGATGGGAAGGATGCTATGTGCTGTTCATGACTTACTCTAAAAATGTTTTACACTGCAAAGCTCTCCGTTGTCAGCGGTTACAAAAGAACACCAGACTACAGAGTTTTTTCCCCCAAGTATATTGGTAAACATTTTTAGATGTTCATCGTGCATACAGCTGCAGTAATAACAGATGGGTTCTCTGCTGTCAGGCGGGTCCTCGGTCGGCCGAATTCCAAAGTCTAGGTCCGGCGTCTGTTGTTGTCGCTTTCTTTCCTGACGTCAGTGCGACAGGGGTATATAAGACACAGCCGACGCCATTTTCTCCAGTCTTTTTTGCCGCGCGGTGCCCGAAGCAGAAGCAGTTCGCAAGTGCCGGTCGCCCAGCTACTGAAATTACAAAAATTTGGAAACCGAAGTCTTCTTTAAAGCTAAGTACCCCGTTGGGGGAACTTTTCTTGCCTCAGACCGATGTCAGACAAAGTTAACAATTGTATTTCTTGTGGGAAGCAAATACCGCATAAGGATTTCCATTCCCTCTACATACCTTGTTTAGGCCCAGACCACGATGTCTTGGGCTGTCGCTTTTGCGCTACTTTCAATAAACGCACTATTAAGCGTCGGGCGGAGTTCGCCCAGCACTTTTTTGGTAAAGCTTTTGATTATAAAATGTCATCGGAGACTCCGACTACCGTTTTGTCCAAAAAACGCAAGGACAAAGACCGACACCATGCCAAAACTGGCTACACGTGGTCCGGTTCTCAGAGAGGCACCTACGCAGCCCCTGACTACCGACGACACTTCTCTGGTGGTGTCTTCTGTAACCGAGACCGCAGGTGCCTCGGCCCATACCCAGACTACAGCTACCGAAGCCACTGTGAGTGTTGAGCCTCGTAATGTGGACAGGTCCACTTCCACCCATGGTGTCTTTAGACCCTCCTCTTCCTTTTTCCATAAAGGCCTTTACTAAGTCCAAAACAGCCATGCATCCCAAGAGGCCTGTTGCACAGGGCCCATCTCCAGGCCCCATGCCTAAAAAGCAGATGCTAAAAATGGCTGAGGATTTAATTACTCTTATCAGGGGTTTCCAACCCCCTCCGGACAAGAGACCCAGAGTGGAGGAAGATTCTCCCTCTTCTGACCAGGGCTCCATTATTTCAGAACATTCTGATGAAGAGGAACACTCGTACTCCCCTTTTGAAGATTCTGATGCAGAGCAGTCCATTCCTTCTGTATCTCCCCCAGAGGATGTTTCTTTTGGGGAAACCTTGCATACCTTGAGGGAACACTTCCATTGGGAGGGCCAAGACTTTTCTGATTCCAAGAA
Organism: Protopterus annectens; assembly: GCF_019279795.1. Lineage (NCBI taxonomy): Eukaryota > Metazoa > Chordata > Ceratodontiformes > Protopteridae > Protopterus > Protopterus annectens. The sequence goes on along the minus strand of NC_056732.1, from coordinate 179,014,261 downwards.
AAGACTTGGGGAATTTCTTTTGCTACCTCAGCACAGACCTCTGGCGATACCTCCTGTCTTGGACATACTTGATGATGTTTACTCGGAGGCTTGCCTTAATCCAGATTCCCTGCCTCCTGCCCCAGTCAAGCCTGATAGGTACTACAGAGTTCCTAACTCTCATCAATTTCTTTACAAAAGCCATAATGCTGACCCTGAAACCATATCTCAAGGCCCCAAGGGAATGAAGGCCTCTACTGCTAAGAATCCACTACCTTCCGAAAGAGAGTCTAGATCCTTAGAAAGGTGGGGAAAAGGTATATACCTCGGCCACCCTAGCCATGAGGGCCTTAAATTGTCAGTTCCATATGCTTAAATATCAGCAGTTTCTGTTATCACAATTAAGGAATAAAATGTCACAACCTGAACAACCAGATTTGAAGGAGTTGCAGGATATGATGCATAGTGCAGAACAAGTGGGTAAGCACACCTTACAATGTGGCTATGATGCTCTAGAGGCCTCAAGTAGAGCTGCGGTTACAGGATCAGTCATTTGTAGGAATGCCTGGCTTAGGGAACAAACCTTGCCTGATCATGTTAAAGCTAAACTACTAGATGCTCCTTTACAAAAGGATGTATTATTTGGTACTAATGCTGAGGAGATACTACGGAAAATGGAAGAAAAAGCTAAATCTATGCAAACTGTCAAAGCTTTTCTACAGGTTCAACCACCACGTTTCAGCAGAAATTGGCCTTCAAAAAACTGGTCCTTTCCAGCCAAGGACAAGCCCCAAAGAGGTAGATACAGGCGCACAAGGGGCAGAGGACAATCTCAACGATCATATAGAGGCAGACAATGGCAAACTCCAGCACCAAGAGGTGGCGAAGACAGTGCACAACAATGCAGGAAACAAACCCAATGACTTTCCCCTTTTCATGCCAAGCAAGTCTCAGCTGGCAGCACCCTTGGGAGGAAAGCTGGCATTATTTACAAGAAATTGGCATATTATCACAACAGACAAATGGATCCTGGACATTATAAACAGAGGCTACAGATTTCATTTTCACACTCTTCCAAAAATGAGAGGCATGCCGAACCTGCCACACAATCAAAGGGCAGAGGCTCAAATACAAATTTCAAAGCTCATGGACATGAAAGCTATTCAAGAGGTACCTACTCACGAACAAGGTCAAGGTTTTTATTCCAGGCTATTCCTGGTACCAAGGAAAGGAACCGACTGGAGACCCATTTTGGACTTACCCATCCTAAACACATTTCTACTCGTACCAAAATTCAAGATGCTCACCTTACAGCAGCTTCTTCCCATGCTGGGCAAGGAGTTTTGGCTGATAACATTGGACCTCAAGGAGGCATACCTGCATGTCCCAATCAGACAAAGCTGCAGAAGATACCTCAGATTTCTTGCAGGTTCAATCCACTATCAATTCTCTGCATTGCCCTTTGGCTTATCTACTGCACCCAGAGTATTCACGAAATGCCTGGCATCAGTAATTGCCTACTGCAGACTTCAAGGGATACAAATTTACCCTTATTTGGACGATTGCCTGATCCAAGCGGACAGCAAACACATACTTCTGGAACATCTGGCTTATGTAACAAGGTTATTGAATTCTCTGGGATACACAGTCAACAAAGAGAAATCCAGGCTAACACCATCTCAGAAAATAACTTTCCTGGGTGCCAACTTGGACACAACCACCCAGATGGCCTATCTTACGCCAGAAAAACAGGGGCAACTAACTCAGTACTTCAAAATACTAGCAAATTGTACCAGGCTTACTGCAAGGAAAATCCTGCAGGCTCTGGGCTTCATGGCATCTTGCATTCTTCTAATCCCATGTGCAAAGTTGCATATGAGGAAACTTCAATGGTACCTAAAAAACCTATGGTCTCAACACAGCCACAGTTTGGAAACAATAATACCAATAATCCCATGCTTGCAAGAGGAATTTCTATGGTGGGCCCAAGCATGCCAAACAAATACAGGTCTACCATTCTGCAAGTCTCTAGCAAATCAAGTCATCACAACAGACGCCTCAGACTACGCCTGGGGGGCACACATGACAGACAGGTGCATTCAGGGCAAATGGTCCCAAAAGGAAAAGCACCTTCACATCAATCAAAAGGAAATGCTAGCAGTGATACATGCAATTACAGCTTTCAAGGACCTCCTGCATCCAGGGCAATTATTGATAAGAACAGACAACACCACAGTAATGTGGTACATAAACAAACAAGGAGGAACACATTCATACCCCTGTGCAGGCTAGCCATGTCACTTTGGAACTTGGCTCTGGAATGGCAAATCGAACTTCAAGCACAGTACCTGCCAGGATTGGAAAACACGCTGGCAGACAATCTAAGCAGAAATATGACAGACCCACACGAATGGAAGTTGCATCCTCAAGTGTTTACAAAGATAATCCAAGCGTGGGGAAGGCCAGACATAGATCTCTTTGCCTCCCACAGGAATCATCAATTGACAAAGTTCTGCTCAAGGACCTTCCATCCAAAGGCCTGGAGAGTGGACGCCCTTCCTTTCAGTTGGGCAGCACGGACAGTTTACGCCTTCCCTCCTTTGCCTCTTCTGCCCAAGGTGCTCTTGAAAGCAAGAGCAGACAGACCAAAGATGATACTGATTGCTCCAGACTGGCCAAGACAACACTGGTACCCACTCCTGAGGAGCCTAACACATACTCCTCCCTGGACCCTACCTCTAATGCCTCTTCTACTGACTCAACACAGCTACAAAACTCTTCAGTCAGCTGAAAACACTCAATCTGACTGCATGGAAAATTCCTTAACACCACAACAGACCCTACTCTGCAAAGAGGTGCAGGATGTCATTTTGGAGGCCAGAAGGCCATCTACTAGAAAGGCTTACTCCGCAAAATGGAAACGGTTTTGCGCTTGGAATGAGAAAAAAGGCCAGGATCCTAGAAAACTGAATTTGCCTCAGATATTACAATATCTAGCTGAGCTGTTGAACAGTGGACTTTCATTTTCCTCCATCAAAATTCATGCCTCAGCCATTTCTGCAGAATACAACACTGATCCACCCTTATTCTCTCACCCACTCTTAAGACAGTTCCTCAGAGGGGCTAAAAATATAAGACCTCCAAGGAAACAACCAATACCAGCCTGGGATCTTAATTACATTCTAGAAAAATTAACTTTACCTCCCTTTGAACCAGCTGCCTGAACAGATTTGCAGTAGTTGTCCTGGAAAACAGCTTTCCTTCTGGCCATTACCTCACCTCGTAGGGTTTCGGAACTACAAGCCCTCATGGCTGTGCAGCCCTTTCTCATCTTCCATCAGGACAGGGTTTCCCTACGAACCAACCCGTCATTTATGCCTAAGGTAGTATCCAGGGTAGCTTTAAATCAGGCCATACACTTACCTACCTTTTACCCCAATCCTCAAAACAAAGGGGAAAGGCTGCTACATTCCTTAGACATCCATAGACAGCTATGTTACTATTCGGACAGAACAAAGCCTTTCAGGAAATCGGAACAACTCTTTGTGTCCTATGCTGTAGGAGCTCAAGGGAAGCCAATTTCCAAACAGACAATTTCAAAATGGATAGGCAGCTGCATACGGTTTTGTTACTCCTTTCATGGCAAATCTGTTCCTACAGGCATCAGATCCCACTCCACAAGGGCCACAGCTACCTCTACAGCCTTCCTCAGAGGAGTCCCTACCAAAGATATTTTGGAGGCAGCCACTTGGAGTTCTGTGCATACCTTCACAAAACACTACCACCTGCCTTTATACTCCAAAACTAGAGCAGGCTTTGCCACTGCTGTGTTGCAGGGCATTCTGGCTCTTCCCAGTTCCACCTAGTGCCTACCACCCTGTGCGTAGCTTTGGGATTCTACCCATCTGTTATTACTGCAGCTGTATGCACGATGAACATAGTACAGTTTTGTACCTACCATAAATGTAGATGTTCCAGCGCTAATACAGCTGCAGTACAGGTTTCCCTCCCTCCTTCCCCTCTTCCCCCCTTCCCCTCTGGTAAAGGCCTAGTGGCTAACACCTCCTCATACAACCTGATTGGGTTATCCTTCTATGGTGTATTTGCTTGCAACTACTGATTTTTGGATTATATTGCATTGCATGATTATGTATATAATTTATGTATTGCCTTCCTTCTGGGGGCACCTGACATCTGGGGCAAGAAAGACTGAAGAAAATGGCGTCGGCTGTGTCTTATATACCCCTGTCGCACTGAAGTCAGGAAAGAAAGCGACAACAACCGACGCCGGACCTAGACTTTGGAATTCGGCCGACCGAGGACCCGCCTGACTGCAGAGAACCCATCTGTTATTACTGCAGCTGTATTAGCACTCGAACATCTACATTTATGGTAGGTACAAAATTGTACTTTCCCAGCAGTAGTAGTATATTATTTAAAGTTTTAATTATTTTTTTTAAGAACAATGTAATTGTTTAAATGTACTTTAGCTATCATCTGTGGCCTTTCCATTGTTGGAGACATTTAAGATAAGTACTTAATGTACCTGGAATACATACTTGCCAGAACTGGCACAGTGGCTGCTTTGGTGCTGAAGCCAGAGGTAATTTAATATTTAATTAGAAGCAGACAGTGCCCTTAAGTTTGAAAATTATTTTTTTAATCGAGCATCATTATGTTTTAAATACTAATGAAGTGTCATTGGATAATGCTGATTTTTAGTGTAAAGAGGAGGCTGATGTACTTTATTTTTGTAAACTAGATGATCTGATCTGCTTGTTTTTCTTTTTCTTTTCCAGCAGTGCATTCGAAAAAGAAAAATTACAGTCCCCCGCATTTGTATATATTGTCTGGTTCTGAACTGCAGAATTTGCTTCTGTAATATTTTTCTCTACAAGTTACAATTGTCTTTGTGCAGCTTTTCACTTGGACAGCATTCTGTAAATAAATATGAATGCTTATAGAATCCTCCAAAAGATTTTGATTTTTGTTAGGTCTAGCCAGTAGCAGTTTGTGGATGCAATAGAGTGCTTATGTAAATAGGTTATGTTAACGATGGTGGTATTTTGTAACGTTTGGGAGTTCATTCATTTTTTTTTTTAAGTTAAGATTACAGTCCTTTATTTTTTAATTATGGGTAAAACTGTGTATTTAATGCTGATTCAGGTAGAAAAGTGCAAAGTCTTTGGTTATAGATTTAGCTAACAGAAGTTCAAATTGGTACATCAGAGTGTGAATAGAAGTCATTTATGTATACTTGTGCCGTTTACATGTGTTAACAGTTTGAATTTGTTTTGCCTTCCAAAGTTTGTTTCTTTGTTACTGGCTGTTATGCATGCAGACATACTAGGATTTTAGCTGTACTCTTTAACATGTATAATTTTTAGATGGGTATTTCTGTTTAATGATAGTATTGGGTGTAAGCAGGAATGGAGGATAAATTCTTTTATTTAGATAGCGAGATGTAGCAAAGAGGATATAATATAATATTATGGAGTGTTATGTAATCTACAATATTACATACATAAAGTACTATTCTCCCTAGTTAGTAAAGTATCACCTAGGGTTGAAGAGAGGCTACTAGCGTAGTGGGACTAACCTAGTCAATAACAGATATGTAAAACAAATAAATACGCAGAAAGAAAGCCAGTTTAGGTAATATTTTGATGTAGCTCATTGTTGCAGCAGCCATTACACAATGGGGATGGATTCTGGCAAGGATACTGTACATCCAGCTAATCTGCAAAGCTTTAGGCTCTTTACTTGCATGCCTTACAGCTGCCCCTTGCATGAAAAAATGTGTTAGTATAAGATGGATGTATGGATGTCCGTACACTCATGCAGACCGTTAGCATTGTGTCTTGCAGTATTGGCAGTCTGCTTCACCTACTTTGTCTTTAGGCAGATAAGTACACTATTGGGGACACTTTTTGTTATAGAGATGTGTAAAATCTTGGCTTATGACTGTTAGGATGGTCAAGTGTAGCTGAGGGCACCAAGTCCCATATAAGGACTCACACTCTAGTTGTTTTTTTTATGTGGGAGAGGAACTCCATGTTAGGGCGTGTTCTGTTTGCCTTTCCTGTCAAACACTATAAAGAGTAGCTGAAAATGTTGTCGGTATCCCTGCTGAAAGGTTCTCTCACCAAAAAGATAGCGAAAAATGAGAATCACAGAAATGAGGAACCAACCACAAGGAATGCGCGTAAAGATGTTCTATATAAATCACTGGTATTCCGCCAAAAAACTGATAGCAATCCGCTGTATAATCCAAAAAGAGTTCTTTATTTAAAATACAAGAAATGAGCGCTTTCGCGTGGTGAATCCACGCTTCATCAGATATCATTTAAAACAGCACATACACTGGTATATAACCGCTAAAACGCGGGAAAATTAACTAAATTGTTTAATGCACAAGACCTGTGTTCTAATATTGAGCGCTCTGCAAATGCGCTCGTTAAATAACAAGTATTACACCGGTCAACAAGCAATTAAACCTCAAAGGCAAATGCCAAGTCTAACTGAAAAATCAGAAAATGTTAGACACAAAATGATTAATACATACACAAGCATGACCTATGTTAAATCTAAATTGTTTAATACAAAAAGCCTGTGTTCTGGTGCTGAGCGTTCTGTGAATGCACTTGTAAAATGACGAGTATTTTACTAGTCAATAAACAATTGGACCTCACAAACAAGTACTAAATCTGGCTGAAAAATCATTAAATGTTAAGCACAAAATTATTAATATATAAACAAATATATCCTATGTTTGATCTAAGTATTGGTGAAACCAAGAATCCTAGATAAATGTCCTTCTAATCGCAAACACAAATCTCAGTATAAATATAACGCTTCTGTGAACACAATATATCATATTATGCGCTTGCCTGATGGTAACAAAATAAAGACAAGTTGAGAAGCATGAATCTTCCTTATATAACGTCTTCTTAAAATCAGCTTGCTTCAGCTTAAAAGTATATTATAAAAGGATAATACTGGGATGGTCAGCATTAATCGTCTAGGATAACGAAACACTTATAAAAAGATGTTTATATATATTATTTGTGTTCCGTACAGAAAACACTATCTAACCATAAACCATATGTCTTTAGTGCTAAATCTGTAAGATGAAAAAATATATACATATTTTCTAGAAAAGATGTTGAAAGCTAAGACGGGCTGATCCGCTAACATAGCAAAAACGTGAACTGAAAAATGACTATCAGGACACATTATGTATGTAGTATCAAGTAAAAAAGTTGATATAATAAACTGACATACTGCATATTCACTCAGCCTCAACTGAAAAGTTTTTTCAGAATAATATAAAAACTAAATACAATGTGTATAACATACTTGAAAAAATGTCAATGCATGTATTAAAAACACCGTTGATCAAAATAGAAATCTATGATGGCAAAAAGTTTGAAGCACTAGACAATCGATGTAACAGCATGTCTAATCACAATGCATGAAAAACATATAAATAAATATGTTCCTATATTGTCTGACTCCTACAATAAAATAGACACAAAAAAAAACAAAATGTGAAATAGATGCATAAACCAAAAAATGATGTATATTAGATGAGAATGTAATGAATTTAAATTATAATTATATGCAGTTATATGTCTAAAAAATTTTTTACCTAGATAAAAGTACTGGCTTGATAGATATAAAGTTGTTAATCCCTGGTGCTAAGTGCGCTCCTAATTTTAGAATCCAGTTTAATTCCATGATGGCCAGATTATTTTCCATGTTGCCATCCCTACCATTATAAGTAACAACTTGTAGGACTCTAAAACTAAAGGAATGAGATGGAAATTCTATAACATGTTTTGCTAAGGCATTGGTCTCTACTTTCTTCCTTATGTCATACAAGTGGTTATATATACGCTCCTGAAGTTTTCTTTTGGTTAGTCCTATATAAAATGCCTGGCACTTAATACATGTGGCAAGATATATCAGGTTACGGGTATTGCAGTTAGCATAAAAGTATGGTGTAAAAACATAATCCATAGTTGGATGCTTAAATAACTGTTCTTTTGTTATATAGTTGCATCTACTGCAACTATGACAGGGGAACGTGCCTTGTTTATGTGAGACAGGATTGTGTGTAGTCATACCTTCTTTAGCAAATGCAATGTGTATGTCACCACATAAAATCCTTTTAAGGCTTTTACTATTCTTGTAGAGAAAGGATGGATACCTCCCTACAACATCCCTGGTATGGGCATCTATGGTTAGTATATGCCAGTTGTCATAAATGACTTGTTGTATTCTTTTTATATCACTGGTGTAGGTGATGGTATACCTAATACGGCTATTAACCAAATGTTCTTTTCTATAATAATGACGTGATGCTTGGCTGTATGATTCTGTATGAAAAGACTCTATAGGTATTTTCTGCCCTAACGTCTCATATTTCATTTTCCTGACCATCTTGGGGTCATAACCTCTATTGATGAATAATCTCTCTAACAACAGAGCTTCTTTATTGAGATCTTCGGCTTTGCTACATAACCTCAGTATCCTCAGGAACTGGCTTTTTACTATGCCTTGGAATACATGCCTGGGATGCATGCTGTCAAAAGTCAGCAGCGCATTTCTCCATGTCGGTTTCCTATATAAGGAAGAAATTATGCCACCTGCTGACGTGAAGCTGAGTGTAACATCAAGGAAGTTAATGTGAGTGGAGGAGGTTTCCTTAGTGAATCTTAAAAAACTACTAGTTTTTTCCAAGTAATTCAAAAAAGATTCAAAAAGTTCCAGGGTACCTTCCCAAACAATTATAATATCATCTACAAAACGTCTGTAGAGTTTTACATGCTTGAATCTTTCATGATTGAATAGGAATAGCTTTTCCCACCACAAAACTACCAAATTGGCGTAGGTATTCGCACAGGGGGGTGCCCATGGCTACCCCCCACTTCTGCAAATAATACCTATCGCCAAACATAAACACATTGTTGAACAAAATAAGTTCTAGAAGTTGGCACACCAAGATGATTCTGTCATTACTGAAGGTGGTTTCCTTAATCAAAAGTTGTCTAATATATTCCATGCCTTCTGCATTGGGTATTGATGTAAATAAATTTCTAACATCTAAGGTGATAAATATGTTCTGTTCATTATTATCTAGTTTAACATCCTTAATATTTTCTAGGAGGTCATAAGTATCTTTCAGTATAGTAGGGAACTGATTTACTACTGGTCTTAATATGTCCTCTACGAACTTAGAAATATGTGCTGTTACCCAGTTGTCACCAGATACAATAGGCCTATAAGGAACTGGAAACACCTCTTTATGAACCTTGGGTATGCCTTTAATGATAGGTATGGTAGGATATTCTATATACAGAAAGTCATAGATCTCTTGACTTACTTGGCGACATATGAGTAAATCATATATAGTGTCTTTGACCATACTCACAATGTGTAACACGTCTCTGTGGGTTATTGGTGTATATGTGTCAGCTTCTGACAGCATGCTAAGCATACCTCTCTCATATTCGTGTCTATCTAAGACCACAACCCCTCCCCCCTTGTCGGCCGGTTTCACTACTATGCGTGAATCTTGTTTTAGTTTGTTCAAACTGCTTACTTCCAAGGGACTAAGATTGTAATATCTCCCTTTCTTAGTTGTTTGGCTAAACATCAAATAATATTGGTGTTCACAAGCCCTCAGGAAACACTCAATATGTGTGGGCATATTAGGTATATATGCGCTCTTGATTCTGTAGCGTGCTGCGCCCTGTTCACAAACATGATCAGTCTTAAAAAGCAACTTTAAACATAAATTTCTACAGAACAGCCTCAAGTCAATTAATGTGTCTGTTAACATTGCACTGGTCGCTGGAATAAAATTAAGGCCTTTATTCAAGACCTTAATACTGCGTAAATCCAATGTAACACAAGAATAATTAAACAACAGGCTAGAAGTCAGTTCTTTCTCCTTCTGTTCTGCGGAAACTGTTCTGACTAATATTTCCTCTTGCGGGAGTCTCTGCTGTGAGACCTCCCCCTGTTGTGGTATGTAACTTGTTTTTTCAGGTAAGGTAAAAAACCCCCAGAAGAGGATAGAGCTGTAGATGTATTCTTAGGAATGGCTCCAGCAGACTGAGATGAAATGTGATTAAAGAATGCTTCTTGATTCGGGGGGGGGGGTATCTGCAAATCCCGTGGCAATTTGAGCATTACCTGGTAAAGCCGATGTTGTCGCCTCTACTGGAAGCATAGAGGTTGGTGGTTGAGGTAAAGGTTGCACGGTGTTGGTCACTATATTGTCCTTGGGAGGCATAGTAATATTGTCCGATCCAGTTCCTGAGGAGACTGGCTGAGTGGCTTGATGCCTGGGCCAAATAAACACCTGGCCCCTTTGAAAGTCATTATAGTCACGTAACAATTTCTTTTGTTTAGTAGCCTTTAACCTTTCACTAAACATGTTTACTTGTGTAAACATTTGATTAATTTTGTCTACGCAAAAAGTGGAAGTAAAGCGTTCAGATAGTTGTTTATATAATGAATCAGTTCTATTTCTTAATTCCGTTTCCAAAGGCAAAAAATAGTTGAGCATCAGTCTGGCATAACTAAACCCCAACTCGATATTTAAGTCCTGCCACTGTTTTAGAAGCTCAGGGTGTGAGTCCTCATAGGTGGGCATACAAAATACCCTCATACCCCTGGGGACTATTTTAAAATGTACACATGCTTCTAGATGAAGCCTTTGCCAGGCATATCTTTGGAGTTGGTATAGATTATCTTCTAACGATTTTAACATGGGATAAAAGTCTACAAGGTTCTCACCATTTTCATGAGTCTGTGTCCGTCCAAAATCACTCGATAAGTCCAGAGACAATAAAGGGTTGTTGGTCAAATGAATGAGTCCATTCCACAATGATGGTATCTCCCTCGGCTCCGGTTCAGAGTGTATAGCAGATTCCATGGTGTGCTGGGATAACCAACCAAAAACAGGGCAAACAATGCTGAAAATGTAGTCGGTATCCCTGCTGAAAGGTTCTCTCACCAAAAAGATAGCGGAAAATGAGAATCACAGAAATGAGGAACCAACCACAAGGAATGCGTGTGAAGATGTTCTATATAAGTCACTGGTATTCCGCCAAAATACTGAAAGCAATCCACTGTATAATCCAAAAAGAGTTCTTTATTTAAAATACAAGAAATGAGCGCTTTCGCGTGGTGAATCCACGCTTCATCAGATATCATTTAAAACAGCACATACACTGGTATATAACCGCTAAAACGCGGGAAAATTAACTAAATTGTTTAATGCACAAGACCTGTGTTCTAATATTGAGCGCTCTGCAAATGCGCTCGTTAAATAACAAGTATTACACCGGTCAACAAGCAATTAAACCTCAAAGGCAAATGCCAAGTCTAACTGAAAAATCACAAAATGTTAGACACAAAATTATTAATACATACACAAGCATGTCCTATGTTAAATCTAAATTGTTTATTACAAAAAGCCTGTGTTCTGGTGCTGAGCGTTCTGTGAATGCACTCGTAAAATGACGAGTATTTTACTAGTCAATAAACAATTAGACCTCACAAACAAGTACTAAATCTGGCTGAAAAATCATAAAATGTTAAGCACAAAATTATTAATATATAAACAAATATATCCTATATTTGATCTAAGTATTGATGAAACCAAGAATCCTAGATAAGTGTCCTTCTAATCGGAAACATAAATCTCAGTATAGATATAACGCTTCTATGAACACAATATATCATATTATGCACTTGCCTGATGGTAACAAAATAAAGACAAGTTGAGAAGCATGAATCTTCCTTATATAACGTCTTCTTAAAATCAGCTTGCTTCAGCTTAAAAGTATATTATAAAAGGATAATACTGGGATGGTCAGCATTAATTGTCTAGGATAACGAAACACTTATAAAAAGATGTTTATATATATTATTTGTGTTCCGTACAGAAAACACTATCGAACCATAAACCATATGTCTTTAGTGCTAAATCTGTAAGATGAAAAAATATATACATATATTCTAGAAAAGATGTTGAAAGCTAAGACGGGCTGATCCGCTAACATAGCAAAAACGTGAACTGAAAAATGACTATCAGGACACATTATGTATGTAATATCAAGTAAAAAAGTTGATATAATAAACTGACATACTGCTTATTCACACAGCCTCATCTGAAAAGTTTTTTTCAAAATAATATAAAAACTAAATACAATGTGTATAACGTACTTGAAAAAATGTCAATGCATGTATTAAAAACACCGTTGATCAAAATAGAAATCTATGATGGCAAAAAATTTGAAGCACTAGACAATCGGTGTAACAGCATGTCTAATCACAATGCATAAAAACATATAAATAAATATGTTTCTATATTGTCTGACTCCTACAATAAAATGGACACAAAAAAAACAAAATGTGAAATAGATGCATAAACCAGAAAATGATATATATTAAATGAGAATGTAATGAATTTAAATTATAGTTATATGCAGTTATATGCCTAGAGAATTTTTTACCTAGATAAAAGTACTGGCTTGATAGATATAAAGTTGTTAATCCCTGGTGCTAAGTGCGCTCCTAATTTTAGAATCTAGTTTAATTCCATGATGGCCAGGTTATTTTCCATGTTGCCATCCCTATCATTATAAGTAACCACTTGCAGGACTCTAAAACTGAAGGAATGAGATGGAAATTCTATAACATGTTTTGCTAAGGCATTGGTCTCTACTTTCTTCCTTATGTCATACAAGTGGTTATATATACGCTCCTGAAGTTTTCTTTTGGTTAGTCCTATATAAAATGCCTGGCACTTGATACATGTGGCAAGATATATCAGGTTACGGGTATTGCAGTTAGCATAAAAGTATGGTGTAAAAACATAATCCATAGTTGGATGCTTAAATAACTGTTCTTTTGTTATATAGTTGCATCTACTGCAACTATGACAGGGGAACGTGCCTTGTTTATGTGAGACAGGATTGTGTGTAGTCATACCTTCTTTAGCAAATGCAATGTGTATGTCACCACATAAAATCCTTTTAAGGCTTTTACTGTTCTTGTAGAGAAAGGATGGATACCTCCCTACAACATCCCTGGTATGGGCATCTATGGTTAGTATATGCCAGTTGTCATAAATGACTTGTTGTATTCTTTTTATATCACTGGTGTAGGTGATGGTGTACCTAATACGGCTATCAACCAAATGTTCTTTTCTATAATAATGACGTGATGTTTGGCTGTATGATTCTGTGTGAAAAGACTCTATAGGTATTTTCTGCCCTAACGTCTCATATTTCATTTTCCTGACCATCTTGAGGTCATAACCTCTATTGATGAATAATCTCTCTAACAACAGAGCTTCTTCATTGAGATCTTCGGCTTTGCTACATAACCTCAGTATCCTCAGAAACTGGCTTTTTACTATGCCTTGGAATCCATGCCTGGGATGCATGCTGTCAAAAGTCAGCAGCGCATTTCTCCATGTCGGTTTCCTATATAAGGAAGAAATGATGCCACCTGCTGACGTGAAGCTGAGTGTAACATCAAGGAAGTTAATGTGAGTGGAGGAGGTTTCCTTAGTGAATCTTAAGAAACTACTAGTTTTTTCCAAGTAATTCAAAAAAGATTCAAAAAGTTCCAGGGTGCCTTCCCAAACAATTATAATATCATCTACAAAACGTCTGTAGAGTTTTACATGCTTGAATCTTTCATGATTGAATAGGAATAGCTTTTCCCACCACAAAACTACCAAATTGGCGTAGGTATTCGCACAGGGGGTGCCCATGGCTACCCCCCACTTCTGCAAATAATATCTATCGCCAAACAAAAACACATTGTTGAACAGAATAAGTTCTAAAAGTTGGCACACCAGGATGATTCTGTCATTACTAAAGGTGGTTTCCTTAATCAAAAGTTGTCTAATATATTCCATGCCTTCTGCATTGGGTATTGATGTAAATAAATTTCTAACATCTAAGGTGATAAATATGTTCTGTTCATTATTATCTAGTTTAACATCCTTAATATTTTCTAGGAGGTCATAAGTATCTTTCAGTATAGTAGGGAACTGATTTACTACTGGTCTTAATATGTCCTCTACGAACTTAGAAATATGTGCTGTTAACCAGTTGTCACCAGATACAATGGGCCTATAAGGAACATTTTTTTTTTTAAGTTAAGATTACAGTCCTTTATTTTTTAATTATGGGTAAAACTGTGTATTTAATGCTGATTCAGGTAGAAAAGTGCAAAGTCTTTGGTTATAGATTTAGCTAACAGAAGTTCAAATTGGTACATCAGAGTGTGAATAGAAGTCATTTATGTATACTTGTGCCGTGCCGTTTACATGTGTTAACAGTTTGAATTTGTTTTGCCTTCCAAAGTTTGTTTCTTTGTTACTGGCTGTTATGCATGCAGACATACTAGGATTTTAGCCGTACTCTTTAACATGTATAATTTTTAGATGGCTATTTCTGTTTAATGATAGTATTGGGTGTAAGCAGGAATGGAGGATAAATTATTTTATTTAGATAGCGAGATGTAGCAAAGAGGATATAATATAATATTATGGAGTGTTATGTAATCTACAATATTACATACATAAAGTACTATTCTCCCTAGTTAGTAAAGTATCACCTAGGGTTGAAGAGAGGCTACTAGCGTAGTGGGACTAACCTAGTCAATAACAGATATGTAAAACAAATAAATATGCAGAAAGAAAGCCAGTTTAGGTAATATTTTGATGTAGCTCATTGTTGCAGCAGCCATTACACAATGGGGATGGATTCTGGCAAGGATACTGTACGTCCAGCTAATCTGCAAAATTTTAGGCTCTTTACTTGCATGCCTTACAGCTGCCCCTTGCATGAAAAAATATGTTCGTGTAAGATGGATGTATGGATGTCCGTACACTCATGCAGACCGTTAGCATTGTGTCTTGCAGTATTGGCAGTCTGCTTCACCTACTTTGTCTTTAGGCAGATAAGTACACTATTGGGGACACTTTTTGTTATAGAGATGTGTAAAATCTTGGCTTATGACTGTTAGGATGGTCAAGTGTAGCTGAGGGCACCAAGTCCCATATTAAGGACTCACACTCTAGTTGTTTTTTTTATGTGGGAGAGGAACTCCATGTTAGGGCGTGTTCTGTTTGCCTTTCCTGTCAAACACTATAAAGAGTAGACTAAACTCTCTTTCTTCAAAACTGATGCCGGAGAGGCTTACCTTGACGGTAAATGTTCAAATGATCACTGCTGCAGTAGCCGGTCCCTCTCTCCATCTCCCTTGATTTTTGGCATGTTTTTTATACCCGAGTGTAGACATTTTATTTGTTTTGTTCCTAGCATTGTACTTTCAAGAAAGCACTGAGGGGCTTTGCACCGAAACCTGTCTTTTAGTCAACCCAGTTTGAGCTGCTTGACAATTTGGGTTTATCCAAATAAAGTCTGAGCTGTCTGTGCACATCTAAGGTAGGCAGCAACCTCTCATGTCGGATTGCGGAGAGGGGAAAAAAGTAGGCAAACTAATAGACTGATTTAAGTAACAACTCGTTAACCACCTTGGGCATGAATGGATTAGTACGCAAAGACACCCTGTTCTCATGAAATATCAAAAAAGGTGGACAGGCCATAAGGGCTTACAACTCGAGACACCAGTCTGGCAGAAGTAAGAGCTAACAAAAGAAGTGTCTTCCAAGAACAATGTTGCAAGGAAGCTGAAACAGCAGGCTCAAAAGGAGCCAGAGTCAATTTTTCCAGAATGAAATTAAGATCCCAGGGAGGAGGAACAGGCTTTTTGAAAGGCCTAATATTAAGGGTGTCTTTACAAAATTGGTTGGCCTCAATCCAGAAGCTAACGGGGGAGTTAAAGGCAGATGAGCAGAAAGAGCTGATAAGTGGGCTTTAATAGAAGAATAGGCCAAACCAGCATTGAGCAACTCGTACAAATAAGAGAACCGAAGGAACATCCACAGAAAGTGGGTCCAGGTCATGAGAAAGACACCAAATAGAAAACCTCTTCTGTTTAGGTAAGTTGGATTTCCTAGTAGTAGGTTTCCTGGCCACCTGCAGCATGTCCTCGGGGGGGGGGGGGGAGTTCTGAGGAATCAAAACACTGTCACCCACAGTGTCAGTTGTTGCATGGACAGGTGGGGATGGATGAAAAACCCCTTGTCTTGTGTGAGGAGATCCATCCTGTGGGGTAACTTGTGATGATTGCCCCAGGCTAGATGCAGAAGTAGAGGGAACCAGTGCTGTCTCTGCCAAAAGGGGGGTCACCAACAAGATTTTGGGAGCATCCTGTTGAATCTTGAACAGGACTCTTGGAAGACGAGGAAGGGGAAGGAATGCATAAAGAAACATCCCCTTCAAAGAAAAGGAGAAGGTGTCCACCTTCCATACCAGAGGACCTGGGACTCTGGCACAAAACGCTGGAAGTTGTCTATTCAGAGGGGAGTCGGATCTACTTGATGAGTACCTCACTGGTGAGTAATGTCCCTCTGAAGCATTCATTCGTGAGATTGAGTGAAGGACCTGCTCAGATTGTATGCCACAACGTTCCGATCTGAAGGAATGTAAACTGCCTGAAGAATCACCCGATTTTGGATAGCCAGATCCCATACCAGAAGTGTCAGCCGGCAAAGACAGTAAGACCTCGTACCCCCCATTTGTTGATATACCACGTGACTGTGAATACCTTGACAGGCCTTTGAGGGAAGAGAGGATGAAAGGCCTGAAGAGCCAGCATAAGAGCCCTCATCTCTTTGATGTTGATGTGCTCTTTCCACTGATGAGGCGACCACACCCCCTGAACCCTCAAGGAGCCAAATGTTGCTCCCCATCCCACATATGAAGCATCTGTGAACAGAACCTGAGAGGGAAGAGAAGGCTGAAAAGGTAGCCTTGGATTCTGAGACAACTGCTGAATCCACCACAGAAGTTCTTTCCTAGACACTAGAGAAGAGGAACAGGAAAGTCTAGAGGTTGCGCATGCAGAAGCCACACTGACTTCGGAAACCACTGGAATTTCCTCATGTGGAGCTTGGCCAGAGGGAGCATCTGAAAAGTGGAAGGCATGAACCCTAGAGCTCTCAGAAACTTCCTGTCTGTAATGGAGGCTAGGGGAAGAAGAGTTTTGAAAGAAAGAAATGAGAGTTAATGCCTTTGGAGGAGACAGAGATGACATCATTGAAACCTGCAACCCAGAAAGACATCATCTTGAGAAGGAGTCAGGAACAGCTATTTGAAGTTTATTGGGAATCACAGGCTCTGAAAAAGAGAAACGGTAAAATGAAGATTTTGCAAAAGGACCTCTGGAGAACATGCTTGAATCAGCAGGTCGTCCAAATAAGGAAAGACCTAGATCCCTTGAAGCCTGCAAAAGGCAATCACAGGAGCGAGGCATTTGGTGAACATCCTTGGGGCAGTAGAAAGGCCAAAGAGCAAAGCACAGAACTGAAAATGCCAGGAAGCAACAGAGAAACGCAAAAATCTCCAGAAAGGAGGTAGGATCAGAATATGGAAATGAGTATCCTTGAGGTCCAGAGGCACCAGAAAGGCCTGAGGGAGCAAGAGGAAAAAGGGACTGAAGGGACAACATCCGAAAGGAAGGCACCTTCAAAAAGGTATTTGGATGGGAGAGGTATAGAATAGGTCTCCAAGTACCTTCTTTTCTGGGCACTAGAAACACTGTTGAGTAAAACCCTTTCCCCCTTCCCCCTTTGGGACACAGGCACCTCTTGAATAGTACCCTGAGACCAGAGGTTTTGAAGAACCTCTGAGGGGAAAAAAGGAAGCTGCTCCCGAGGAGGCTGAGGAATGCCCATAAAAGATGGGTGGAAAATCCAGACCATGAAGTACCCTTGCCGAATGATTGACAGAACCCAAGAATCCTGGGTGACTCTGAGCCAAACAGGAAGAAAAAGAGAAAGCCGAAGAGAAAGAGAAATATGTTTGGGAATGGTAGGATAGTCAGACAGCATCTGGTTTGTTAGGAAAGGAAGGCTTAAGAATCCCTGCAGGCTGAGTGGCCTTAACAGGAGGAGTCCATTTACTACCCTTTTTACCTTTAGAAGGAAGGGGAGACTGCCTACGAGCAAAGGCTGGCTTAGAAGAGTAGTTTCACTGAAATTTAGGCATAGGAGAAACAAAGACACTTCAGCTCCTGTAAAGCCCTCCCTGTGTCCTGAAGAGACTTAAATAAACCAGCAGCTGCTTCACCAAAAAAAAAAAGAATTATCCAGAGGAGCAGCCATCAACTTAGCCTTAATATCATTGGGTAAAGGTTGAAGCCGAAGCCATGAATATCTCCTCAGAACTGAACCAGAAGCAGCAGCTGTAGAAGAGGTATCTGCTGCTTCATAACTACATTTGATAGAATGATGAACTACCTGAGAGGAAGTCCCAAGCAAGGAAAGAGCAGAAGATTTACTCTGAGACTGGAAGACAAGCCTGATAAAGAAGAGCCAAAACATACCTAGAGATATGGGTCTGATAATTAATGGCCCTAAAAGCTAGAGTGGCCGAAGTATAAACCTTACCTAGCCTGTCCATGGTTCTACTGTCCTTGTCAGAAGGCAGTAACTTGGATGAATGAAGCATTTGGGATGGCTTATCAGAGGCTAGAGATGCCACAGAGGGGTCAGCAGCAGGACATTTAAACAAAAAGGAACACTCTTCCTGGGAGCATGGGGCAGAGAAT
This sequence comes from Protopterus annectens, assembly GCF_019279795.1. Lineage (NCBI taxonomy): Eukaryota > Metazoa > Chordata > Ceratodontiformes > Protopteridae > Protopterus > Protopterus annectens. Next base: position 178,995,568 of record NC_056732.1, on the reverse strand, counting down.
CCGGTGCTTTAGAAGCAGTGGAAAAAACATCCAATAAAGCAGGCAAGACAGGAGGAATGGCCACAGGTTTAGGAGATTCCATCTGCAGCAGCTGATAGTACCTCTTATGGATATCCGAAACCTGGGCAAAATCCCACTTAAAACAATTCCATCATCCTAGTGATTGTGTCCCCTAAGGAAATTTCCTCAAAAGGGTTATCTAGAGTATGAGAATGCTCCTCCTTAGACCCGTAGTCTAGAGGAGAAGGAATCTGGGTAGAATAAGCAAGGGAGTCATCATCAGAATCCACCTGAGAAGAAAGCAATCCTCTGGGGCTTTTAGGGGAAGAGGAGGACCAAGGAGGAGCAGGAACTGAAGCCCCCTTGAGGAGGCTTCATTGACAGTAAAGCATCAAATAACCCCTGAGTTAAAGGCCTGCCACTCACTTTCTGGATCCCTAGGAGCAGAAGAAACATGGTTAGTTTTCAGTTTATTTTTTTAAGTGGGCATCCTTCCTAGAAACCTGAGAAGGCCCATACTCAGGATGGCATTCCACAACTGCAGTAGGAACCTTTTCCCTAAAGAGAAACTGCGGAATCCCTCTAGACCCCTCGGAAACGGTCAGCTGTGGTTCCCTCTGAACGCCTGAAACAGACGCTTGCAAAGCCTCGTTAGATGTGCTGCCTGCCAGATCCTCAGTCTTCCAACCCATACGCAGTAGAAGAATCTGACAAAACAACCGGGTGAGCCTCCAAGTGCATAATAACCCTAGGAGAACTCTCGGCAGAGGTTGGACAGTGGAAGATTATGGTCTTGCCTTATGCACCTTCTTCCCTGACAGCTGACCCTCTGAGCAGGAAGTTCCATCCATAGTATCTGCAGCAAGAAGCTTAAGACATTGGTGCTCAAGATGCAAGGAAAGGGAATAAAGCCTACTACAAAGTGTTTTGAGGACAAACGCCTGACAAATTGAACAAGATGTATGGTCGTGAGCAGCACCTAGGCAAAAATGACACTTATCATGGCTGTCTTTATGAGGAATCCATCTCCCACACTGGCATTTACCCTTCATGGATGACATTAACCCCAAACAGCAGAAAAAGTAACCAAAAACCCAACTGGGTACTTATCTACAACTGTGAAGACTCCAGCAAACAGGAGTAAGCACAGGAAAGCCAACAAACAGAAAAACAAGAAAAAAAAAACTGACTGAGGTAACAGACCGGTTAAAACAGCGTTTGGAGTGGCGGCAAAAAAAGTTCTGAGGATGGTATGCCTGAACGTCACCTTTATGCCCTACCCCACGCAAGGAGTGTGCAGGTGACGTTCAGCATATCTTAAAGCAATGGTAGACTATGGTAAACTGGCCGGACAGTGGGCTTCACGGCAGGGAATCCCATTTGTAAGGAATACTGCAGCGGTGAATGTAAGGACATCATTATATTCTGTGATAAGTACAGACCTTAGTTTTGCAGTTTGGCTCCATTTCTGCTCTTGTGTTCATATGGACATATTGTCATTGAAGACATTTTCAGATATGTTTCCATTAGATTTTCTCCAGTGTAATCCCTTGAGGTAAACATGTTAAGATGATGAGCTTCCTTCAAAAACTCATTTCTGTTAGTACAAAGTAGTCTTTCCCCATAAAGAAAAGCTGAAATCAAGTGTGGAGAATGACAGCTTATATCTCAAATCAATGTTGATCCAATGCTTTTTCCTCTCCTCTTACCTCCTTGGCAGACTGGCCATGATTGTCTGGGACGCAGCAGTTCAACACCACTTGTTTCTTCAGTAAATGTGTATTCCATCAGAGCACAGTAGCAGGCTCTGACTGGATCCTGGATCTTCCTAGAGATAAACCAACAGTGGGGAGGCCCACAAATAGATCTGTTTTTCTTCAACCTAAGCAGACTTGCTTGATTCAGGATACCTTGTATGGAAGCCTGGAAGACTGATTTTCAGTTCCTTGGATGGGGGTGTTTCTTTGTGCCCTCTCCCTTTCCTCCAATATCCATAATCCTTCAAAAGATCAGAAAGGATTTGCTAAAAATTATGCATGTGCCTCGCTTTTGGTCCAGAATACATTTGATTCTTCTAATGTAACTGGCTAGCAGCAGTTACCAAAAGCTTCCTCAGAGTGAACTTGTTCATGCAGAACAAGTGATCTCTGATTCATCCCAACATTCACACTCTTAATTTAACTATATGAATGAATGACTGTTTGTTTTTTTAATCCTTGTTGGGCATCTTTTCTTCTCTGAGGGCATGCAACAGGTACTGAAGGAAGCAATAAAACCTACTTTTCCAAATGAGAGATATTTTCTCTTTAGTGTCAAAGTATAGGTTGGAACTCATTTCAATTGAAGGGGACCTCGGTTCCCCAGTACCTGTGTGAACTGCTTAATTCTGGCGTTGCCTATGCCTCAGTAAAGGTGTGCACCTAGCTGTCATTTCTGTATGCCTACTACTGGGTTCCCCTCTTTCCTCTTTGTCTCAAGTCGAACAGTTTTTAAAAGGGGTTTTGCACACCAGACCACCTAGGAAAAAAGGTGGCTCCTTCTTGGAATTTGAACTTTTGTTTTGTAAAAACAAACTGTAACACCTTTCGTACCTATCAAGTTTTTAGTCTGGAAGACTTTTTGTGGTAGCCTTAAACCTCTTCTAGTCTAGTTTCAGAATTACAGGCCCTTATGTCTATTCAGCCTTTTTCAGCCATTCACAAGGACAGAACGATTCTCAGAACCAAAGTTGTGTTTATTTACCTTTGAATTTACTTTTAGTCAGTTTATACAGCTACCAATTTTATCCTCACCTTGAAAACACAGGGAAAATGATTCATGTTTTTCATTCTTAGCTGTATGGGTTATACACTGCACAGGATATAACCAGTGTTCAGCTTCCAAAGATTAAGGACACCTTCAATGTGCCCAGACCATTGCCAGCTCAACAGTCAGAATCAAGAGTTTCTGCTGATAATCCCTCTGAAGATTTTTTTTTTTTCTGAAACCATATCTAGAGTGAATAAATTGTTTGTGTGAACATAATGACATTCCAGTGTCTTTGAAAAAAAATGTTGTGAATTATTACAGGTGGAATTTTCTCAACCCACTTGTTCTTCCTCCTCTTCCAGTTTTGGAGAATTTTATTACAGCCTGTAACCTGTCCAGAGTCAGTCCATAGCCCCTAAGAAGGCAAATAGAATGTATAAGATTCCTCAGTCTTGCAAATTTGTATTTTTCAGTCCCAGAGTTATCCCTGCAGTGATTTCCTTGGCAAATGCTGCTGCAGCTAAACATTTAGTAAATGCCACTCTCTCTCCCCTGATAAAGATAGGAAAACCTTTAAAGGAAAACAACGGGATATCAAATCAAATATCTCTACCTGATGTCTCTCTAAAATCCTGTTATGTGATACAGCCTCAAAAAACATAACCACAGCTTTAAAAAAAAATCCACTATTCTCTTTTACTGCTTAGGCTTCATACTTTTCCATACTGTTTGACTTTCAGTTTTAAAACCAAGATGAAAACTGTCTAGTCGTCTCTTAAATAATGATGTCACATCTGCCATAACTCTTGCTGAAGATCCTGGGAGGTTTCCTCCCCCAAAGTGACGTAAACACTGCCTTATTTGCATGCTGTACAGAATCCCTGTGATCCTCCCACATTGTGATGTCAACACTGCCTTTCCCAGCCCACTGTTAACCTAATAAATGGACTAGGTGCTGTGTGGAACTCCTTTTCTGTGTTAGCAAATCTGGTCGACTGTATTCATGTGGAGCACTTCTTCTTCACCAGCGTTTTGCTACTTCATAAGTAAGGTAAGTCTTATTACTTATTACTTCTTAATAGTGTATCCTAAATGTAATCTGTCCCTGTTTCTATGCCTCCCTAGCCCTTATATTGTGTCCTCCCAAGTTTTTAATTGCACGTTAGTGGAGTTGATCTTTTTCTGTTTGTAAGGGTGCCACGTGCTTCCCTTTCGCAGCTGCATTTTTAGCTTAGCCTACTTATTTTCGTTTTGATCCAGGGTTTATATTTCCCTGGTTATGTTTAATGCTGGTGTCTTTTGTATTCTTGAGTCTGCCTGTGTTTCTGTGCTTGCTGCCTTTGGGTTTCCTTCTGAAGTAAGTGTATTGCTGCTTGTAGTAATTGTATTACTGTCTAGTGTTTTTAGTTGCTTGCTGGTGTTTTTTAAAAACTATGCTGTATTTGTAGCTATATTTGGTTTTCTTTAGTTGATGCCTTGTGCTTCACGATTGTGGTTGCTGGTGTGTTTTTTTTAAAAAACCTTGCTGTATTTGTAGCTGTATTTGGTTTTCTTTAGTTTGTTGATGCCTCGTACTTCATGATTGCATGCTGCAGATGTTTTGTAATGTTTTCAGCTGTTTGTTTCTGTTGTTGAGCTTTGCGTTTCGGTCTTGTCATGTTTTTTATTTTTTTTTTAATATTAGTAATCCGTTTTATTGGTTATGCTGCTGGGCTTGCTCCGTTTTATTTGTTATGCTACTGTGCTTGCTCCGTTTTAGTGTGTGTGCCATCAAACCTGCTACCTGCTTGAAACTTTGCCACAGCTGAATAATACCTTTTTTTTCCCCCGTTAGCTGGGTAATGAAATTATTTTAATGTGGACGCTGGAGCCATTAGGCATACAACTTATTTATTGAGTAATTCTGCAGCCTGTAAACATACTTATGAATAGTCAGCAAGAGAGTGGTAGTAGTCCAGGGGTGGTTTCTGCAGCTATACTTGTTTCATGCAACTAAGCTAAGTGCATTTCTGGGTTCCCATGTAAGATTATTATAGCAGGTAAATATACAGTGATGTAGGCAATATAGAGGTTCAACATTTTTGTCCATCAGTATGTGTCCATAGTTTAGAAGTAGCCTCAGACGCTTCACAATGCTCAGTTACACATAGAGCGCAGTTTCTTGTAAGATTAATGTCACGGTTGCTATCATATTCTTTGAGCCTGCGTGTTGTTTTGTTTTTAAATTAATGAAAAACGTAAGGGAAATAAGAGAGAAATAGAAGATAGATGGGAAAGGAAATGAGTAATTTTGCTGCTTGTACAAGCACAGCAGCTTAGTCATTGTAAAGCTGCTAAGCAGCATGCCTTGAGTGAGAGTTGCTGTCAATTCCTATTGAAATAATGGAATCAGCATGGCATATATTTTTTGACTTTGTTATAAAGTTTGGTAGACAAAATACTATTTCTGTAGTCTGCAAAGTGATATTCTGCCTGTTAATATAACATTTTGTGAGTGAATATAGCACACAAGCCACTGAGAAGCAAAGTCTGATAAAATCTCTAAGGCTGGTAAGCTTTTCTGATCTCAGTTTTCTGGTAGTGAAGTACATGCCTTGCAACCATTTTTTTTTGTGGCCAGGGATAGCACTATCATGGTAGGGGCTCTGAGTGAGAAATAAAACAGGAGGAGGAACTTGCTAAAAAATTCAGGTAACCTATGTAGTGCCTTCAGCTGGAGGCCTTCTGATGTCCATAGGATAGAGCAAGGGGCAAGTGTGTGTGTGTGTGTGTGTGTGTGTGTGTGTGTGTGTGTGTGTGTGTGTGTGAATGCAAACAAGCGGCAAGTGTGTGTGCATGTGTGTGTATGTGACCTAAAAGCAAGGGGGCAAGTGTGTGTGTGACCGCAAGCAAGGGGGCAATTGTGGGTTTGACCGCAAGCAAGGGGGCAATTGTGTGTGTGTGTTTGACCGCAAGCAAGGGGGCAATTGTGTGTGTGTGTGTGAGACTGAAAGCAAGGGGGCAATTGTGTGTGTGTGAGACTGCAAGCAAGGGGGCAGTTGTGTGTGTGTGAGACTGCAAGCAAGGGGGCAATTGTGTGTGTGTGAGACTGCAAGCAAGGGGGCAATTGTGTGTGTGTGAGACTGCAAGCAAGGGGGCAGTTGTGTGAGACCGCAAGCAAGGGGGCAGTTGTGTGAGACTGCAAGCAAGGGGGCAATTGTGTGAGACTGCAAGCAAGGGGGCAAGTGTGTGTGTGAGACTGCAAGCAAGGGGGCAAGTGTGTGTGTGTGAGACTGCAAGCAAGGGGGCAAGTGTGTGTGTGTGAGACTGCAAGCAAGGGGGCAAGTGTGTGAGACTGCAAACAAGGGGGCAAATGTGTGTGAGACTGCAAGCAAGGGCCAAGTGTGTGTGTGTGTGTGTGTGTGTGTGACTGCAAGCAAGGGGGAAATTTTGCCTCTTTCAAGATTTCTTGTGCTGTGAAGTTCATAGATGCAACTGATTTGAGTAGATTTTACAGGGAGCTGAGAGATGCAGGGCTGCAACAATTATCAGTGCTGCTTATGTCTGCTTGCTTTGCTAATATCACAACAGGTTGTTTGCTTTTGATGCAGAAGGCTGTGGTTTCTACTCACATAGATGCATTTGTGAAACTGTACTGCATTGCAAATGGGGTGGATGATGCACTCCTTTCTGGTGAAGAAGATTGTCATCCATTCCCTACTGCAGTATTACCAGCTTATTGTTCTTGTGCAAGATAAGTAAATTATTCAAAAATGGCAACTATGACATTATTTGTTGATGACATGACATCTAATTTTTGGCTAGCGCAACCGCTTCATTAGTTACAGATCGCTTTAATGTGGAATTATTTACAGGACGTTTACTGCTTCAGAAATTGTGCGTATGTACTGATACTGGTGGACTGTAGAAGTCTGACTACACTTGTGATGGAAATATTCAGAATTGGGCAGTATTGTCATTATTGGTGCATGCATTTTGTTGCACTGTTTTCAGGAAAAATGTTTGAAACAGTAAATATAAAACACCCACTAAAACTGGACTGCATTGTACAAGGAATATAATTATATACAATCAGGAAGGTGTATTCAACAACATGTGCATTTCTAGTGTGCAAAGGGTCTGAGAATTTTAAAATATCACTAACTGAAAGTGAAACTTAGACTGCCACTGGCTACATGTGTTATCTTTGAATGTCTGTTTCAGTGCTGTTGCAATGTCCAGATTCTGACTGCAAGCAAGGTCGAAGTGTGTGTGTGTGTGTGTGTGTGTGTGTGTGTGTGTGTGTGTGTCCGCAAGGGGGCAAGTGTGTGTATGTGTGTGTGTGTGTGTGTCCCCGCAAGGGGCAAGTGTGTGCGTGTGTGTGTGACTGCAAGCAAGGGGGCAATAGTGTGCATGTGTGTGTGACTGCAAGCAAGGGGGCAATAGTGTGTGTGTGACTGCAAGCAAGGGGGCAAGAGTGTGTGACTGCAAGCAAGGGGGCAAGAGTGTGTGACTGCAAGTAAGGGGGCAGGAGTGTGTGTGGGGGACTGCAAGCAAGGGGCAAGAGTGCGTGTGTGACTACAAGCAAGGGGGCAAGAGTGCGTGTGTGTGACTGCAAGCAAGGGGGCAAGAGTGTGTGTGTGTGTGTGTGTGTGTGTGTGACTGCAAGCAAAGGGGTAAGAGTGTGTGTGTGTGACTGCAAGCAAGGGGGCAAGAGTGTGTGTGACTGCAAGCAAGGCTTCTTATTTTTGGATTGTTAGTCTCAATTTTTGTGGTTTTCAGTCAAACTCTTTCGGAATAAAGTCACTAAATGAGACACTGAGTTTCTGCCTTCATAACCTTCAGAAAAATGCATGCTAAAGCAAGACCTGTTATTCGATCAGCTCTGTCAGTTTATACAAGATCAATTTTTTGTACTGTTTTGATGTCCCCCCACATATATTTTGCCTTGTCCAGATTTCCTGCATTAACAGGTTGCTAGGTACATGCAAATACATTGCTTTTTTAGAATTAGGCATATCCCAACCTCTCAACTGTCCCTGAACTTGGCTCAAAATGTTGCTCTTCCCCAAATAATCCCTCCCCAGAAATTGCTATTTTGGAAGAAAACGTGGAGGGTTTACCATTAACTGTAATAATCCAGTTAAGGATAACTTTCATTTCATAAATGCATGTTTTTTTTATTTTGTCAGATGCTCAAGTTAGTAGTACTAATATTAAAAGGAGCCCCTTCTTTGACAGGTTACCAGCTGTATTGTGTGGCTATTATCTTTTTGAATCAAATTTTTTTTTTTTTTTTGGGACAATTGCTGCCAAATCATTAGAGACTGAAGAATGAAATCAATGACAGACATTTAAGTTTCAGATTTCATACCCTTTTGATAATTCATACTAATGCAAGACCTACTATTTCATAATCTTTCCTAATTTGATAGGAGCAATAATCCTACTTCTATTTATTTATTTTATTTATTTATATTTGTTGACCGGGAGTGTCAGACTGGACGTAGGTCTATTTTCAGCGTAGGCCCGGGGAGAAAAGCTCCACAGTAAAATAGGCAGTAGTTACATTGGATTATAATGATTAACAATTTAACATAGCACTTACTTACAACATATTTACAGATGAAGAACATAGTACATCAATAGACAAATATAATCTTTATCTGTGAAGTACATAACAGACATTAACAAATGTTACAATGAGAAGTTCCTGCTGTATAATAAGTACTAGGCTTATAAGCATCTGAGCTTGCTATAATCAAGGTAGTTAGTGGAGTGGAAAGAAAGGTAGTGGTTGGATGGGGTGGATGATATTAGACTGGGAGTTGCAAGGGCATAGCCAGCATGTTTTTAGTTGCGCTTTTAATAAAGTTTTGAAGTGGGTGCATGATGGTACGGAGGTAAATGTGGGTGGGAGTGAGTTCCATAATTTGGCTATGGCGCAAGAGAATAGTGCTTCACCAGCAGAGTTATTGGCTTTAGTGATCTGCAAGTGATTTTTGTTGCTGGATCTTAGTGGTCTGGTGGTGCGATTAGGGTTGGAGTAGATTCTGGAGGGATGGGACATTTAGTGGATGGTTTACTAGTTTGTGGGTGAGAGTTGATACCACTGAAGCAGGTGAGGGAGTTCAAGCCAGCCCAGTTCAGCAAGTGAGAGACAGTGGTGACTACGGTAGGATGCCCCTGTGGCGAATTTGGCGATTTTTGTTGTAGCAGGTCTCTAGCTTGTTTAGACCACATTGCCTTAGGTTGGTATATATTGGAGAGGCATAAAGTAGGGTGGAGATAAGGTGGGAATTTGCTATTGAAATCTTTGCTGCTTTGGTGAGAAATTGCTCTTTTCTGTATAATGCTCCTAGTTTTTTGTGGACTTTTTTTATGGTCATGGATATGTGAAAGTCAAATATTAGTTTATTTTCTGTTTCCACTCCTAGCAATTTGGTGTGTTCAGTTGGGTATGTAGTGGTGTTGTCTTTTGCTGTGATGTTAAAGTGAGAGTTGATGTCCTTCAAGGATGCATCTGCAGTCCTTACAAATGGGTTGTCCTGTCGTCAGGCAGCCCTTCGGTCGGCCGGATTCCAAAGTCTGGGTCTGGCCTCGGCTGGTGTCGCACTTCACCCGACGTCATAGCGGCAGTTCTTCGGGTATAAAGGCATCAGCCGACGCCATTTTCCTCAGTCTTTCTTGCCGCGTGGCGCCCGAAGCAGAAGCTGTTCGCAAGTGCCGGTCGGTCAGAACCAGAGATTACTACTACAAGTACCGAAGACTTCTAAAAAGCTAAGTACCCCGTTGGGGACTCTTTCTTGCCTCAGCCGATGTCAGAAAAAGTGAATAACTGTTTAACTTGTGGGAAATAAATACCTCTCAAAGATTTCCACTCTTACTGCTTACCTTGTTTAGGCCCAGACCACGACGTAGCAGCTTGTCTAGCCTGTGCTTCTTTCAACCGACGGACGCTTAGACGTCGGTCGGAATTTGCTGAAGAGTTTTTCGGCTCCGATTTTGCTTACATTATGCCGTCGGATACTCCGACTATGCAAATTTCTAAAAAACGCAAGGAAAAGGACCGACACTCGCGGTCGCGGTTAAGCCAACCGCGAGTGTCTCGGTTTCGGCTGAAACCGAGTCCACGGTTCTTCCTTCGGCCGAAAGCTTACCACTTACCGAGGCCTCTTCCAGCCTGGCTGAATCTGCTACTGAAATCCCACCTGCTCTTGCAGGTTCGCAGGATTTATCTGATACTATCCCTTTGGATATTTCTACCCCTGCACGTGGAGCTGCTAGGCCTTCTGCATCCATGTCTATTAAGGCCTTTGCCAGGGCTAAAGCAGCAAAAACTACCAAATCTGTGCCTGCTAAGACCCCCTCTCACAGGCCTAGTTCCAGTTCACAAATGCTTAGTCTAGCAGAGGATCTCATTTCTTTGATCCGGGGATCCCAACCACATCCAGACAGGGCCTCTCACCCACCTCCAGAGAAGAGGACTAGAATAGAGCCCCTGAGCCAGTTTCTTGGATGGCTCCTCTGATGAGTCAGATAATTCAAACCCTCCAGAGGGCCCTTTTCTCCTTATGAGGACTCTGATGCAGAAGACTCCATTCCTTCTGCCTCTCCGCCTGAGGAATTTTCTTTTGGGGAAACCTTGCATGCTATGAGGGAACAATTTCAATGGCAGGGCCAGGATTTTTCAGACTCTAGGAAAAGGCTTAGAACCTTTTGCATTTGCCACAGCATAGGCCTTTAGCCATTCCTCCAGTACTTACTGTTGTGGATGATGCTTTTAATGATGCTTGTACTGCTCCTGATTCTCTTCCTCTGGCCCCTGCTAAGCCCGATAGGTACTACAGGGTTCGGACACACATTATCATTTGTATAAGGCCCTTTTGCAGATCCCGAAACTATCTCCCAGGGACCCAAGGCTGTAGCAGCTTCTTCTACCAAAAACCCCTCCCTCTGAAAGGGAATCTAGGGCCTTAGAGATGGGGTAAAAGTTTACACTTCTGCTACTCTTTCAGCTAGGGCCTTGAACTGTCAATTCCACATGATTCAGTATCAGGAATTTATGTTAGACCAATTGACTAAAAAACTGTCCTCGGATGAACCATTAGACAAAAAAATCTGTACAGGAAATGGTACATAACATTCAGCGGGTCAGTAATCATTCCTTAAAATGCGGCTATGATGCACTGGAGGCTTCCTTTAGATCAGCCATGACTGGCACAGTGATCAGAAGACATGCATGGTTGAAAGAGCAGTCCTTACCAGACCATGTTAAATCAAAGCTCCTAGATGCTCCCATGGATAAGCTCAATTTGTTTGGCTCCCCTGCACAGCAGGTGCTGAAGAAGGTGGAAGAGAAAGCAAAATTTGTCCAGACAGTCAAGGATTTCTTGCAGGTCCAGCCTCCAAGGTTTAGCAGGAACTGGCCTTCCAAGAATTGGTCCTTTCCAGACACCTCCAGAGCTCGAGAGGCAGGAATAGGCTCAAGAGGCAGGGGTCAATCCAGAGGTGCCTACAGGGGCCGTCAGTGGCAGGCTAACAACCAGCGAGGTACAGCCACAGATCCAGCCACCACCACTTCCACAGGACAATCACAGTGACTTGGCTCTGGCACCGCCTACCAGGGAACAACTAGAAGCACCCTTAGGCGGAAGCTAGCCTTATTTTCAGTAAACTGGCATTACATCACAGGAGACAAATGGATTTTACAGACAATAGACCAAGGTTACAGGTTTCACTTCCATACTCTACCAAGGAAGAGAGGAATGCCAAACCTACCTCCAAATCAGAAGACAGAAGCTCTAGAACAAATAACTCACTTACTAAGGATGAGAGCTATAGAAAGGGTACCATCTATGGTACAAGGACAAGGATTTTACTCCAGACTCTTCCTGGTACCAAGAAAAGAAAACCAATGGAGACCTATTCTCGACCTGTCCGCTTTAAACACATACCTCATTGTTCCAAAATTCAAAATGCTGACCCTACAGCAGCTTCTTCCCATGCTGGGCAAGGAGTCTTGGCTGGTAACTCTAGATCTCAAGGAGGCATACCTGCACGTCCCCATACGACCAAATTGCAGAAGATACCTCAGATTTCCTGCAGGATCAGAGCATTATCAATTCTCAGCATTGCCCTTTGGCTTATCTACTGCGCCCAGAGTATTCACGAAATGCCTGGCATCAGTAATTGCTCATTGCAGGCTTCAGGGAATTCAAATTTATCCTTACCTGGACGACTGCCTGTTACAAGCGGACAACAAAAACAAATTAACAAAAGATTTGGAAAGGGTCATTCATCTACTACAAGCCCTGGGATACACAGTCAATATAAAAAAGTCCAGGCTGATACCATCCCAAAGGATAACCTTCTTGGGTGCAGATTTGGACACATCAAAACGAATGGCATTCCTGACAGTAGAAAAACAGGAGCAACTCCCTTTCTACTTCATGGCATTAACAAAGCAGAACCAGCTAACAGCAAGAAAGGTCCTGCAAGCTCTCGGTTACATGGCATCCTGCATAATATTGATTCCACATGCCAGACTACATATGAGGAAGTTACAGTGGTACCTAAGGAATTTATGGTCTCAGCACAAGCACAGCCTAGAAACCCAGATTCCAAGAATTCCAATGGTGGGCTCAGGCCTGTCAATCAAACAAGGGACTGCCCTTCCACAGCACTCAACCAAGCCAGACCATCACAACAGACGCCTCAGACCTCGGTTGGGGGGCGCACATGCTGGACAAGTGCATACAAGGCTTATGGACTCAAGACCAGCTGCACCTACACATAAATCAAAAGGAAATGCTGGCAGTAAAACTGGCAATTCAGGCATTCAGACCATTTCTTCGACAGGGTCAACTGCGGATAAGGACTGACAACACCACAGTTATGTGGTACATCAACAAACAGGGAAGCACACATTCGTACCCTCTATGCCGGATGGCAATGGACCTCTGGAATGTGGCACTGAGCTTCAACATTCAGCTTCAAGCAATTTTTGTGCCAGGAAAAGAAAATATACTAGCAGACATCCTAACCAGAACTACCACGGATGCCCACGAATGGATGCTGCATCCGGACATCTTCAAAACCATTACAGGGAAATGGGGACTACCAGAAATAGACTTATTCGCATCCCCACACAATCACCAACTGAAAAAATTCTGCACAAGGACGTACCACCCACTTGCTTGGAAAGTATCTTTCAGTTGGAAAAACCTGACAGCATATGCATTCCCACCTCTTCCTTTGATGCACAAGGTACTATTGAAGATCAAAGAAGACCGTCAAGGATCATCCTGATAGCTCCAGTTTGGCCAAGGCAACATTGGTACCCATTACTGAGGAGCATGTCTCGGGAACAAATATGGCCTCTGCCCCTAGTTCCCTTGCTGTTAACACAGAACAACTTCAAAACCCTGCATCCAAACCTGAAAACACTGCAGCTGGCTGCCTGGAACATTGCATAAGACCAAATAACCCAGATTTATCTCAAAGGGTTAAAGACATTATCTTGGAGGCTCGCAGACCCTCAACAAGAAAAATTATTCAGCAAAATGGAAAAGATATCTCATTTGGAGTACTGCAAAAGGAGAGAATGTGTCACTGGTAAACATAGCTAACATCCTGGAATACTTGGCAGAGCTCTTCCACAACGGCCTGTCCTATTCTTCCATTAAGATTCATGCATCAGCTATTTCAGCAGAATACAACTTGGATCCTCCAGTCTTCTCACATCCTCTGCTCAGGCAGTTTCTGAGAGGGATTAAAAATGTAAAGCCACCTAGGAAGCCACCATTGCCAGCATGGGACTTGAACTTTGTGCTAGAAAAGTTGACACTCCCTCCTTTCGAGCCAGCAGCAACAGCAGAATTACATTACTTATCATGGAAAACTGCTTTCCTGCTTGCAATCACTTCAGCAAGAAGGGTATCTGAGCTACAGGCATTAATGGCAGTACAGCCCTTCCTGATCTTCCATCAAGATAGAGTGTCCATGAGAACTAATCCTACTTTTATGCCAAAGGTGGTCTCCAGGGTATCTTTAAATCAAGCTATCCACCTACCTACATTCTTCCCCAACCCACAGAACAGGGGAGAAAGACTGTTGCATACCTTGGATGTACATAGACAATTACGTTACTACCTGGACAGGACCAAGAGCAATAGAAAGACTGACCAGCTACTGGTAGCATATGTGACAGGAATGGAAGGAAAAGCAATTTCAAAACAGACAATCTCTAAGTGGATAGGAAATTGCATTAGATTTTGTTACTCCTACCATGGGAAGAAAACTCCAGAAAACATCAGGCCTCACTCTACAAGGGCTACAGCCACTACCACAGCTTTCTTACGAGGAGTGGCTACCAAAGACATTTTAGAGGCTGCTACTTGGAGCTCCGTGCATACATTTGCCAAGCATTATAATTTACCTTTATACTCCAGATCCCGAGCAGGTTTTGCCACTGCTGTTTTGCAAGGGATCTTAACTACACCATAATCTAATTTCTCCTCCTCCCCCAATTTGGCTATAGTATTCTACCCATTTGTAAGGACTGCAGATGCATCCTTGAAGGACATAGTACAGTTTTGCACCTACCATAAATGTAGATGTCCGATAGGCATGCATCTGCAGTCAGGATTACCCACCCTCCTTCCCCTCTGTGGTACTCCTAGGGTATTTGCCCATCTTGTAGCTAGCTGGGGGAATCTATTATGGTGTATTTGTTTGTATATATGTACATACATGCTTATTTTTTGTTTTGTTTGCTCTCTACTATTTGGAACCATTTGCATTTATCCAAATTTAGCCTTCCTAGAGGGCACCTGGCATCTGGGGCAAGAAACACTGAGGAAAATGGCGTCGGCTGATGCCTTTATACCCCAAGAACTGCCGCTATGACGTCGGGTGAAGTGCGACACCAGCCGAGGCCAGACCCAGACTTTGGAATCCGGCCGACCGAAGGGCTGCCTGACGACAGGACAACCCATTTGTAAGGACTGCAGATGCATGCCTATCGGACATCTACATTTGTGGTAGGTACAAAACTGTACTTTTTGAGTATGTTTGGTGGGTTGGAAGATGAGTAGTTTAGTTCTGTTTGGGTTGAGTATTAATTGGGCATCGAATAACCATGTTTCAACAGAGGAAAAGGCTTCCTGTGTGACTTTTTGCAGTTTCGGTAGGGACTGGGCTAAGCAGATGATGGTTGAGTCATCTGCATATTGTATGAGTGTGCTATGTTTGGTGGCAGAGGCTAGATTATTGGTGTAAACAGAGAAGAGTAGGGGTCCAAGGATGGATCCTTGGGGAACCTCTATGGAGACAGGTAGTTGGGGAGATGTCATTCTGCCATACAACGGATTGTTGGCGGTCAGACAGGTAAATCTGAAACCAGTTGGTGACTGATTGTGAGAAGGATAGGTTATTGAGGACAGAGATAAGTTGTTTGTGTGGGACCATGCCAATTGCTTTAGATAGGTCTAGGAAAGTAGCAGAGGAGAGATAGCCATTGTTTTTATGCTGAAGGATAGTGTTAGTAAAGGAGAGTAAGGCAGTGGTGGTGCTATGGTTTGGTCAGAAACCATGCAGAGTACTGGAAAGGAGGTTGTTAGTAAGGAGGTAGTCTGAGACCGGAGAGTGTATGCGTCTCTCTAGTATTTTGGAGAGTGGAGAGAGAATAGCTACGGGCAGTAATTGGTTGGGGTGGATGTCTCCACTTAGGGCTAGTTTTGATATGCATGAGATTATTAGTTTTCTCAGTTTTTGAATGTGTTTGTTTATAAGGGAAACTTTATGATTGTGCTCTGTGGGTACTAGGTATGGTGGGAGGGTTACTATGTTAAGTTGTAGGGCTGCTTTATGTTTGAGTAATATAGTTGGTAGAATATGTGGGGGGTGCATAGGGATGGTTCTTGAGCTGGTGGGAGGGGAGTTGAGTGTGGGTGAGACATGAGTGGTGGTGTGAGTAGTAGTACAGTGGTAGTGGTTGAGTGGGGGAATGATGGAGCTTTAGTAGGATGTAAGATGTGCAAGGAGAGTGCATGCAGTGAGCATAGGTAAGGTATGCTGGTACATATTAGTTGAGGAGGTGTGATAGTAGTGGGAAGATGGAGGAGGTAGTGTTGGGTTAGCACTGTGGTTGGCTATTGGAAAGATGGGAGGGGTTTTGAGTCCAATAAAGATGGGACCACCTGGGGCGGGAGGGAATAGGGGGGCAGGGTGGGGAGCAAAGCGGGTAGAGACCCTGTTAGTTGCTCGTATGAGGGGGCTGGAAACAATTACAAAGCAAAGGCAAGTATGTGTTAAGAAACAATCACAATTGACCAAGGACTGCTCTGAAACGAAGTCATTTCTTAATTTCTCAGGTGGAAAAACAGGATAACCTTGTATCAGTAGGCTACTGTGGTCATAGTTTAAATTTACAAACACACAGTATTGATGAGTTATTGCAGATACTATTTGCTAACAGAAGGGAATAAGAGAAAGTGGAATGTGTGTGTGTGTGTGTGTGTGTGTGTGTGTGTGTGTGTGTGTGTGTGTGTGTGTGTGTGTGTGTGTGTGGTGGGGGGGGGGGCTGCTTACAAGCCAAAGCAGAGTGCTCTCCAGGGGAAAATTAATATTGGCTCAAACAGGTAGACACATACTCAAAGTTAACTGTAGCTGTTTGCAGACAGTTCAGACCCGGACTGCGCTTTTCCGTTTGTGCCTTTGTCCCACTTCTATGTATGGCTTTGTCCTAATTTCTTGCGCTGAGGTCATAGGTATTTCAGGATCAATTTATCCTTGCTTTTGAACCAGATTTCTCTGCTTGGTTAGTACACTGCTATAAAATGTAAAAATAAAATCTAAATCATTGTAGAAGTAAAGCAGTGTGTGTGTCTGTGTGTGTGTATGCACTACCATAAGTTTTTTAAAATATTGACTCAAAAAAGCATGTGGGTGCTGTCATGCAAGTCTAAAATATTTCAAGTTTATAGTGCATCATTTGTTAGTTATTTAAACAGGAAGGGAAAATAATTGGCAGATTGCTTTGCAAAGCAGGGATTATTGCTAGTGCTATGTAGCTTGGTTTTAAATTTGACAGGAGTAGTGCAACAAAAAAGTCTCCCACTGTAAGGAGGAAAAGGCTGACAAGCAAACAGTACATTACTGTGGTCACCTGCTGTGACGAGCTGTCAATCACATGCAGATAATTGGTCAAATTACCCTTGGCTCTTTGACAGCTAGGGAAGGTAGGTGTGAAGTGGGAGGGGAGATTCCTTGAAGAGCTAGATTTCAGCCTTCACAAAAGAAAGCAATTTAGCATTTCTAAGATGAAAGAGCTAGAAAATGCACCTTTCAGTTCTGTTCTGTAGCATTTGCACTGCTTGTGTTTTAAGTGGTCATTGAAAAAGGATAACATTTTAACCAAAAGTAGGGGATTTTAAGACTGCAGTGAATGCCTGTTAAGTCAATGAAGTGACAGCAGCTTAAGGCAAAACGTGGCAGATCTGATGCAATTTTGAGACAAATAATGCATTCTAGGATACTTAGAGGCAGAGTAAACAGTCTGATTTTTTTCAATATGCCAGACCCCATGTGGTCAGAGTCAGAAATTGCATCTAAAAATATCAAAATAGTCTCAGAGTGCTATTAAAATGTAGGAAACATCAAACCATGATGAAATTAATATGTTTTTTGAGTCTGAGGGCGCGGTTGTCCTTTAATGGATTTGAGTGGAAAAGTGTATCTTCAGACACATTAATTTTTAGAATTCTTAGCTGTCTAACTCGCATGTTAAAGTTTTTGCTTGCATCAACTTTCATCAATTCTGACCAGATATCTATTTTGTATGAAGGTACGAAATGAGGACAAGTGTCCAGAAACACGCAACTTCCTATGGTTGCACTATGTTATTTCTCCTTTTCCCTACTTTTAATAAATTCCAGACTCAGTATACTAGGGCCTTGACTTTTTTCAGTGGCCGTTTGGAAAGCAGTGGACTTGAAGTCTTAGAGGCAGCATCTTTGTCTTCTGTACATATTTTTACAAAGCACTACAAACTATAGACTCTTTTTTTCCAGGTCTAGAGCAGGCTTTGATAGGACTGTTCTTCATAGGCTCCTGAGCCCTCATCCTTCCTCCTCCTCAGAAACCTTATAGGTATGGCAGTCAACCCATATAACGAAGATTACTGCAACAGTGATCAAATGATGAATATAGTACAGTTGTTTAAATAAATTTACCATAACAGTAAATGTTTGAATGATCACTGCTGCAGTAGCTGCTTCCTCCTTCCATCCCCTTTATTTTTTGCTATGTTTTTGATGCCAGAGTGTGGAAAGTACTGCCCTGTTTCAGGGCTCTAGCCTCCCTCGAACAGTTAGTATAAAAACTCTGAAGGGGTTGGCACTAGACTGCTGATTTTCTACAGCTGTGTTTGAGCTGTCACCGGATAGGGAATATGGAAATTGCTTTTAATCTTTGGAAGCTGTCCATCTTTTATGTCTTTTGCAGGATGTAACCCATATAGCTAAGGCTCCGTGATGAGAAGGTTTATTTGATTTTGATTGTTTTCAAAATCTGCCAGATGTTAAAGCCGAGATTTTGAATTTCTCTTGGACAAAGATGAATTTGTTGTCCCATTGCTGCTGAGGTCCTTAAAAAGTTTTGATGAGAGAGAGAAATCGATTCAAAGGGTTGTTCATATTTTTCAATCCCCCCTTTTAAAATTCAGTAACGATTTCTTATCTTTTCCAGGAAATAGTCTGAGCAAAGTTAGCAGAAATGTAAAAAGCAATGGCAGGAAGATAAAAAAAAGAGAGCCTTCCAGAACCAAGAAGAGTCCAAAAAGATTGAATGGCTCTGCTGTTGCACCTCCCTAGGCTAGAATTACACAAGTGCCGGCCAAAATAAATTAAATAACTAAACAAAATTTTTGGCTGAAAGAGAAGAAAAGAGAACACTGAATTGAACCCGATTTTATTGTGATACAAGTTAAAGTTGAGCGCTTTCATCCCTGCATTAAGGACTTCATCAGAACTAAATACAGCCTCATTAAAATCACCTTGTATATTACAAATTGAAAAAAAAAAAAACTTGTAAAAACAAGCCACTCTGGGTTTGACTACCCTTGCCTGCACACACCTACATTACCCTAGTATACATCAGCAAGGCAAATCCTTAATGTAAATTTCCTACTGGCTTCCATCCCTTTGCCCTTAGTAACACTTCTGCTGCCTCATCTTAGCCTTTAACAGGTTTTCTGTCCAGCAAAATGCCAACTCATATTCATTATCTTACATAGCTATCTCAGCATTTTGTCTATAATACATAACAAATATACATATTACTTGCATTTCCTCACCTGCTCTTTGTTTGTATCGCCCACACCACCTCTCTGTTTTTCCTATCTGTAAATGTAAAGGTGTAATTTGACATGGTAAATCTCCCTGTATATGACAAATTGTATTGCATTAATATGTAATGACAGCAAATTTTCTGTAGTGTAGATGCTTTTCTATCTGCCCGTATTGTAACTTTTAAGCTTTACATTTTCTCTGTTGCATATAATTGCCTATTTTGTAACTGGAGGTTTTCTCCCTGGGTTTCTGCTGAAAAGGGCTGTCACAGCCCAGTCTGACTACCCCTGTCGGCAAGAGGATTAAACAAATATAGGTGAAAGTGGAAAATATTTTCTAGTTTGTGTCACCCCTAAGAACAAGTACCCTTTCAAGGCCCAGTTAGTTGTCTCTGGTTCTAGGTCTGTGTAACTATTTTTCCTCTGGCCTTTCTTATTCTTCTATCAGGATTCATCTTTCAGTCGTTTTTGCTTGTCTGACATTAGACACCCCCCTTTTTGACTGTCCTCAAGTCAAGCAGTTTTTGAAAGGGTTTTACTTATCTGTCTACCTAGAAAAAATATATTTCTATGTGCATGAGAACCTCACCTTTCTATTAGTCAGGCTGATTTAAGGATTTTAACATGGGAAACTGTTGTTCATTGTTCTGAGTTTTGCTAGAAGAGTATGTGAACTGCAAGTCCTAGTGGTGAGCCATCCCTACCTCATTTTCCATAGGACAGGGTTTTCTTGAGTAATAAACTATCCAATGCTGTCAATCTGCATTTGTCCTTGACCTTTTGGGCATGGTTCCGATCCTTGGAACTAGCTTGGCCGTTACACAGCTCGCGCAAGCCAAAAACTCTCGAGTGAATACTGTACCCACAATACCACTCTCCATATTACCCCAGATCTCATTTGCTGCTCTTGTTACAAGATATGTCAGCCAGATTCTCTTGCAAGCTAAGCAGAAATGTCATAGTCTTTCATACTTTTTCTGTAGTATTTTCCTGCTTACTTAGATTTACAGTGGATATAAAAAGTGTACACACCCCTGTTAAAATGCCAGGTTTTTGTGATCTAAAAAAATGAAACCACAATAAATTATTTCAAAAATGTTCCCACCTTTAATGTGACCTATAACCTGCACAATTCAATTGAAAAACAAATCTGTTAGGGGAAAAGATGTATAAAAATGTACAATAAGCTGGTTGCATAAGTGTGCACACCCTTAAACTAATACTTTGTTTAAGCTCCTTTTGATTTAATTACAGCATTCAGTCTTCTTGGGTACAGACCTGCCATCAATTAAAGAGACTCTGGTTAACCCCAAATAAAGTTCAGCTGTCCTAGTAGGATTGTTCCTGACATTTACTCAGTTGCCTGCAACAGCAAAAGCCATGGTTCGCAGAGAGCTTACAAAGCATCAAAGGGATCTCATTGTTGAAAGGTATCCATCAGGAGAAGGGTACAAAAAATTTCCTCAGCATTGGATATACCATGGAACACAATGAAGACAGTCATCAAAAAGTGGAGAAAATGTGGGACAACAGTGACGTTGCAAAGAACTGGACATCCCTCCAAAATTGATGAAAAGACAAGATGAAAACTGGTCAGGGAGGCTGCCAAGAGACCTACAGCAACACTGAAGGAGGTGCAGGAATTTCTGGCAAGTACTGGTTGTGTACATCGTGTGACACCAATCTCCCGTATTCTCCATATGTCTGAACAATGGGGTAGGGTTGTAAGACGGAAGCATTTTCTTACACAGAAAAACATCCAGGCCCTACTAAAATTTGCAAAACAATACATCAAGTCTCCCAAAAGCATGTGGTGAAATGTGTTATGGTCTGACGAGACCAAGGCTGAACATTTTGGCTACAATTCCAAAAGGTATGTTTGACGCAAAACAACTCTTCGCATTACCAAAAGAACATCATCCCCACGGTGAAGCATGGTGGTGGCAGTATCATGCTTTGGGGTTGCTTTTCATCCACTGGAACTGGGGCTTTAGTCAAGGTGGAAGGAAATATGAACAGTTCCAAATACCAGGTCGTTTGGCCCAAAACCTTCAGGTGTCTGCTAGAAAGCTGAAGATGATGAATTTCAGCACGTCAATGACCCAAAGCATACATCCAAATCAACAAAAGAATGGCTTCACCAGAAGGACATTTTAAGTTTTGGAATGGCCCAGCCGGAGCCCAGACCTAAATCCAATAGAAAGTCTGTGGGGTGACCTGAAGATGGTTGTGCAGAAGAGATGCCTTCGCAATCTGACAGATTTGGAGCACTTTTGCAAGGAAGAGTGAGCAAATATTGCCAGGTCAAAATGTGCCATGCTGATGGACTGCTATCCAAGAAGACCGAATGCTGTAATTAAATCAAAAGGTGCTTCAACAAATTATTAGTTTAAGGGTGTGCACACTTATGCAACCAGCTTATTGTACTTTTATATATTTTTTCCCCCCTAACAGATGTCTGCTTTTCATTTGAATGGTACAGGTTATAGGTCACATTAAAGGTGGGAAAAGTTTTGAAATTATTTATTGTGGTCTCATTTTTTTATATCGCAAAAACCTGGCATTTTTAACAGGGGTGTCTACACTTTTTATATCCACTGCATATATACTTCATTTGAGATTCCTTCTAACCACTTAGCCCTTTTCCTTGTTTGTCCCTCTCGCATACACTTAGGTGTTCTTTTCTTCCTCAGCTAGTTCCTTTCTCATTTTTTCGATGAGTGAGTGTGCTATTTTTACCTTGCAGTAGTCTTTCCCTACCATCGTTGGTAGTACTTTCCCTCTTCCTACCCTTGTTTGGGTAGCTTAGGCCTACCATTGTTGGTAGCTTTTCTTTTTTTTTTTTTTTTTGTGTGTTTGTGTGTTTGTGTGTGTGACTACTGTCTGATTCTGTTTTTTTCTGCCATAGTCAAAATGGTGGATAAATCTAAAGGGACCACAGGCTTTAAACAATGCCAGGGTTGTTGAAGGAAGATGCCCAACTCTGATGGCATTCTTCTTGTGTGTACTGCTTGGGTCCGGCACATATATTCAGCAATACTGTACGATTTGTCAAGAATTCAGTCACCGGGCCATACTGGAAAGGAAAAACATATTAATTCTAAAATGTCTAAGTCCTCTTTTGAGGAGGCTCTGTCCAAGTCCAACATATCCTCACCTTCCTCTCCCTCTAAATCTGAACTTGGGCATAAGAGGAGTAGCTCAGTGCCAGCGTCCCCTTCGGCTCCAACAGCCAAAAAGCACAGACCTTCAGCTTCCACTGCTCCAGTGGAACTGAAGACTGTAGTCAAAAAACTTACGCAACTATTTTCCTCTGCACCATCTGTCATAGCTGCCTCAGTACTGTTGGAACCCATACCACCCTCGGCGCCTAAAGTGAATGTAATTGATGTACCCAAGACGCTGTATTCGCCTTCTATTGACTCCTTCGTGGGACAGCTCACAAGTCTATTCTTGGATAGACCAGAATCCCTCTCTGGCTTCTCTGTCCATTCCTCCAGGAGTCTGAAGTTGACGTTGTGAGGTTGGTGGAACAGTTCCTAGTGGCTAGGGGTCTTTCTGTCTCTTCCCAGACCTCACTCCCTTCTGGAGATGGGGCTTTTTCTCCCAGGACTCCACCAAATCTTCCTCCAATTGTATTCGGAACACCCAAGATACATAAGTATTTATATAAACCTCCCTTACGCCCAATAGTCAATGGTCGTAATTATGTTACTTACCCCATGGCCAAATTTGTGGATAATGTACTTTAAAAAGTTTTTGTTGGACAAACCGCAAATATGTAAGGACTCGTGGTCTTTTTTTTGGCAAATATCAGTGGATTGGGATACACCAGGGATTACAACTTTGCAACTGTAGATGTTGAGGACTTGCACACTGTGGTGATCCCTCATGAGCTAGGCATAGATTGGATTAGCCAGTTGTTGGTTCAGAAAGGCATTAGTAATGAGGACTTGTATTTGATTCAAGAATTTCTTGACTTGACTCTTACTAATAACTTCTTATTTGATGATTCTTACTGTTTGTTAGACCCAGGGTGTTGCCATGGGGTTACAGTGTGGAGCTAGCTTCTCCAACCTGGTCATGGTCTATTGGGAAATGGAATACATTTTTAAGAATAATCCTTTTTTGGAATATATTTATCACTACACACGTTACTTTGATATTTTTAGCATTTTCAAAGTCAACAAAACCATCTTTAAGGAATTTGAGTTACATCAGTACCACCACTGATGTTTTACAATTCACTAGTGAGTTCTAAGGGGAGACCATTTCCTATTTGGACATCAGCCTGAGTAAAGATAATATCAGACAATGCTATGTTGCCACTATTTTCAGAAAAGAAACATATTCTACTTATTTTCTGCATTATGCTAGCTCTCACCCTGACCATCAGAAGAAATCAGTGGTAAAAGGGCAGCTGGTCAGGGCTGCTAGAATGATTTCCAATTTCAATGATTTCTTAATTGAATAGCAGTTCCTTAAAGATATGTTTCTTAAACATGGTTACCCACAGTCTCTATTGGAGAATACCCTGAAGGAGGTTATTTATTTCCAAGAGGTCAATTGGGCATCTTAAAGCCATTCTGAATTATTCTTCATTCCTTGATGGGAATGACCTTGGATGCGCTAGTATACATATCAGCAGACCAACTAATAATACCCCTACAGATTTTTCAACCAAACTCATTACTCCATTTTGTAATGAAGCATATGTAATAAAACGTATAATATATAAGAATTGGGACCTGATATCAGCAGATGCTAATGTAAGGGACAATTTACCTAGTAGACCCAAGATTATATTCAAGAGGGGTATAAACTTGAAAGCCATCAAAGAGCAGAGGAGAACAGATAACACTAGAATCAAAGGCATGTTTAAATGCAAATCTTGTCCTTATTGTAAACCTGTCAGCACAGGGTTTTCCTTCATGACCAGAGACATGAGATTTTCTTGTACCGGGTAGATTTAATTGTAATACCTGCAGTATTATTTACCTGGCCCAGTGTAAAATGTATCCTGTTTTTTATATAGGTAAATCAGACATGAGACTTAGGACAGGATGTACGAACATCTGTATGCTATTAAGAACAAAAGAGTTTAGAATGCTTTGCCCAAGTTTATCATCAATTCACCAGAACATATCTTTGAATTTAGAGTAATTGATAGAGTTGACACGAATATCAGGGGTGGCCCAACCTCCTTACGATTGGAGAAATGCGAACTTTTGTGGCAGTTAAGATGTGATGCATTTAGTTATCCCGGTATTAATGAAATGTGCTTCAAAGCATGCATATTAAAACTAAGGAGCCTTATTAGATAAGATTTTTGGATGCCTAATTCTTTGATACAATCAAGCTTATATGGATGGATTTAATCATATATGCATCTAGTAGCTATACACTGTTATACTCGTACATCTGCGAATGTATTTGTTTATAATTATATATTTTTATTGACCATCTTTTTAAATATTTACATATTTGTACATAACTATTTTTATTAACTCAGAGTTTTAGCTAAATATTCATCTATTCATATATTTATATATTTCATTTAATTGTTCATATTTAATAGTATTCTGAGTATTTTGGTGCTTTTTTTATACTAATTATTTAATCATGTGATATAATTTATTAGGGATGCATCTTGGGAGGATGTATTTAAAGGGTGTTACTCAGTACTGTCTTGTCGGAAGAAGTACAGGTATTATCCTGTACGAAAGCGCTTACTTTTATCTGCAATAAATTTTCAATTTGAGTGCACCTTGGTTCAGAGCCTACTTTTTGTTAATCTTCCATAAAGACAGATTATCACTCCGGACGAACCCAATCTTTTCTCCCCAAAGTTGTTTCTGACTTTTGCATCAAATTTATCTATTTTTCCCAAACTTTTCAAATAAAGGAGAATACTGCCTACATTCCTTGGATGTACACAGGCAATTTAGATTTTATTTAGACAGGACCAAAACAATATGCAAGACTGACCAACTTTATATTTTCTGGGCCTAGAATGGAAAATTCTGTCTCCAAGGTCATTTTATCAAAATGGCTAAGGGACTGCATACGTTTCACTTATTCATTTGCAAAAGAACCTATACCACAGAATATTAAAGCCCGTTCCACTAGATCGATGGCAACTTCTATAGCCTTCCATTCAGGGCTTCCATGGATGACATTTGTGCAGCAGGCACTTGGGCTAAACCCCACACATTTATCATTCATTACAAATTGGATGTGGTCTCCAGAGGGAGAGCTGACTTTGGCTCAATGGTTCTTAGGAATGTTCTTCCATATGGGCCGCCCAAGGATCTCAAGGTAGCTGGGGATTCTTTCCCATCAGTGATGAATGGAAGATTATCAACAACATTGGATAAAGAAGTTCTGTCTTACCATAATGTTCTATCTGTGTTCTTTTATTCATCACCTCCCACCCTCCTTCCCCCGCCAAAGGCTACTGGGGGATACTTTGGGTCCAAGTGGTGTCTTAGGGCATTTGCGCAGAAATGGCCTCTGCTGTACTTGTATAACATGGGCAAACTCGATCTGAGGTAACGGGGAGAAGGGCATTGTGGGTAGAAGCTTGGCTTCAGAGTTTTTGGCTGGCGTGAGCTTTGTATTGGGCTGACTCTGTTCCGAGGGCTCGGAACTGAACCCCATCAGTGATTGATGAAAGAAGTTCAACAACACAGATGGAACATTATGATAAGACATAACTTCTTTTTTGGGGGAATACTCTCAGGACAGGGCCTTGGTTGGTGATGACGAGATGATAGTGATGCTGGGAATTCTTTAAAAAAAAAAAAAAAAAATGTAAATTAAATTCACACACTTACACGCACGCACACACCTTTGCCTCACAATTAGCAACGATCAAACTGTATTAATATACTGTCGCTTCTGAATTATTGTTCTTTTTTGATTAACTTAATAAATATGCATCGGATATCTGTATTTTGGACAAAACGTATGGTCTGAGAAGAGCAGATGTACATAATCGCTATACAAACAATACATAAAACAAACTAACAAAAAGATGTGTGTGTGTGTATGTGTATATATATATATATATATATATATATATATATATATATATGATGTGTGTGTGTGTATGTATGTGTATATCTATATCTATCTATATATATATATATATATATATATATATATATATACTTGCAATATGTATGCGTGTGTGTGTCGAACCCCACCTGGCTAGTGTAGAAATGCAAACACAGCTCTTCCTTCAGGTAAATTCCTTTAGTATCACAAACAAAATGCATAGTTTGTAAAACTTTCCAGATGCCCAAGGCAGGCAGCAGACTGCCAGCTAAGGGGTGTTATACAGTTTAGACTTCACCCAACTCATGTGACAGTAGAATATACTAATAACTCCTCCTCGTATACCCTTGTCTCCAGACTCGGACACTATCTCATGACGCTGATGTCATCATCCCGCACACCTATGCAATGATGTAAGCATTAATTAAAAATTGTAAATAAAAAAAAAAAATCATGATTTCAAGGGGCCACTCAGGAATTTGTGGCACCCCATTATTTTAGCCTCAAAACTGTGAAATTCCGAGGAATTCAGTATGGTTGTGAGGAATTCACCGCAGTTGAGAGGTATGCATCTGCCCCATCCATTCATCTAACAGGCTTTTAAACTTCGCCACTGGATCAGCTTGTTAAAAAAAAAAAAAAGGTTGTCAAAAGGAGACTGGATATCTTCGTTGGAAGGGATTGCTATACCCTCTGAGTAGGAGCGACTGATTTCCAGTTTAGTACTTTTTTCTTTAGACCTATGTGCTTTTACTAAATTGCATGTTTGTAATGGCAACACACCTGAGATTACAGGGAGTCAGCATTCCTGTGTCTGGATGTCCGGCTTCTGGCTATCCCTTCCAGGAGTTCTTGTCCCACAGATGGAGCCAGTTATCAAATTGTTCATCCTTCTTAGATGATAGTGAACCTTGCAAAATCTCACCTTCAGCCAGTACAAAAGCATAACTCAGTAGGTTGCTTCTGGGAGATGAAGCATAGCTAGTCATCTGTCTAGAGAAGGAGGGTCCAGTGCATCTTAGACTCAGTGTTTCTTTCATCAGAGTTCCATTGTAGATCTGTTTGGTGGGTCCTGGGTCTGACAGCAGCTACCTTAACCTTGGTTCCTTATGTCAGTTTTTTGTATGATACTATTGTAGTGGACTGTTTAGGATTAATAACCTGAGCACCTGTCCCAGTTTGGTTGTCCAGAGCTTCTTACACCCACTTCACTTGTCTACGTTGCTGGTCCCTCAGATCTTATGGCAAGGAATGCTTTTTGTCCTTCAGACCTTGGTGGATAGTCACCAGGGAAGCATCACCCCTCATATGGGGATAATGGCACTTTGAAAGGCTGAGCGCTTGAGAGGTGTTTTCTCTCTGAATATTTTCTTAGTATTAATTAAAATGAGATGAGTGGTCCTGTCTTTCTGGCTTGATGGGAGTGTCTTCCTGTTTGTGTTTTCTTCATTCATTCAGACAGCAGTGGGTATTTGGGTGCCACAGTTGAGGTGGGGTGACCCCTTTCCTCCTCCTTCCTGTGCAGAGAAGCCAGGAGAGTGCAGGAGGAGGCTATCACTTCCGCTTGCATTTTGAGAAAGGCCATTTCTTTGAAAGCCGATTGATGCATTTTTTTTATTGACTCTGGAATGTTGCCCACGTCCATTTCTTGCCACATGATCTTCCAGAAGTGGGACAAGTTGATGTGTCTTCAGTTATGAGCTCTGAAATGTCTCTAATCCCCCATCACTGGTCAAATGAGGGATGCCCTGATGCATGCTTGGCAAGGTTGTCTTCTTTACCCCCCCCCCCCCCATTATGATCAAGTTTATTCATAAATACTGATTTTTTTTTTACAATACCAAGGTAATTTTGATGGCCCTTTTCTTGGCAGTGCACACAAGGGTTCCTTTCCCAGCAAAGTATTCCTAATAATACTCATCGGAAAAGCCTTACCATCCTGCTGTGAAATTGATGATTGATTCCACTTTACTAACAGCAAAATTCTGTAAGAGTTCTGTAGGATGGGCTCTTAACTTTCTCCAAGACATTATCCACTCAAAAGACCTGAGGGATAAATGGAACAGATGATCGGATATTGTTAATCTTCGTTCATTCCTTACTGATGGGTTATCGGTTCCGTCCTTGAAATCGAGGCGACCAAATATCAAGCTTGCGTCTGCCAAAAACTCTAGAGCCAAGGTCCTACCCAGAATGATCTGCTCCCTATTACCTAAGATCTCGTTTGCCGCATTGCTTTACAGCCATGTCAAGTCACTCTCTTCAGCTAAGTGTCTAATTGTTTTAAAGTTTTATATATCATTTCTACTTTAAAGTTTTTCAAACAGTTTCTGGCATTATTCTCCTACCCTATCGCATCCTTAAGACTCTAGAGCAAAACGATAGACCACCACAACAACAGAGTCCTTGGTTAAGCAAATAGAGAATATAGTAAAATAGAGAAACTTCGGACTCAGCACGACTGTGAAATAAAATTAAGAGTTTATTGGGTAAGCGCTTTCGCGTACCTTTCAGTACGCTTCCTCAGACCATAAAAGTAGTAACAAAACTGTGTGCTCTTATATAGCAGCAACAAATGCAATCATTGATTAAAGCAATGAGCTTAATAAGCAATTAATCAAGAGCAAATAGAACCACTAACTTAAAAATGCACTACAGTTTAAAGACATAGATTCATCAGTGGTGTAAAAACAGCTATAAAAGACAGTATAAAAACTAATAGCACTGACATAAAATGTATACATACATAATGGAGGAACTTAATTATTACTTCATACTAAAACATCTCAAGACATTTATTTAATCTAAAGGTACATATAAAAAAAATGTTTAAATAAAGTGCATGTGCAATGAATAAGTGAACGATATAAAAGAAAATTTTAACATATGAAGAAAGAACAAGTACACAGAATATAGCAATGCAGCAAAGTGAGTATCAAATATGCCATTTTTCAACATATAAAAATAAAAATAAAAATAAAACAGAAGAACTTGATGTAATACTAAAAAATGTACATGTACATGTCAATGGAGAAACCTAAGTGAAGCTATAAGCTTACAAACCAAGCTAAAATATCTAAAGAAGAGGAAAACCTCATGAAGGAAATGTACTTATGTAATAGTGTAATGCCATAAATGCTATAGGTATATTCTGCTTAAAGCTCATCTACGTGTGTTAAGGTAGGGTTTGATAGAAACATAAAGGTTTAGGCCTGGAAGGGTAATGCCCTTTTAACCTCAATATCCATTTTAGTTCCTTTAGCTCTAACAAATTCTGATAGTCTCCACCTCTAACTCGTTGGGTTCTACAATTTCTAGCACCCTGAACACAAAAGAATGACTTGAAAAACATTGCACATGTTTAGCCAAAGCGTTAAGTTCATTCAATTTCTTTATATCATATGTATGATTGTAAATCCTATTTTTTAACTTGCGTTTCGTAAGGCCTACATAAAAAGCAGGACAATGTACACACGTCGCTAAATAAATTAACCCTGAACTATCACAGGTAGCAAAGAACTTAGGTTTGAAGGTATATTTTATTTCTGGATGTACATAAGTTTGTTCTTTAGTGATAAACTTACAGTAACTGCAATGTTTGCAAGGAAAAGTGCCCAAAACTACATGGGGTTGCAATTTGGTGGAAATTGGCCTGTCACAAAGCAGTCTTTTGAGATTTTTATTGTTCCTATTTGTAAAATGAGGAGCATTCCCTACCAGTTGTTGTGTGAAGGCATCTGTCAGAAGCACCTTCCAATTATTATTTATTATCTCTCTAATGTTACAGCTATCATTGGTATAGGTTGTAACAAAGCTTAACTTTCCAGAGGAAAGGAAAGCATTCTTAGTACCTGTGATGTGAGGGCAAGCATGTGTAATACATGCTGGTGACTCTGCATCTTTTAACAATTGCGCCCTGATTGTTCTTACTAAGTTAGCATCATACTGTCTGTCTAGAAATAGGCGTTCCAGTTTATCTGCCTCTAAAAACAAATCTGCAGGGTCTTTGCAGATTTTCAAAAGCCTGATAAACTGACTTTTAACTATGCCCTTGTATACATGGCGTGGGTGCATGCTATCATAGCGTAGTATGGTATTCCTCCAACAAGTTTTCCTAAACAGAGTAGAGCTTAAATAGCCATTTCTTATATCCAAGGTCACATCCAGAAAATTAACCGAATCAAATGAAGTCTGTGCTGTGAATTTAAGGAAGGTAGTGGTGGTTTCCAGATAACTCTTAAAGACAAAGAATTCCTCTATTGAGCCTTCCCAAATCAATAGGATATCATCAACAAAACGGTAATACGCTATAACTTTCTTGAAAAGAAGGTGAGTAAAGACATAATCCTTCTCCCATTTGTACATTACCAAGTTTGCATACGTGTTTGCACAAGGGGTGCCCATAGCTACCCCTGAGGTCTGTAGATATAGGCACCCCTCAAAGGCAAACGCGTTATTGCTCAAAACAAGGTCCAACAGTTGACAAATTAAAATAACATCATTCCTTTTCACCTGTTGGAAAGCTGATAGCAATTCTCTTACAGCTTGTATCCCCTCAGCATTAGGTATGGACGTAAATAAACTATTTACGTCCATAGTGACTAAAAGGTGTTCTCCCTTAACCAATATTTTATCAATGGAATTAAAGGACTCCAGAAGTTGATAGGTGTCTTTAAGTATACTGGGAATTTCATTCATTAAAGGTCTCATAGTTTTTTCTAAGTATACAGAAATATTCTCAGTTACCCATTTCTCACTAGCTACAATGGGTCTTAATGGTGGAGGAAAAACACCTTTGTGCATTTTTGGTAGTCCTTTAATTAGAGGCACCTGTGGATTATCTACCGAAAAATACTCATATAAATCTTGTGATATTTGGCCGCACATGAGTAGGTCATAAAGCTCGTCTTTTATCCCAGCTATAATACTTGCCATTCTCGCTGCGTCTATTTCCAAATAGGTGGATTCATCTCTTAACAAATCCAGCATTAAAGACTGATAAAACGTACTATCAAAAACAGCTACCCCTCCTCCCTTATCCACAGGCCTAAAAGTTATAGAAGGATTATTAGTCAGAGTAAATAAGGAGTTTTGTAATTCCTTAGACATATTAACGTACATGCATTTTTTCTTGGTGTTAATACAGTATTCATAAATGTCTTTCTCACAGAGTTTTATAAACAATTCAACATGCCCCGGTAGTATGGGGGAAAAAGAACTTTTTCTTTTGAACAGAGTTACTTCATTGGCTGTACTACTGTCTTTATCAAGAGATTTTGATTTAAAGAATATCTTTAACGCTATGGCGCGTCCGAACATTCTAAGGTCCATCAATAAATCGGGGAGAATGCTTCCCTGCGAGGGTACAAACGTCAACCCTCTATTAAGTAACTCTTTATCATGTGCAGACAAAACATACCTTGACATGTTGAAAAAAAGCTGAGTCTCTATAGTTTCTGTCGCCTTCTCTGAAGGACTGCATTCTCCTCCGATAACTTGCGTTTCCTGTTGTCCCAGCTGTTCCGTTGTTCTCTCGTTGGGACGGATTTCCTTATTGGATACGGCAAAAAAGGAGCAATATGTGTGCTGTTTTTTGGTACAGCTCCTAAATCCCTTGGACTTGCCCTAATGCGATCAGCTTCTTGATTTGGGAGTGGTGTGGAGGTGACCACTACAGACGTAGCAATGATAGGAACCTCTGGTGGTGTAGTAAAGTTGTCTCCTGAGATGTCCTCTTGGACGGCTCGTGTGGGTGGTGGAACGGCAGGATCAGCCCTGACTGGCGCTGTCAGTGTGTCGTCATGAGGCGCCAGATTTGGAAAGTGCATACGAGAAGCAGTGTTGGGTGATTCCCTTCTTGGCCAAATAAAGACGTTCCCGGAAAGGAAGTCCTGGTAGTCTTGTTGTAGCTTCTTATGCTTGATTTGCTGTAAACGTACAGCATAAGAGCTAACCTGATTGTATAAATTATCCATTCTACGTTGAAAGTGATCGTCAGGAAAGGTTTCATTCAATTCGTGTTGTGCACAATTAATCTTGGTTAAAAGTTCTTTTTCCAGCGGGGCAAAGTAATCGATTAGTAACTGGATGTACTTCATGCTGGTTTCCAAATTAAGCTCCTGCCATCTCTTAAGTAAAATGGGGTGGGTATCACCGTATGTCGGCATACAAAGTATGCGCATACCTCGGGGAATGAGCTTAAAACGTTTACAAGCTTCCATGTGTTTTCTTTGCCAATTCAAACGTTGGAATCTATAGAGGTCATTTTCTAAAGTTTTAAATTTAGAATTAAACATTTCCAAATTGTCAGTATTAATGTCAATTTGATTACCATTCGGTGCTCTAAGGTCCAGATCCAATAAAGGATTGAATTCAGTATTCAGCATTGTTGTCCATTGTTCTTTTCTATGGGGTATCCTCGGCTCTGGAACATAATCCAACTCCACGTTAGGGTTTGTCATGTCGTGCGTGGTGGTGGTACTAAAACAAAAAAGTGAGAGAGCAAAACGATAGACCACCACAACAACAGAGTCCTTGGTTAAGCAAATAGAGAATATAGCAAAATAGAGAAACTTCGGACTCAGCACGACTGTGAAATAAAATGAAGAGTTTATTGGGTAAGCGCTTTCGCGTACCTTTCAGTACGCTTCCTCAGACCATAAAAGTAGTAACAAAACTGTGTGCTCTTATATAGCAGCAACAAATGCAATAATTGATTAAAGCAATGAGCTTAATAAGCAATTAATCAAGAGCAAATAGAACCACTAACTTAAAAATGCACTACTGTTTAAAGACATAGATTCATCAGTGGTGTAAAAACAGCTATAAAAGACAGTATAAAAACTAATAGCACTGACATAAAATGTATACATACATAATGGAGGAACTTAATTATTATTACTTCATACTAAAACATCTCAAGACATTTATTTAATCTAAAGGTACATATAAAAAAAATGTTTAAAGTGCATGTGCAATGAATAAGTGAACGATATAAAAGAAAATTTTAACATATGAAGAAAGAACAAGTACACAGAATATAGCAATGCAGCAAAGTGAGTATCAAATATGCCATTTTTCAACATATAAAAATAAAAATAAAAATAAAACAGAAGAACTTGATGTAATACTAAAAAATGCACATGTACATGTCACTGGAGAAACCTAAGTGAAGCTATAAGCTTACAAACCAAGCTAAAATATCTAAAGAAGAGGAAAACCTCATGAAGGAAATGTACTTATGTAATAGTGTAATGCCATAAATGCTATAGGTATATTCTGCTTAAAGCTCATCTACGTGTGTTAAGGTAGGGTTTGATAGAAACATAAAGGTTTAGGCCTGGAGGGTAATGCCCTTTTAACCTCAATATCCATTTTAGTTCCTTTAGCTCTAACAAATTCTGATAGTCTCCACCTCTAACTCGTTGGGTTCTACAATTTCTAGCACCCTGAACACAAAAGAATGACTTGAAAAACATTGCACATGTTTAGCCAAAGCGTTAAGTTCATTCAATTTCTTTATATCATATGTATGATTGTAAATCCTATTTTTTAACTTGCGTTTCATAAGGCCTACATAAAAAGCAGGACAATGTACACACGTCGCTAAATAAATTAACCCTGAACTATCACAGGTAGCAAAGAACTTAGGTTTGAAGGTATATTTTATTAATTTTATTTATTAATTTATACAATCAGGTTAGCTCTTATGCTGTACGTTTACAGCAAATCAAGCATAAGAAGCTACAACGAGACTACCAGGACTTCCTTTCCGGGAACGTCTTTATTTGGCCAAGAAGGGAATCACCCAACACTGCTTCTCGTATGCACTTTCCAAATCTGGCGCCTCATGACGACACACTGACAGCGCCAGTCAGGGCTGATCCTGCCGTTCCACCACCCGCACGAGCCGTCCAAGAGGACATCTCAGGAGACAACTTTACTACACCACCAGAGGTTCCTATCATTGCTACGTCTGTAGTGGTCACCTCCACACCACTCCCAAATCAAGAAGCTGATCGCATTAGGGCAAGTCCAAGGGATTTAGGAGCTGTACCAAAAAACAGCACACATATTGCTCCTTTTTTGCCGTATCCGATAAGGAAATCCGTCCCAACGAGAGAACAACGGAACAGCTGGGACAACAGGAAACGCAAGTTATCGGAGGAGAATGCAGTCCTTCAGAGAAGGCGACAGAAACTATAGAGACTCAGCTTTTTTTCAACATGTCAAGGTATGTTTTGTCTGCACATGATAGAGTTACTTAATAGAGGGTTGACGTTTGTACCCTCGCAGGGAAGCATTCTCCCTGATTTATTGATGGACCTTAGAATGTTCGGACGCGCCATAGCGTTAAAGATATTCTTTAAATCGAAATCTCTTGATAAAGACAGTAGTACAGCCAATGAAGTAACTCTGTTCAAAAGAAAAAGTTCTTTTTCCCCCATACTACCGGGGCATGTTGAATTGTTTATAAAACTCTGTGAGAAAGACATTTATGAATACTGTATTAACACCAAGAAAAAATGCATGTACTTTAATATGTCTAAGGAATTACAAAACTCCTTATTTACTCTGACTAATAATCCTTCTATAACTTTTAGGCCTGTGGATAAGGGAGGAGGGGTAGCTGTTTTTGATAGTACGTTTTATCAGTCTTTAATGCTGGATTTGTTAAGAGATGAATCCACCTATTTGGAAATAGACGCAGCGAGAATGGCAAGTATTATAGCTGGGATAAAAGACGAGCTTTATGACCTACTCATGTGCGGCCAAATATCACAAGATTTATATGAGTATTTTTCGGTAGATAATCCACAGGTGCCTCTAATTAAAGGACTACCAAAAATGCACAAAGGTGTTTTTCCTCCACCATTGAGACCCATTGTAGCTAGTGAGAAATGGGTAACTGAGAATATTTCTGTATACTTAGAAAAAACTATGAGACCTTTAATGAATGAAATTCCCAGTATACTTAAAGACACCTATCAACTTCTGGAGTCCTTTAATTCCATTGATAAAATATTGGTTAAGGGAGAACACCTTTTAGTCACTATGGACGTAAATAGTTTATTTACGTCCATACCTAATGCTGAGGGGATACAAGCTGTAAGAGAATTGTTATCAGCTTTCCAACAGGTGAAAAGGAATGATGTTATTTTAATTTGTCAACTGTTGGACCTTGTTTTGAGCAATAATGTGTTTGCCTTTGAGGGGTGCCTATATCTACAGACCTCAGGGGTAGCTATGGGCACCCCTTGTGCAAACACGTATGCAAACTTGGTAATGTACAAATGGGAGAAGGATTATGTCTTTACTCACCTTCTTTTCAAGAAAGTTATAGCGTATTACCGTTTTGTTGATGATATCCTATTGATTTGGGAAGGCTCAATAGAGGAATTCTTTGTCTTTAAGAGTTATCTGGAAACCACCACTACCTTCCTTAAATTCACAGCACAGACTTCATTTGATTCGGTTAATTTTCTGGATGTGACCTTGGATATAAGAAATGGCTATTTAAGCTCTACTCTGTTTAGGAAAACTTGTTGGAGGAATACCATACTACGCTATGATAGCATGCACCCACGCCATGTATACAAGGGCATAGTTAAAAGTCAGTTTATCAGGCTTTTGAAAATCTGCAAAGACCCTGCAGATTTGTTTTTAGAGGCAGATAAACTGGAACGCCTATTTCTAGACGGACAGTATGATGCTAATTTAGTAAGAACAATCAGGGCGCAATTGTTAAAAGATGTAGAGTCACCAGCATGTATTACACATGCTTGCCCTCACATCACAGGTACTAAGAATGCTTTCCTTTCCTCTGGAAAGTTAAGCTTTGTTACAACCTATACCAATGATAGCTGTAACATTAGAGAGATAATAAATAATAATTGGAAGGTGCTTCTGACAAATGCCTTCACACAACAACTGGTAGGGAATGCTCCTCATTTTACATATAGGAACAATAAAAATCTCAAAAGATTGCTTTGTGACAGGCCAATTTCCACCAAATTGCAACCCCATGTAGTTTTGGGCACTTTTCATTGCAAACATTGCAGTTACTGTAAGTTTATCACTAAAGAACAAACTTATGTACATCCAGAAATAAAATATACCTTCAAACCTAAGTTCTTTGCTACCTGTGATAGTTCAGGGTTAATTTATTTAGCGACGTGTGTACATTGTCCTGCTTTTTATGTAGGCCTTAAACGAAGTTAAAAATAGGATTTACAATCATACATATGATATAAAGAAATTGAATGAACTTAACGCTTTGGCTAAACATGTGCAATGTTTTTCAAGTCATTCTTTTGTGTTCAGGGTGCTAGAAATTGTAGAACCCAACGTTAGAGGTGGAGACTATCAGAATTTGTTAGAGCTAAAGGAACTAAAATGCATATTGAGGTTAAAAGGGCATTACCCTCCAGGCCTAAACCTTTATGTTTCTATCAAACCCTACCTTAACACACGTAGATGAGCTTTAAGCAGAATATACCTATAGCATTTATGGCATTACACTATTACATAAGTACATTTCCTTCATGAGGTTTTCCTCTTCTTTAGATATTTTAGCTTGGTTTGTAAGCTTATAGCTTCACTTAGGTTTCTCCAGTGACATGTACATGTACATTTTTTAGTATTACATCAAGTTCTTCTGTTTTATTTTTATTTTTATATGTTGAAAAATGGCATATTTGATACTCACTTTGCTGCATTGCTATATTCTGTGTACTTGTTCTTTCTTCATATGTTAAAATTTTCTTTTATATCGTTCACTTATTCATTGCACATGCACTTTATTTAAACATTTTTTTTATATGTACCTTTAGATTAAATAAATGTCTTGAGATGTTTTAGTATGAAGTAATAATAATTAAGTTCCTCCATTATGTATGTATACATTTTATGTCAGTGCTATTAGTTTTTATACTGTCTTTTATAGCTGTTTTTACACCAGTGATGAATCTATGTCTTTAAACTGTAGTGCATTTTTAAGTTAGTGGTTCTATTTGCTCTTGATTAATTGCTTATTAAGCTCATTGCTTTAATCAATTATTGCATTTGTTGCTGCTATATAAGAGCACACAGTTTTGTTACTACTTTTATGGTCTGAGGAAGCGTACTGAAAGGTACGCGAAAGCGCTTACCCAATAAACTCTTAATTTTATTTCACAGTCGTGCTGAGTCCGAAGTTTCTCTATTTTGCTATATCCTTAAGACTCTCTCCCTTTAGTCTATTTCTCTGCATTATCCTTTTCTTACCTTTGAGGTAATTCGTCATTCCCATCATTGGTAATCCTTCTTCCTTCTCTTTTCTTCCCCTTTTGGGTAGCCTTTCCTCTTCTTTTTGGTACTGTTCTTCTCCACATCATTGTCTGATAAGAAAAGTAGTGTTGGTTTTAAGCAGTGTAAGGATTGCGGCCATAAGTTACAGCTTTCTGATGGCCATGACTTATGTGTCTGTTTAAATGTCTCCCACCTTATTGTGGATCCCCAGTGTGGGATTTGTAGAAATTTTTTGACCAGGACTCTTAACGAGGGAAAGAACAAATTAATCTTGAAAGGTCTTCTCAAATCTCCTTTCTGTGAGGCTGTTTCTGGGTCGGAGGGCTCACCCCCTCCTGCTAAACTCCGTAAGAGGTGTTCTTCCTCTTCCTTATTGAGGACGCTCACTTCATCTCCATCTGGAGATTATAGGGAGTCGACTCCTAAGGAGGTGAAAATGACTACTACTTCGGCGCTGCCACCTGTGGCCTTGTCTACTCCAGGCTCAGCACTGCCCCAGTTGATTCTTGCTCCAGTCATGTCCTCCTTATTGACACCAGTGTTCCCGGTGCAGACAATTATGGCTTCGATAATTCCGTCGCAGTCCTTACCGGCACTGTCCATGCAGGTACAATCCCCTTCGACCCAGAGTATGACATTACCGTCTTCCACGATGCAGACACTTTTGGCACTGACATGCTCTTCAGGGCAGTCCTTTTCGGCACCGTCATTGTTACCGGTGCAGACACTTTCCTCAATGGCACCGTGCCCATCGGTGCAGACACCTTTGACTTCTATGGCATTGACGTCATTGGCACAGACTACTTCCACACTATTTTCTTCGGTGCAGATGTTCTCTCTTTCGGGCTCTGCATCTCTCGAACTAGCAAGGACCAAATACTCTCCTTCCTTAGATCCATTCGTTGGTAGCCAATATAGTCCTTTTCTAGAAAGGCCAGAATTGCCCTCTGGTTTCTCTGAGATTGACCAAGAGCATCTCTGAGCAAGATGTGTTGCGGCTTGTTGACCAGTTGCTTGTGGCCAGAGGTCTCTCTCAACCATCGAAATCCACATTCCTTTCTTCAGGTGAATGTATATCTCCTCAAACTCCAACGTATACTCCTCCTTCGACTTCCACCCAAGTATTGAAGCTCATTACTCCGACAGCAACTTCCCTTCCTCTGACTCCAGTAGTGGATCTCACTTTGGAACTGGAGTTGTCCTTGTGGCCCTTGGTGCACTGAGCGTAGGGCTCTTCTCAGGCCAGTGGCTGTGCCGTGGGGGAGGGCATTCTTGGTTCCATGCTGATTATTTTTTTCGATGGCACCCGAATCCTCCCTCTCTTACACTTCACAGTCCTCTTGAGACTCCTGGTCTGGGAATCGGCACATCGGGGTGGGATGTGACCCCAGTTCAGAGGTTGTCGTGCTCTGTTCCAGGCTCCCATCCCTCCTTGGGCAGGCTGGCCTTCCAGGCCATGGAGAAGGTGCTTGCCTCAGTTGGCAGACCCCACATGTTGGAGTCCTCTCCCCCATCTGTGCTGCAACTCTCATAAGCCACAACTGCTGGACACTGGGCACAAGGCCCTCAGGTTTCTCCTCCTCAGGAGACCCCCTCTTTGCAGTCTTTCCCAGAACCTTACACTGAGAAAGTACCTTGCAAAGCGTCGTGCACGAGGAAGCACATGGACTCCACTGAGGAGTCGTTGACTGAAGATACGGACTTTGATAACTGGGAAGGTTCCCCACGGTCACCCTATGATAAATGTCCTTTGGTGACATCATGGAGATCCTTAGAGAGGTGACTGGAAGTCCTCTATTCATTCCTCTGAGGAATCCGTATTCCTGTAGGCCTTTTGTGCCTGGCCCCCTACCTTCTGGGTTACTCTGCTGGCTGATGAGCTCATCCAGCTCATCGTCCAGCACGCATGGAAGGCTCCTGACACCCTGGAAGCATTACCGCAGAGGCCTGATAAACCCCCCCCCCCCAG
Source organism: Protopterus annectens (assembly GCF_019279795.1). Lineage (NCBI taxonomy): Eukaryota > Metazoa > Chordata > Ceratodontiformes > Protopteridae > Protopterus > Protopterus annectens. The sequence continues at coordinate 178,956,173 of NC_056732.1, read as the reverse complement.
CTGAGCATCCCCATTGGTCAGGAGGTCTTCCAGTAGATGCCATAGTGGTGGCGGCTGCAACTAAGAAGGATTTGGCAGAAGAGAGCCAAACTGTTCATCCGCCCAACAAGGAGTCCCGGGCGATAGACGAGGAAAGCGTGTGTTTGCTTCATCGACCTTCACCGTAAGGTCTTTGAACCATTTGACAAACTTTACGAGGCTCCAGCGGGATCTTATTAACCAACTCTCTGAAACCTTGGCAGGAGCTGTTTCTGACTAGGTCCGTGACAATGTAGCTACTCAGATAGCCACCCTAGAGTCCATTTCCAATTTTTCCATGTGTCTTATTTCTCATGCAATGGAAGGAGTGGCTAGAGCAGCAGGTGCGGGTATAGTCACCAGACAACATGCCTGGATGCGTCTTTGCGGACGCCTTTAAGGCTTCCTTCATGAACGCCCCCACTGAGGCCGCTTCTTTGTTTGGCCCTAAAGTGAAAGATACCCTGGCAAGGTGTGAACAAGATGGCAAGACCTTATCTGCCGTTGGTGTCAGACACTCCACTCCAACGATTCTATTCCAGAAATCAGAGGATCGAGAAGATGTGGCACAGGAAATCACAAGACTTTTTCTGTGACGCATGTGCTGAGTTCTCCAATAGAGGCAGAGGGGGAAAACTCCAATGGAAGACTCCCCTTTCGGGGCAGAGGAGGTCTGCAAAACCGGGGTTCCAGAGATTCTTTCTCTGGCCAACCCTATCAGTGCTTCTGAAGTGTTGCCCGACCACTCCCCTCTGGAAGCGGTCGAGGGTCATTTTTCCTTGTACCTCGCTGCCTGGTGAAATATAACCACAGACTCTTGGGTACAACGGATAATATCCAGAGGCTATCACATCCGTTCCGTCTTTGTCCAACCTCATCCAGATTATTACCCGTTCCACCCAGTCAAAAGGAAGCAGCAGCACACGAAATTCAAAAGCTGCTACAAAAAAAGTCATCCAGACAATCTCCCCAGACAAGATACGATCCAGTTTTTACTCCAGGTTCATTTTAGTGCCAAAAAAGACAGAGGACTGGAGACCAATTCTGGATCTCAGCAAGCTGAACAAATTTGTAAAAACAGAGAAATTCCGGATGGTCACGATTCAGTCTGTCCTTCCTCTCCTGGAGGAAGACTATTGGATGTGCTCTGTAGATCTTCAAGATGCATATTACCACATAAAAATGGGCAAATGCTTAAGAAAATGCCTCCGCTTCCGCATAGGAGCAAGTCACTACCAATTTTGAGCTCTGCCCTTAGGTCTGTCTACAGCCCCCAGAGTGTTCACCAAATGAATGGCAGTGGTTATCGCTCACTTGTGACTTCAAGGATTCCAGGCATTTCCATATCTAGACTGGCTCCTCACCCCCCACCCCCACCAAGCTTCTACTGGAAGATTCCCTGCACTACACTCCCCTCACAGCACAATGCCTGGGAATCACTATAAACTGGGAAAAATCTAACATGACCCCATCTCAGTCTTTGGAATTCATGGGGGTACTGTTGGACATGAGAAATTGCACAGCATCTCTTCAGGACCACAGGCTTCAAAGAATAAGGCAACAGGTTCAACTGCTGCTCTGTCACCACAAATCTCCCGCTCGATCTATACTCCCAACTCTTGGGGTCAATGGCAGCCTCGATCACCATTGTTCCTCTAGGCAGGTTCCACATGAGGCTCCCTCAGTGGTTACTTCTCACTCAGTGGTACCCTCTGCAACATCTTTTGTCTTTTCAAACAAGTGTAATGCTGAGATGCAAGTAAGATTTATTCTGGTGGACGTCTCAAAATCCCCAACAATGGTCTCGCCCCTTCAGCCCCCATCAGCCAAAAGCCACGGTGACCACTGAAGCCTCCCTGATGGGGTGGGGGTGGGGGTCTATGTCAGGGAAACTCTTGTTCAAGGCACCTGGTCGGAGACAGAGGCCCTTTTGCATATCAATGTCCTGGAAATGAGGGGGGTGCTACTAGCGTTGCAAGCATTTCATTCCATCCTTCAGTCAGGAATTATTGCGATCCAGTCAGACAACGTCAGTGGTCTGGTACATCAACAATCAAGGGGGTGCCAGATCATAGCTGTTATGCTGAGAGGCCTTGAGAATATGGCAATGGGCAATAGCTTCCAACCGCTTTCTAATTGCAATGCACATTCCTGGGAGCTCCAACATGTTAGCGGACAAATTGAGCAGGTGCATTCTACAACCTCACGAGTGGTCCCTATGATAGCGGCAAGAATCTTCAACCGCTGGGGGCAACCTTGCTGCGACCTTTTCGCCTCCCCAACCAACTACAAGTGCAGCAACTATTTTGCCCTGATCCCCCCTCAGGGACAGTCATGGAGAGATGCTCTAGTCCACGCTTGGTCCTCTGGTCTACTTTATGCTTATCCTCCTCTTCCCTCTTCCTCTCCCAATTTCTGAAGAAAGCACGACAGTTGAAAAGCAAAGTGATCCTCATTGCTCCATATTGGTCTTTGCAAGTCTGGTTCCCCTTCCTCTGGCCTCACCTGCTAGATCAACTGTGGATCCTCAATCCATCCCCAACGTTTATCTCCCATCCGCAGGGTCTGACTCACCCCAATCTAACAATCCTGAAACTGACAGCTTGGTTTCTCCACTTCCAATGATTGCCAGGCAGGAAAACCTCTCATCCCCTGTGCACAGTATTCTTATTGCATCTCCTAAATTGTCCACCAGACTAATCTATCTCAATAAATGAAAAAGGTTTTCTCTATGGGCAACGAATAAACAATTTAGACCCCTTGTCAGCCCCAGTTTCGGTGGTTTTGGATTACTTCTCACATCTTTTCCATTCTGGGGTGTCTGCCTCTACTATTCATGTGCATTTAGCTGCCATTTCAAATTTCCACATTGGTTTTCAGGATTCTTCGCTTATGTCACATATTTTCTGTAAAACTTTCTTGAAGGGGGTTCTTCACTTAAAACCTCCCTTTAGAGAACCGGTACAACCTTGGGATTTGGCCTTGGTTCTGCAAGCTCTAACAGCTCCCCCCTTTGAACCTGCGTCTTCATGTGATGTAAAATATCTCTCTTGGAAAACTTTTTCTGATTGCAATTACATCGGCAAGACACTTGTCAGAATTTCAAACCTTATGCATCAAACCTCCCTATCTTATCTTCCATAAGGATAGGGTATCACTAAGAACTAATTCTTCCTTTTTACCAAAAGTGGTGTCACAGTGGTCCATCTACCAATCTGCTGACCTTCCAGTATTCTTTCCTAACCACTCTAACAAGGGAGAGTATTGCATGCACTCCTTGGATGTTCATAGGCAAATACGATTTTATCTGGATAGAACAAAATCTACCCGTAAATCAGACTAACTATTTCTGGCTTTTTCTAGACCAAGATGAGGTTATCCTGTCTCAAAAGTTACATTGGCTTCATGGTTGAGTAACAAAAACAATGTCACCTTACCTCACAGAGTGAAAGCACATTCTACAAGGTCTATGGCAATTTCAGGAGCTTTCCATGCTAAGGCTTCCCTCAATGATACTTGCTCAGCTGCAACTTGAGCCAAACCTCATACCTTTAATCTTCATTACAAATTGGACTTGGCCTCCAGAGGTAGAGCTTATTCTGGCTCCATGGTGCTCAGGAATGTCCTTCCATGAGAGCCACCCAGGGAGACAGGTAGCCGGGGACTCTGTCCCATAAGTAAGGAATGAATGAAGATTAACAACATCAGATATAAAAGTTATGTCTTACCATAATGTACCATCTGTGTTGTTGATCTTTGTTCATTCATTACTTCCCACCCTCCATACCCCTCCGGAGGTTCCTGGTTGATCTCATATACTCCTTTATTGTAGGTCTGTTACGACCAGACGTAGCCTCTACTTTTGTCTGTCAACTTGCAAACTCGATCTGAGGTAACGGAGCAGAGCATTCTGGTTAGGACCTTGGCTTGAGAGTTTTTGGCTGACGCGAGCTTGATATTTGGCCGGCTTGGTTCCGAGGACGAAATCAATAACCCATCAGTAATGAATGATCGAAGATCAACAACACAGATGGAACGTTATGGTAAGACATAATTTTTTTTGTTTGACCATCAGAGGAGGGACTTTGCTTCTTTAGTTTATGATGGAACATTTCCTCAATTTGAACTAGCTGCATTGACAGAATTCCAGGTTTCTTTCTTGGAAAACTTTGCTTTTATTTTGTGTTACTTCAGTTAAGAGAGCACAGCAGCTCTGGGAACTTTCTGTCAAGTATCTATGTTTGGTCTTTACAAAGAGTTTCCCTGAGGCCCACCTCTTTCTAATGCCTAAGCTGGATACAGTTCAGTGCTGGAGAAACAGATGCATGTCTCAGAGATTTCCCCTTCTTTGGAACACACTTCCTGTTCACATTAAGCAGAGCTCTTCCCTGGACCTCTTCAAATGCAGTTTTGATCAATGGATGGGGAAATCAAAATTCACATCTGGGGTAGTACCTACTTTCCTTATGGACAGGGGCAAACTGCAAGATACTAAACACATAGGCACAAATCCATGCCATCCTCTTGTCTCTAGGGGACATATATTGGGTAAAATTAGGTTATATTGGTTAGGCTTGTAAGAGTTCTTAAGCCATTAGCATAATAATCTCCTGTGAACCAAACTTGAATTGGGCCATTGTTTTCTTTCCAGCTTATGAGATTTTGGAGAATTGTTTACTGTACTGTATGGACATTCACAGACCAATCCAATGTTACAAAAATAGGACTCTGCCTCTGTGTAAGTGCAATTTGTTTCTCTTGCTGAGGCTGGATGTTCATCGTGTTTCATTGTTGCAGTCATTACAATTGGGTTATCCTGCTGGCAGGTTACCCGCAGTCGGCCTGAATTCCAAAGTCCTGGTCCGGTGTTGGTGGCTGTCGCCTCCTCCCTGACGTCAGTGTGCCAGGGGTATAAAAGATGCAGCTGGTGCCATTTTCTCCAGTCTTTCTTTCCGCGCGGTGCCTGAAGCAAAAGCAGTTTGCAAGTGCCAGTCGGCCGACTCCTGATATTTTCATGTTCGAATTTCAGAGCCGAAGTCTTCATTAAAGCTAAGTACCCCGTTGGGGAAACTTTTTTCTTGCTCCAGACTGATGTCCGAAAAAGTTAATAATTGTATTTCTTGTGGGAAGCAAATACTTCATAAGGATTTTCATTCTTACTGTATTCCTTGCCTAGGCCCTGACCATGACGTTGCTAGTTGTCGGTTTTGTGCTAGATTTAACCAACGCACTATTAAGCTTCTGTACAATTTTGCATTTCATTACTTTGGCAGAAGATTTAATTATATAATACCATCAAAACAGCCGACTACCGGAGTTTATAAAAGATGCAAAGAAAAGGACAGGCATCCGAGGTCCAAAACCGATGATGAGGCTTCCGCTAGGCCTGTTGCCGGTTCTCAGTGAGGTGCTTTCGCAGCCCCCGACACCTGCTACTTCAGAGCCACAGGCCGCTTCTGACTCCCACGTGGAGCCGACTAGGCTGCTGGAAACTCAAGGTGTTGGGCACTCGGAAACTATTCCCTCAGATGGGTCCGGAGCCGCTGAGCAGGCATCTGCTTCTGAGGGTGTTTTCAGGCCTACACAGCTATATGTGAAAACAACATCAGCTTCAAAGGCAAAGACTAAAGCACCTCTAAAGACACAGAAACAAGTACAACATTCTCCTGGACAGGCCTCCATGCCTAAAAAACAGATGCTTAAAATGGCCGAAGACCTAATTACTTTGATCAGGGGTTCCCATCCCCCACCCGATGAGGCCTAGGAAAGAGACAGAATATGAATCTTCAGATCAGGTTTCCATTTCCTCTGATTCCTCTTGGAGGATTTTGTGAGGGATCTCAGCTTCTTACTGAGGCTAATAAGGGAGTTTTTTGCATCCTGTGATTTTGCTCTTTTCTGCAACAGTTTCTTCCTTTTGTTGTAAAGTTTGTTCATGGCAGGGGACCACCGGATTAGCTTCCTGTTTTTGTAGGGGAGCATCTTGGTTCTATTTGGGATGGCACGATTCATGCATGAGTGGATGTGCTCGTACAGTGCCTTAGTGTAGGATTCAGCACTTGAACTTTCAGTTCCCGTCTGCATGGGTGTCATGAAGTTTGTCACTTCTGACTTGAGTAGCAAGAAGTTGGCTTTGGAGAAGTTTTTTATGGATGTTTCCTTACTGGTGGGTGGGGTGGGATGTGGATGTTAAGGGTGATTATCTTATGGTCAGACCTGACCAACGAGGGGGTGACCATAGGTGTGGCGCATCGATTTCCCATGTTGGCAATGACCAGGTCTAGGATATTTGAGCCCCTGGTGGGACTATGGATTAGTTGATCCAGGGCGTTGGAATTTATGAATTCCAAGAACCATTGGGCAAAGGTGTTGGTGCACGAGTAGTTTTCCCAGTTAATGGCAGGGTAGTTGAAATCTCCCAGTATTAGGATGTTTGGTTGTATCTTAATATTTTCCAGTATGTTTAGAAAGGTGTAGTGAGAATCTTGGGGCATGGTGGGGGGATCTGTAGCAAGCTGCAATTTGGATTGCAGTCTTACCTAGTGTTAGTTGCATCTGGAGAATTTCAGATGCATTGTGTTGGGCAACTAAGCCTGGTGGTGTGAATATCCTTGGTGAATATGGACAGTCCTCCACCTTTAGTGTTTCGGTCCTGGTTTGGTGGCCGAATAGTGTGGTAAGCGTTGTAGCTTGGTGTTGCAGGGGTGCTCTCTGGAGACTTGAACCAGGTCTGAGTTACTGCACATTCCCTTTAGACTACTGTGTCAGAGATACTGGATGAGCAAATTGGTGTAACTAGGGAAATGTTTTTTTCTGAACTATGTTACGGAATCGGAATTGACTAGACATAGTAAGCCCTTGCTGAGTCTAATTATGGTGGCTGCAAAAAAAAAAAGCAATTACTAGAAAATGGAAATCAAAGTCTAAACCAGCTGTACTAAATGTAGTGAATATAGTAACAGAAATAAAACAACTAGAACTGCGATAAAAAAAAAGGCTACAAGCAAATTGTATAGCAAAAAATGGCAATTGTGGGAACAGTACATACGGGGGAGGAAAGAGGTTTAAAATAAGGGAGGACTTGAATGAGCTATGTAATGTTTGACAGTGATTTGGGTAGAATATAAATGATGTATAGTGTTTGGAACTAGGATTATGTCAATATGGTTTGTGATGCAAGATGCCTGCAGCTGGGATTATGTCAGTATGGCTTGGTTTCATTTAATTTAAATATATGATTGCCTATGTCATAAGTGGTATTTAATAAAGATGTTTCTTGTTAAAAAAAAAAAAAAAAAAAAAAAAATGTTGGCCATGGATGTGAAACTTTTGCCCGCATTGCATATGGTTTAATTTTTCTAGAACAGAGAGGAACCAGGTCTGTATGTTTTTTTGCTTTGCACAGCTTACGTCTCAGCAGAAGGCAACCAAAATGAAACTCTACAATCACGGCATGTTTTCTTTTTATTTGGGGGGGGGGGGGGTGCAAGATCAGAGCAAAAGTCCTTAGCAGTCCCCATAAGGCTGCGGTCCACTTATTGGTGGACAGCAGCAGAAGTCTGGAGTCTCTCCCACTCTGAAAAAACAGTACGTGTCTGTCTGCCTTCCTCTGTTTGCTTACACTTCTATCAGCACAGATAGGTGGAGAAGGACAGTAGGATCCGGGGTACATCGAATCCTCTTCAAAACTCTTCCCACTCCATCTGTACCCTCTTATCAGAAAACTGTTGTAAGAAAGAAGGTCTCAAACCTCCTATTAAAAAGAACCATTCAGCAGATCCCATTAGATGACCGTTTAGAGTACTATTTCTACTATTGTAGGCTTGTCTGGCATCTAGAATTACAAAGGACCATGTCCAATTCTAGATATTAGTAGCCTAAACTCTTTCATGCCCAAACAAACCTTTTGAATTGTCGTAGTGCATCCGTTTGTGCTTTTCAGAAGGTAATTGAATGTGCTGGTCAAATCTCCAAAATGCTTTAATTAGTTTAGAGAATTGCCCAAGAGACCAGTTTTTACAGAATTTGGATGCTTCATTTCAGTCCCACTTAATCCCCAGTGATGATCACCAGATGCAGGTCTGAAGTTGCTGCTTACCAGAGACTACAGGGAGCCACGTTCTTGCCTTACTTGTATAGCTAGCCCTTGCTGCTACATTGGTTCAGGCTGACTGTGCCAAAGAAATCTTTGCTCAGATCATTCCATTCCCTGGGAATAACAGGGAATATTGTAAATTCTCTGTTGCAATTTTCCCAAATGTTTACCTTCACAGCGTGCTGGGCACAAACGGTTCCCAGGCACATCATCTTCTTCAGGAACACATTGCTTCTTCTGGGCCAGATTCCAGGATTCTAAATTCTATGTCTGAGGGCAGCTTTGCTTCAGAATTTAGGACTGTTACATGCAGCCTGGAATAACCACATCTAAGGGGACTGTAATAGATGGTTTGAGTTTAGCTGTCCCAGACCTTGGATCCCATGAGCCTTTCTATAACACTCACCAAAGCTTGCAGATAACACCTACAGTGGTGAACAGTCCTGGACATGTGCCTCTGGATTTGACAAATGAAAGTGAAGGGTGCAACTGCTACTATGGACACATTTGCCCTAGAGTGTAGGGGTCGTTGAAATAGACAGATGGTCTATTGTGCCTGGACGTCCCAGGAGTCTAGCTGTAGTAGTTTTTGCTCTGTCTGCTTTTCAGGACTCCCTTCCTTAGCGTTCCACTCACTCTGATAACATTGTGATCTGATGTTCTCCTTCACCTGTTCCTCAACGGATGAGTTACCAGATCTGACTTGTTCTCTCTTTTCCCTTTCTTTTGGACCTGTAGTATACCTTTTCCTTTCCTTCCCTTCCCTGTACTGTCTTAGTGGTAGTGATTTGTTTTTCTAATTTTGTTATTGTTTGTTGTTTTACTTGTGTGAGGATGTCCTTCAAGAATGCAACTGCAGTCATAACATATGGGTTGTCCTGCCTCAGGCAGCCCTCAGTCGGCCGGATTCCAAAGTCTGGGTCCGACGTCGGCTGATGTCGCATTTCTCTCCGACGTCAGAGCGGATGGAGTATATAAGCATCAGCCGACGCCATTTTCTTCAGTCTTTCTTGCCACGCGGTGCCCGAAGCAGAAGCAGTTCGCAAGTGCCGGTCGGTCAGCTCCTGTATTCTTCGATTCCGAAGTCATCAAAAAAGCTAAGTACCCCATTGGGGACCTTTTCTTGCCTCAGCCGATGTCAGAAATTATTGAAAAAGTTAACAATTGTCTGTCTTGTGGTAAATAAATACCTCATAAGGATTTCCACTCTTACTGTCTTCCTTGCCTTGGCCCAGACCATGACGTCCCTGCCTGTGTCGCCTGTGCTCGCTTCAATAATCGCACTCTCAGGCGCCGGGCGGAGTTCGCTGAAGACTTTTTCGGCGATAAATTTGCTTATACAATGCCATCGGAACTTCCGACATCGCAGACTCCTAAGAAACGAAAAGACCGGGACCGACATCCTCGGCCCGCGTCTTCCACCGACTCCACGCCAAAACCTACCGCGAGTGCTCCGGTTCCCCCTGAGACGGTTATTTCACCACTCCGAACCGAAGACACCGCATTACCGATACCAGAGGCCACACCGACGCCAGTTATAGATTTTCCTCCGGATACTGAAACCGAGGAAATGCCCGAGACCATTGCTGTAGATAAGGTCACTCCTGCACGTGGAGCTTCTAGGCCTCCTATGGCCATGTCTATTAAGGCCTACACACGTGCTAAGGCAGCCAGCAAGACCAAGCACCTTACTGCTAAAGCCTTACCTCAGCCTACTCCTGAAACACAAATCATGACTATGGCTGCAGACTTAATTTCCATGATTAGAGGTTCACAGGCCCATCCTGAGAGAGGATCCCAGCCTCCTTCTGATAAGAGGCCCCGGGTTGAACCCTCTGACCTTATCCCTTCAGATGAAGATTCTGAGGACTCTGTTCACTCCGATGGCCAGGAAGAGCTCTTCCAGACCTATGAGGACTCTGATGCAGAGGATTCCATCCCCTCGGCCTCCCCTCCTGAGGATATTTCTTTTGGGGAAGTTCTGCATACCATGAGGGAACATTTTAAGTGGCAAGGCCAGGAATATTCTGATTCCAGAAAGCGCCTTCGAACCTTCCTTAAAAAGCCCCAACACAGGCCCCTGGCTATACCTCCCGTGCTTGATGTTTTGGATGACCTATACTCTGACTCCAGTGTTACCCCTGATACTCTTCCTCCTGCTCCAGCCAAGCCAGACAGATATTATAGGGTCCCAGAAACACATTCCCATTTCTTTAGGGCCCATGCTGTTGATTTAGAAACTATTTCTCAGGGACCTAAAGGGGTTTCAGCATCCACCTCCAAAAATCCTTTGCCTTCCAACAGGGAAGCAAGGTCATTAGAGAGATGGGGGAAAAAGGTCTACACCTCCACTACTTTATCTATGAGAGCTCTGAATTGCCTCTTTCATGTGTTTCAATATCAGGATTACCTGTTAGATGATTTACAGAAAACATTAGCCTCTCCTGAACCTTTAGACAGGAAGTCTTTGCAGGAAGCTGTACATAATTCTCAACAAGTCAGCAGTCACTTTCTGCAGTGTGGATATGATGCATTGGAAGCTTCATGTAGGGCAGCTATGACAGGGGCGGTCATTCGTAGACATGCATGGTTAAAAGAACAACCTCTACCAGATCATGTTAAGGCAAAACTTCTTGATGCACCCTTGGAAAAGAACAAGCTTTTTGGTGCTAATGCTAAAGATGTGTTAAAGTCTATCGGGGAAAAAGCAAAATCGGTTCAGACGGTCAAAGATTTCCTCCAGGTTCAGCCACCCAGATTCAGCAGGAATTGGCCTTCTAAAAACTGGTCCTTACCTAATCCTGAAAGATTTCAAAGGGGTAAAAACAGGCGTGGCCGAGGAAGAGGACAATACAGAGGTTCTTACAGGGGACGACCATGGCAACCAGCAAACCAAAGAAGTGACACAGGGGTCTCCCCTGCCTCACAGGGACAATCTCAATGACTTTCCTCTACTTCCGCTGACCAAGGAGCAAATAGAAGCTCCCTTGGGCGGAAAATTATCTCTGTTTTCAGACAGTTGGCACAGATTGACAAAGGACAAATGGATTTTGGACATTATAGACCAAGGTTACAGGTTCCACTTTCATACCTTACCAAGAAAACAAGGCATGCCAAACCTACCACAAAACCAGAGGGCAGAGGCTATCAAGCAAATTTCTCTGCTTGCTCAGATCAAAGCAATAGAAAGAGTTCCACAACAAGAAGAAGGCCAGGGGTTTTACTCAAGACTGTTCCTTGTTCCAAGAAAAGAAACTCAATGGAGACCAATACTGGATTTGTCCGCTTTAAACACTTTTCTCATAGTACCAAAGTTCAAAATGCTGACTCTGCAGCAACTCCTTCCCATGCTGGGCAAGGGGTCTTGGCTGATTACTCTGGACCTCAAGGAGGCATACCTGCATGTTCCTATCAGACACAGCTGCAGAAGATACCTCAGATTTCTTGCAGGGCCAGAGCATTATCAATTCTCAGCATTGCCATTTGGCTTATCTACTGCGCCCAGAGTATTCACAAAATGCCTGGCTTCAGTAATTGCTCATTGCAGGCTCCAGGGGATCCAAATTTACCCGTACCTGGACGACTGCCTCATACAAGCGGACGACAAATCGATTTTGACAAAAAACTTGAACTATGTCATACAATTGCTACAGGCTCTGGGATACACAGTCAACTTCCAAAAGTCAAGACTTCAGCCATCCCAGCAAATAACCTTCTTAGGAGCCAATCTAGACACAGCCTCTCAAATGGCTTACCTGACAGAAGACAAGCAAGAGAAGTTAACTCATTATTTCAAAGGTTTGGCAAAACTCACCCAGATGACTGCAAGGAGATTCCTACAGGCCCTGGGTTACATGGCATCCTGCATTCTCCTGGTTCCATTAGCAAGACTACACCTGAGAAAGCTTCAATGGTACCTAAAAAGCCTATGGTCTCAGCACAGCAACAACCTAGAGACAACCATACCGCTCATTCCATGCCTACAAAAGGAATTCCTATGGTGGGCCTCGGTAAGCCAGGCAAACACAGGTATGTCATTCAGAAAACCTCAGATAACACAGACCATGACCACAGACGCCTCAGACCATGGATGGGGGGCACACATGGAGGGCAGATGTATACAAGGACAATGGTCTCCAAAGGAAACACATCTGCATATAAACCAAAAGGAAATGCTGGCAGTAATGCATGCCATTGAGGCCTTTCGACAACAACTTCAGCAAGGCCATCTGCTGATACGGACAGACAACACCGCTGTGATGTGGTACATAAACAAGCAAGGGGGCACCCATTCTTACCCCCTTTGCAGACTGACAATGAATCTTTGGGAAAAATCACTGAGCCTAACCATACAGTTGCAATCCCAGTTTGTTCCAGGCAAAGACAATGTGCTGGCGGACAGCCTAAGCGGGAATTTCATAGATCCACACGAGTGGAGGTTACATCCGAAAATCTTCACACAACTCACCTCGACATGGGGCAGGCCAGAAGTAGACCTATTTGCCTCCCACCTCAACCATCATCTACAAAAATTCTGTTCAAGGACATATCATCCACAAGCTTGGAAAATAGATGCTCTTTCATTCAACTGGAACTTCCTAAAAATCTATGCATTCCCACCTCTGCCACTGATGACCACAGTATTACTAAAGATCAAAGCAGAGAGGCCCAAGGGGATCCTAATAGCTCCAGACTGGCTAAGACAACACTGGTATCCACTACTACGGAGCATATGTCACAACAAAAAGTGGGCCCTTCCCCAATGGCCCCTACTTTTGACAACACAACTTCAAAACAGTGCATCCAAACCTTCAGACGCTGCAGCTAACAGCCTGGGAGATCCCATGAATAACCTCAATCTATCTCTCTCCAAGGAAGTTCAGCGGATATTAACAGAAGCTCGAAGACCATCCACCAGAAAGGTTTACTTAGCAAAATGGAAGAGATTCAGCATTTGGAATACCAGCAAGGGACATGATGCATCATTATTGAACATCCCACTCATCCTGGAATATTTGGCAGATATGCTACAGAATGGACTCTCATATTCTTCCATAAAGATACATGCTTCAGCTATTTCAGCTAGATATAACATTGATCCGCCTGTGTTTTCACATCCTTTGTTAAGGCAATTCCTCAGGGGAATCAAGAACATTAAGCCACCAAGAAAGGCTCCAGTGCCAGCTTGGGACCTCAACTTTGTCCTAGAAAAACTGACTCTACCTCCCTTTGAGCCAGCAGCTTCAGTGGACTTACAATTTCTCTCATGGAAGACAGCTTTCCTGTTGGCAATTACCTCAGCAAGAAGGGTTTCGGAACTACAGGCCCTAATGGCAATACCACCGTTCATAATCTTTCACAGAGACAGGGTCTCCTTAAGAACCAACCCTACTTTTATGCCAAAGGTGGTATCTGGGGTTTCTTTAAATCAAGCTATTCACCTGCCTACTTTCTTCCCCAATCCTGAGAGCAAAGGGGAAAGACTGTTGCATACCTTGGACATCCACAGACAACTTCGCTACTACCTGGACAGAACCAAGACCAGTAGGAAGTCTGATCAGCTTTTTGTAGCTTACGCCCCTGGAGTACAAGGAAAAGCAATTTCCAAGCAGACTATTTCAAAATGGATTGGACATTGCATCAGATTTTGTTATTCCTTCCATGGGAAGAATGTTCCAGCCAATGTCAGACCACACTCCACCAGAGCTACAGCCACCTCTACAGCATTCTTAAGAGGGGTGCCTACAAAAGACATTCTAGAAGCTGCTACATGGAGCTCCGTGCATACATTCTCCAAACACTACAATCTCCCTTTATACTCCAGATCCAGAGCAGGCTTTGCTTCGGCAGTCCTGCAGGGTTTGATTGCCACACCATCTCTTTCCTAGAGCATTCCTCCTCCCCCAGCTAAGCTATGGTATTCAACCCATATGTTATGACTGCAGTTGCATTCTTGAAGGACATAGTACAGTTTTGTACCTACCATAAATGTAGATGTCCGATGGATATGCAACTGCAGTCGGATTTTCCCTCCCTCCATACCCCTCTATGCCTTGGGTCCACTCCTATCCCTGTTTCCCTTAGCTGGGGATATCTGTTATGGTGTATCTGTTTATTGCTTACTTATTTGTCTGGAATCCTGTTTTTGTCTTCCAATTTGATTATAGCCTTCCTTGGAGGGCACCTGGCATCTGGGGCAAGAAACACTGAAGAAAATGGCGTCGGCTGATGCTTATATACTCCAGCCGCTCTGACGTCGGAGAGAAATGCGACATCAGCTGACGTCGGACCCAGACTTTGGAATCCGGCCGACCGAGGGCTGCCTGAGGCAGGACAACCCAACCCATATGTTATGACTGCAGTTGCATATCTATCGGACATCTACATTTATGGTAGGTACAAAACTGTACTTTCTTCATTGTCATGGCAGAAAAGCAAGGTAAGATTCAATGTATGGCTTGCAGCCATAAGATAGCTAATTCGGATGTGTATGCCAAGTGAGTTTGGGGCTACACATCTTGATGAGCAATTCTGTATTTGAACTGCTTTTGGCCTCTGAGCTTTGGTTGAAAGAAGGAACAAGTTAATTATTAAAGGACTTCTCCCTGCCACTGCAGGAGAAGTTTCTCTTCCTCACTGTGGTGCTTCTGCTGTCTCCCCTTCTGCAAGGAAGTCTTCTGAGAAGGAGGAGGAACGTCTTGACAAGCCAAAGGAAAAGTCCAAAGGAATCCAAAAAGGTGATGCCAAACTCCTCAACCTGCTTGGCTCTGGCCCTCAAGTTTCCTAAAACATCAAGTCTGGCTCCAGCTTTGGATCCTGCCTTTGTTGGATTCAGCGCTTCTCCTTTGCTGGAACTGCAGTTCTTCCCAGAGCCAATTGTTTCCCTGATCGGCTTGGAGCTGAGGTGTTGGACCATGGAGCCTGGTTTGACTCCGAAGTTTTTGGAGCTGTCATTGCCCCTTGGAGCCTCTGTTAGACAGCTTGGCTCTGGCATCTGGTTTGAAGCAGATTCGAACCGGTATCTGGGACCATTCCTTCTTGGGTGCTGCAGCAAAGTGGTCTGTAGTCCTGTTTTGATTTCTGCTTTCAAAGCTTTTCAGGGGCTGCTATCTTGGTGTAGGGAGCAGATTTCCTTTTCTCGCTTGGATCTCTCTCTCCCCCACAGGAGTTTCCAGAGTCCCGATTCACCACCTTCTATCCCATCATGATAGCTAGCCCCTCAAAGTCTTGAGACTGATCACTTTGAGGACTCCCTTTCAGCTTTTTGAGTTCTCCCCAGAACACCCTACTAGGAGGTTTGATAGAAGCATTCATGCAAAAGTGGACACATTGACTCCCCTCAGGAGCCTGACAATACTGACTTTGATGAGGGGGGGGGCTCCCCCTACTCCCCCTCTTCCTCCCCCTTGAAGTCTTATTCGATGAGATCTGAGAACCAGATGAGATGAAATCTGAGAAACATAAAGGGGAATGGTCTTCCAAAGCCCCCTCCCAGGAGCAGTCAGTATTTCTTGGCGCTTTTGGGGCTGCCGTGTCTACTACTTGGGTAGCCTGTCCCGTAGATGAGATGGCAGACTTGATCTCTAAGCAGCATGAAAGGAACCAGACGTTGCCAAACCTATCCCATGTGAAGTGAGTATGTTTTTGATATCCCCTTAGAATCACCCATATTGGAGCAAGGGTCCTGCTTTTGATTCCTTATTGGTGGTGGCAGTCGCAGTGAAAGAGCTTGATGAGGAAAGCTCCTCTGTCCATCCCACTCTTAAGGAGTCTAGGGTGCTGAACATATTTGCAAGGGAGTTTGTGTCAGCATCTTTCACTGTTAGGAATCTGAACTATTTGACACTTGTTACATGCTTTCAGAGGGATTTGGCTAAGGAGCTTTCCAAGTCCCTCTCATGGCCTCTATCCATGGAGTACAAGAAGTCTGTTTACATGCAGTTGGTCGCCCTTCACTCTCCATCGAATGGGTATATGTCCCTCACTCCTAATATGACAGAGAGCACTTTGAGAGCTGCTAGCACCAGCATAACTGTTATATGGCATGCCAGGATGTGCCTGTCTGACCTTGCAGTACCCTTTAAAACATCATTTATCAATAGCTCCCCATGATGGCTGTACCCTCTTTGGGCCCAAGGTAAAAGAGACGCTATCCAGAAGTGAGGAAGATGAAAAAAATTATCTGCCATAGCAATTTGGTTTCTTTAGAAACCAGAAGGGAGGGAAGAAACTGTGGATCTGATGTCAATTTTCATTTGATCCTCTGATTTGACGCTTCTACTAGCACGTGGATCACTGAAAGCTCTTGAGCTTCTCCCTTTCCCATAATGCCCTGTCCCCTAACATACCTCAGGTCTCTTTTGCTGCCTTAAAGTACAGACAGGATCACTGTTTCAATTCTCGAGTCAGTAAATTTTTTCTGGCATTGCAGTGAGCTTAATTTTTTTTCATTTTATAGTTCGTATACATATTTTATATCTATATTTTTATATTTCTTAATCTTTCTAGTGTTTCCTCCCTTCTCCCTTTGAAGTGCTTGTGTACTCCTCTTTGTTACCATTGTTGGTAGTTCTTTCTGTACCTTACCTCTTTTAAGGTATCCTAGTTAGTAAATTTCTATGTTTAAAATTATTTAATTTAGTTTTTAAAAAATCTTTATCGTTATCCTTATCTTTATCCTATCATTTTTTTGGCTTTTGCCTGTTCTTTATCTTTCTAACTTTAGTAAAAATGTCAGAGAAACTCAGGTTTAAAAAAATGTTTAGCTTGTGGCCACAAAATTCCACTGTCAAATGCACATTCTGAATGTATCTATTGCCTAGACCTGTCACACCTCGATGCAAACTGTGGCATTTGTAAGGGTTTTAACCTTAGGCCTCAAGAATAAGCTTATTGTCAGAGGCTTGCAGCCGTCTAAATCTTCTGCTTCACCTGCATCTTCTGGGACTCATCCCCCTAAGAAGTCTGAGAAGAGAAACTCTAGAATAATGCTTTCTGGACCCTACAACTTCATAGTCTCTGAGTTGGGATCCTCCAGTAAAAATGTGTAAATCTTTGGATCCAAAGATTCAAAAAGAAAAGTCACCTCTGATCTGATCACTGCTCGACGGTCCAGATCCTATCACCTCTAGGATGCCATCTCCCCTCTTGGAGCATTCTACGAGACACCACCATTCTCGGGCCTCCTCCACAGTATCCTCTACTCGTTCTTCAAAAAGTTTGACTGAAGGTGACTTAAGTAGGAGGATGAAGTTCATCTCGAAACAGAAATGGGGGGTTCACTCTGCTCCAACCCCATTGGGCACAGAGACCTTAGTACCCCCCCCTTGCTTGGTCCTTCTCTGATCTGACCTCTGGTATTGGAGTTGTTGAACCCGAAGATTCCAGAGGCATTCACACTGGATGCTGGTATCTTTGACTCTGTTGGCATCTCTGAGTGGGCTGGCTCCGAGTACCTCGGAGCCATAGATTTGGTGCTGGATCAGAGGTGTTGGAGTCCACTCTGAAGCTGTCAGAGGTCTCTCTCCCCCTCAGAGCCTCTGCATTAGACAGCTCGGCTCCGACTCCTTCGGTTGCTCTGACTTCAGGGAGGTGAGAGCTTACGGTAAGCATGTCCTTTCAGAGTTATCTATTTCCTTCTCTCATACATTCTGCATTCAATGTAGAGGAGAAAGCTTTCTCTATCCCTAAATCTCGAACTTGTCCATGTTCTTTGGCTTTGACCACCTTAGCCTATTTGCCTCTGCATCTTGATCTTCAAACATCCTTACCACAGGGACAGCCAGCCCAAGTTAGCCACTAGAATACCCATCGGGGTATTCTGATTTCTTCCGACACTTCTCCGAAGACGTTCCCAGGAAGAGAAAGTGCAAAAGGAGGCATCTAGACTCTCCTCAAGAGTTGGTCATTGAAGATACCATCTTTGAAGAGGAAAGGTCCGCAAGGTCACCCGATGACGTCTAATTTGGAGACATTCTGGAATTCCTAAAGCAAAGGGGTGGTTGGTCTCCCAACAACCCTTCCCAATAGAAGTCTGTATTCCTGGATGCTCTTGGTGCTGGCCCATCTACCTCCTGGGTGACTCTGCCCACTGATGAGTTCATTGATTTGGTCTTTCAACGGGTGTGGAAGGAGCCTGATATTGCTGAACCAATTTCCAAGAGATCAGATAAGATCCTGACACCATCTAAGGACAGAGTCCATTGGAGCAAAGGCATACCAGTTGATGCCTTGGTCGTAGCGGCAGCCACCAAGAAGGAATTGGCAGAACAAAGTTCCTCTGTCCACCCTCCTAACAGGGAATCTAGGGTGTTGGACAGATTTGGGAAGGGTGTTTATGTTTCAGCGACCTTTGCCCTTTAATCACTGAACTATGTGGCACGCTTCACAAGATTCCAGAAGGACTTGTACTAACCAAATCCCTCTCTGGGGCCATGTCTTCCAAGGCAGAGAGATCTGTTGCTTCACAGTTGGCTACCCTTAAGTCTAATGGACAAACTGGAAATGGACCGATCTCTCATGCAACAGAAGGTACCTCACTGGAGGCGGTTTCAGGTTTTTCCATCAGAAGGTATGCCTTGGATGCTCTTGCGTGATTTTGCAGAACCCTTCAGAGCTTCCTTCATGAATGCTTTCTTTGATGGAAGTTCCCTGTTTGGCCCCAAGGTGAAAGACGCGCTCAACAGGTTTGAGCAGGAAGGTAAACCCCGACTGCTGTCTGTGTACATTTTTTGACCCCCTCAACAAAACCTTTTCTAGGAATCAGCGATGAGGTTGGAAGATGTAGTTCAAGAAATCTCAGGGTCCATTCCAAGATCCATGTGGAGATGGTTCCCCAGAGGCAGAGGGGGGAAATCTAATGGAAGACACCGCTCTCGAGGCAGAGAAGGTCCACAGAACCAAGGATCAAGAGATTCCTTCGTTGACTGATCCTACCAGTGCTCCTGAATGGAGGCCCAACTGTCCATCTGTGGAGACGGTCAGGAGATGTTCATCGTGTTTCACTGTTGCAGTCATTACACTTGGGTTATCCTGCTGGCAGGCTAACCGCAGTCAGCCAGAGTTCCAAAGTCTAGGTCCGGCGTCTGTTGCTGTCGCCTCTTCCCTGACGTCAGTGCGCCAGGGGTATAAAAGATGCAACTGATGCCATTTTCTTCAGTCTTTCTTGCCATGCGGTGCCCGAAGCAAAAGCAGTTCGCAAGTGCCGGTCGGCCGACTCCTGAGTCTTTCGAAATCTAGTTTCAGAACCTAAGTCTTCAATAAAGCTAAGTAGCTTGTTGGGGAAACTTTTTCTTGCTTCAGACCGATGTCAGTAAAACTTAACAATTGTATTTCTTGTGGGAAGCAAATATCTCATAAGGACTTTCACTCTTACTGTATTCCTTGCCTAGGCCCTGACCACAACGTCACTAGTTGTCGGTTTTGTGCCAAATTCAACGACAAACGCACTATTAAGAGTCGGTTTGAATTTGCTTCACATTACTTTGGCCGGAGGTTTAACTATATAATGCCGTTGGAACAACCGACGACCGGAATTCATAAAAAAATGCAAAGACAAGGAAAAGGACAGGCATCCGGGGTCCAAAATCGACGACGAAGCCTCTTCTAGGCCAGTTGCCGGTTCTCAGTGAGGCGCTTTCACAGCCCCTGACACCCGCTACCTCAGAGCCACAGGCCGTATCCGACTCCCACGTGGAGACACCTAGGCCTCTGGAAACTCAAGGTATTAGGCCTGTGGAAATGATTCCCTCAGATGGGTCCGGAGCCGCTGTGCAAGCATCGGCTTCTGAGGTTGTTTTCAGACCTTCACAGCTTACTATTAAGTCCTCTGCAGCAGCCAAGGCAAAGTCAAAATCATCATTAAAGACAAGAAAACAAGTACAGCATTTTCCAGGACGGTCATCCATGCCAAAGAAACAGATGCTTAAAATGGCCGAAGATTTAATTACTTTGATCAGGGGTTCGCATCCCGCTCCTGATAAAAGGCCTAGGCAAGACACTGACTATTATTCCTCTGACCAGGTTTCTATTTCCTCTGATTCATCTTCTGATCAGGGATACTGTCTTCCTCCCTATGAGGATTCTGATGCAGAAGAATCTATACCTTCAGCCTCTCCACCTGAGGATTATTCTTTTGGGGAAACCCTGCACACCATGAGGGAGCATTTCCATTGGGAGAGCCAGGATTATTCAGAATCCAAGAAAAGGCTCAGAGATTTTCTCTTACTGCCTGCCCGTGGCTATTCCCCCTGTGCTTGATATTGTTGATGATGTTTTCTCTGAATCCAGTCTGTCTCCTGATTCTTTACCCCTGCACCAATCAAGCCAGACAGGTACTACAGGGTCCCTGACTCTCATAAATTTCTTTACAAAAACCCTGCTGCTGACCCAGAAACTATTTCTTAGGGCCCCAAAGGGGTTAAGGCTTCCACTGCAAAAAATCCTGTTCCCTCTGATAGAGATTCTAGAGCTCTGGATAGATGGGGGAAAAAAGTTTACACTTCTGCTACTTTGGCTGTAAGGGCTTTAAACTGCCAGTTTCACATGCTTAAATATCAACAGTACCTCATGTCTTTATTAAAACAGAAAATGCTTACAAACTCAAAGTTCTGACAATAAGGAAATGCAGGATTTACTGCATGCAGCTGAACAGGTGGGAAAGCATACTCTGCAATGTGGTTTTGATTCATTAGAGGTTCTTGTAGAGCTGCAGTTACAGGCTGTGTCATTCGAAGGCATGCTTGGTTAAAAGAACAAAGTTTACCTGAACATGTTAAAGTAAAATTATTGGATGCTCCGCTACAGCATGATACTTTGTTTGGTGTTAAGGCAGAAGAAGTGTTAAAGAAAATGGAGAATAAAGCAAAATTAGTGCAAACAGTGAAGGATTTCTTACAGGTTCAACCACCTAGGTTTAGCAGAAACTGGCCTTCAAAAAATTGGTCCTTTCCGGTGTCAGACAGGCCACAAAGAGGCATATACAGACGCCCAAGAGGCAGATCTCAGCCCAAGGCTCCTACAGACCTAAACAATGGGGTGCTTCAGGCCCCAAAGGAGAAGACAAATCACAACCTTATAGGAAACAGTCTCAATGACTTCCCTCTACAGATGCCAAGCACTTACCTTTTGGCAGCACCCTTAGGGGTAAGCTAGCACTTTTCTCACAAAATTGGCACATAATCACCCAAGACAAATGGGTACTGAATATTGTTTCTCAGGGTTACAGGTTCCACTTTCACACCCTTCCAAAATCAAAGGGTTTGCCGGACCTGCCACAAAACCAATGGGCAGAGGCACAAAAACAAATTGCTGCCCTCATGGATATGGGAGCTGTTCAAAGAGTATAACATCAAGAACAGGGTCAAGGATTTTACTCGAGACTTTTCCCGGTACCCAGGAAGGACAAAGCCTGGAGACCAATACTGGACTTGTCAATCCTAAATACTTTTCTGGATGTTCCAAAATTCAAAATGTTAGCACTTCAACAACTTCTACCCATGCTAGGCAAGAAGGCTTGGCTAGTTACTTTGGACCTCAAGGAGGCATACCTGCATGTACCAATCAGACAATCTTGCAGAAGATACCTCAGATTCATAGCTGGCTCAATGCATTACCAATTCTCTGCACTGCCAGTTGGCTTATCTACTGCACCCAGGGTCTTCACGAAATGCCTGGCACCAGTAGTTGCATTTTGCAGACAAAAAGGAATTCAAATATATCCGTACTTGGACGACTGTCTTATTCAAGCAGAGATCAAGGACATTCTACTAAAGCATCTGGTGTTTGTAAAAAGATTACTAATTTGCCTAGGGTACACAGTAAACGAAAAGAAATCAAAACTAGTGCCCTCTCAAGAGATAATATTCCTGCATGCAAGCTTAAATACAACTGCCCAGATGGGTTATCTCACGCCAGACAAGCAAAGGCAACTGACTCATTACTTTCAAATGATGGCAACAAAGACCCAGCTGCCTGCAAGAAAAATTCTGCAGGCACTGGGCTTCATGGCATCCTGCATTTTACTAATTCCATATGCAAGACTGCATATGAGGAAATTGCAATGGTATCTAAAAAGTGTTTGGACTCAACATTGCCACAGGTTGGAAACAATAATAACTCTAATCCTCCGCCTTCAACAGGAGTTTCAATGGTGGTCCCAGGCCTGTCACCACAACAAGGGACAGCCTTTCACATTACCCACAGCCAGGCAGACAATAACAACGGATGCATCAGATTACGCCTGGGGGGCACACATGGCAGGGAAATGTATTCAGGGCCCATGGCCCAAGGAACAAATGCATCTTCACATCAATCAAAAAGAGATGCTAGCTGTACAGAATGCTCTGACAGCTTTCAAGGATCTACTACATCCAGGTCAACTACTACTCGGACAATACCACAGTTATGTGGTACATAAACAAGCAAGGGGGCACACATTCCTACCCCCTCTGCAGGCAAGCCATGACTTTGTGGAATGTAGCACTGACCTATCGGGTACATCTGCAGGCACAATTCCTGCCAGGAACAAAAAACACACTGGCAGATGAACTAAGCAGAAATCTCATGGATCCTCACGAATGGAAACTAAATCCAAAGGTCTTCAGCATGATAACAAGGAAATGGGGACCCCCAGACACAGATCTTTTTGCCTCCCCTCACAACTGCCAACTACAAAAATTCTGCACAAGAACTCATCACCCACAAGCATGGAAAGTGGATGCTCTATCATTCAGCAGGAAAACCCTGATAGTTTATGCCTTTCCTCTACTGCCTCTTCTTCCCAAAGTGCTCCTAAAAGTCAGACAAGAGAAGCCAAAAATGATCCCGATTGCCCCAGACTGGCCACGCCAGCACTGGTACCCAATCTTAAAGACTTTGTCTCAAGGCCCAGCCTGGCCTTTACCTCAAATTCCTCATCTTCTGACTCAACAAAACAATCAGATTCTGCACAGTCAACTCAGAACCTTAAATCTGGCTGCATGGCAGATAATATAGCCACTCAGACCACACCTCTCTCTAAAGCTGTTATGGATGTCATTTTAGAAGCCAGGAGGCCCAGCACTAGGAAATCTTACGCAGAAAAATGGAAGAGATTCTGTGCTTGGAACCAGGCACAAGGGCTCGAGACACTTGTTCCAAATATTCCTCAGATTTTACAATACCTAACTGAGATGCTGGAGAAAGGCCTATCCTTTTCATCTATTAAGATCCATACCTCTGCCATTTCAGCTCATTACAATACGGAACCGCCTCTTTTTTCTCATGCATTATTAAGGCAGTACCTCAGAGGAGTCAAAAACTTACGGCCTCCAAGGAGATCACCAATGCCTGCATGGAACCTCAATTATGTCTTGGAAAAACTCACTTTGCCTCCTTTTGAGCCAGCCGCTACAGGTGATATAAAATTTTTATCATGGAAAACAGCTCTGCTCCTAGCAATAACCTCTGCAAGACGAGTCTCAGAGCTACAGGCTCTCATGGCTGTGGAACCTTTTATCATTTTCCATCCATTCAGGGTTTCTCTGACAAACCCCACTTTTATGCCTAAGGTAGTGTCCAGTGTGGCCCTCAACCAGACTATTCATTTGCCTACCTTTTATCCAAACCCATAGAATAAGGGTGAGAAACTTCTGCATTCTTTGTACATACACAGACAACTGTGCTTCTACTTTGACAGAACCAAAACTTTCAGAAAGATTGAGCAATTACTGGTAGCATATGCGGCAGGATCACAAGGAAAGGCTATCTCAAAGCAGACCATCTCAAAATGGATAGGTCACTGCATTTGTCTATGCTATTTTCAAGATGGCAAATCTGTACCTAAGGGCATTAGGCCACATTCAACCAGAGCAGCAGCCTTCCTCAGAGGAGTACCAACCAAAGACATTTTAGAGGCTGCAACCTGGAGTTCAGTGCATACTTTTACAAAGCACTACCACTTTCCTCTCTACTCCAAATCCAGAGCAGGCTTTGCCACTGCAGTTCTGCAGGGCCTCATAGCCTCTCCTAATTCTATTTAGTTCCAGCCACCCAACCTTAGCTTTGGGATTCAACCCAATTGTAATGACTGCAACAGTGAAACACAATGAACATAGTACAGTTGTGTACCTACCATGTAGATGTTCGAGTGTATTCACTGTTTTGCAGTCCAGGTTACCCACCCACCATCCCCCTTATCTTTGCTGGACCTTATCTGTTCTTCTTTATTTCTATACAGCCTATGTGGTGAATTTGCTTGTAGATGAAGGAAACTTGTTACTTAGTGCATGTATGCTTATTGACATATTTTTAGCCTACCCTTTTGGGGGCACCTGACATCTGGGGCAAGAAAAACTGAAGAAAATGGCATTGGCTGCATCTTTTTTTACCCCTGAGGCACTGACGTCAGGGAGGAGGCGATTGCAACTGACGCCGGACCTAGACTTTGGAATTCAGGCCGACTGTGGGTAGCCTGTCAGCAGGATAACCTAATTGTAATGACTGCAACAGTGAATACACTCGAACATCTACATTTATGGTAGGTACACAACTGTACTTTTTCTGCATCAGGGTAATTGGATGTGCTAACTAGATCTTCAGGATGTGTACAGTCATATCAAAATGAACAAATGCTCCAGGAGATATCTGTGCTTCCGGCTGGGAGACTGTCATTATCAATTCAGAGTTCTGCCCTTTGGTCTCAATGCAGCCCCCAGCATGTTCAAGTGTATGGCAGTAGTGACAGCTAACTTGAGGCTGCAAAGATTCTTAGTGTTTCCATATCTAGATGACTGGCTAATTACCGCTCCGACCAGACATCAACTGATACAAGCCCAAGATAATGTACTCCAAATATGCTCCCATCTGGGTATTTTGATCAATTGCAACAAATCTAGTCTGGAACCAACTCAATTCATCGGTGCTTTCAACACGATCATGCAAACAGCATCTCTTCCACTAGTAAGAGTTCAAGCTATTTAGTTCCAGGATAGAAAAATGATCCAAAACTCCTTTCTCAGCTCAATTAATCCTTCAAGCTTTAGGGTCCATATCAGTGGTAATCATCCTAGTACTGTTGTCAAGGTACCATACGAGAGTACTTCAATGGACTTTAGCTACTCAGTGGTCCATTCTTTACCACCCTCTGTCCAGTCAGATAAATATTATTCAAGCTTGCAAAAAAATATCTCCTGTAGTGGATATAAGAAGCTTGTCCCTTTGTTGTTCCACAACCCAAGGCCATAGTGACCACAATACTTCCCAGATTAGGTGGGGTGAGGGCACTTGGGAAGAACAGTCCAAGGTACATGGTTCCCCAAAGAGGCCAACATGCATACCAATGTCCTGGAGATGAGAGCCATTCTGTTAGAGTTGCAGGCTTTCTAAGGCTCCCACTGGGACTGTTAAGATTCAAACAGACAATATGTCTGTGGTCTGGTACATCAGCAAACAAGGGAGAGCCAGATCTTACTCCCTGTGTCAAAGCTTTAAGAGGGTGGCAATGGGCGATCTCATCCAGTTGGTTTCTGATAGCAACGCACATTCTGAAGAAGTTCAGCGCACAAATTGAGCAGGTGTATTCTAATGCTCCACAAGGGGTCTCTCAACATGAAAGTGGAGGAAAGAATTTTCCATCGATGGGGTCAACTGTGCTGCGACCTTTTTACATCCCCACTCAAGTACAGCAGGATGTTCTTCATGTTTCATTGTTTCAGTCATCATATTTGGGTTTATCTGCTTGCAGTAGCCCTCAGTCGGCCTGATTATCAAAGTCATGGGTCCTGCGTCGGTTGCTGTCTCATCTTCCATAACGTCAGGTAGTCAGGGGTATAAAGCATGCAGCCGACGCCATTACATCCGTCTTTCTTGCCGTGCGGTGCCCGAAGGAGAAGCAGTTCGCAAGTGCTGGTCGGTTGACTCCTGACATTTTCGTTTTCGAGTTTCAGAACCAAAGTCTTCAACTAAAGCTAAGTACCCCATTGGGGAAACTTCTTCTTGCTCTAAACCGGTGTCAGTAAAAGTCAATAATTGTATTTCTTGTGGAAAGCAAATACCTCATAAAGATTTTCATTCGCACTGTATTCCTTGCCTAGGCCCTGACCACAACATACCTCACTGTCGGTTTTGTGCCTTATTTAAACAACAAACTATTCGTCGTCTGTATATTTAAGCTTCTAAATATTTTGGTACTTGGTTCAGTTACCCAGATATGGCTTCGGTAAGCCACCCGACTACCGACATTCCAAAAAAACGCAAAGATAAAGACAGAGACAGACCGCCTAGGTCCAAAGCTGCCGACGACGCTTCTCCTAAGCTAATTGCCAGTTCGGTACTCAGTGAGGTGCTTTCGCAGCCCCTGATACCCACTACTTCAGATTCGCAGGCCTCTACTGAAACCCATTTGGAGTCCGGTATTCCGCGAGATGATTCAACTGTGGAACCTGCGGATGTCTGTACCTTGGATGGGTCCGAACCGCTGTGCAGGCACCGGCTTCTGAAGGTGTATTCAGGCCTACTGACTTGCATATTAAACCAACACCATCTTTTTTTTCAAAGCCAAAAACTCGATCCATGCCTAGAAAACAGACGCCCAGACCACATAGTCAGGCCTCTATGCCTAAAAAACAAATAAGAATGGCTGAAGACCTTATTACTTTAATCAGGGGAAGCCAACCTTCCCCCTCTAAGAGACCTAGGACTGAATTTGCTTATGATTCTTTTGATCAGGATTCTGAAATGCCAGTTTCCTCTGATGACCAGGATTTACCCTTATCTACCTATGAGGATTCTGATGCAGAGAACTGTATTCCCTCTGCTTCCCCTCCAGAGGATTTCTCTTTTGGTGAAACCTTGCATACTCTTAGGGAGCATTTTCGCTGGGAAAGCCAGGATTACTCTGATTCTAAAAAGAGGCTTAGGGATTTCTTACTCCTGCCCCACACAGGCCTTTAGCTATCCCCCCTGTACTGGACATTGATGATGATGCCTTTTTGGAATTTAGCTTGGCCCTTGATTCCTTACCTCCTGCTCCCAGAAAACCAGATAGACATTACAGGGTTCCTGACTTTCACAAGTTCCTCTTTAAAAATCCTACCGTGGATCCTGAGACCATTTCACAGGGACCCAAGGGCATTAAGGCTACTACTGCCAAATATCCTGCCCCCTCTAATAGAGATTCCAGGGCGCTGGATAGATGGGGTAAGAAGGTATACACTTCTGTAACCTTGGCCATTAGGGCCTTAAACTGCCAGTTTCATATGTTAAAGTATCAGCAGTATGTTACTGGATTGCTTAAACAGAAAATGATGTTGATTCCGGACTGTGCTGAAAATAAAGATTTACAGGATTTAACGCATTCTGCTGAACAAGTTGGAAAACATACTTTGCAATGTGGTTTTGATTCACTAGAGGCATCTTGCAGGGCTGCTGTCACTGAGTCTGTACTTAGAAGGCATGCTTGGCTTAAGGAGCAATCTTTGCCAGATCATGTTAAAGCTAAATTGCTGGATGCTTCCTTAAACCAGGACCGCCTGTTTGGCAACAAAGCAGAAGAAGTACTTAAAAAGATGGAGGAAAAAGCTAAATCTATGCAAACTGTTAGATTTCCTGCAAGTACAGCCTCCAAGATTTAGTAGGCATTGGCCCTCTAAGAATTGGTCGTTTCCTGCCTATTCCAGGCTTTCTCAGTCCAAACACAGAACCAGCAGAACACCCAGGTTCAGTCCTAAGGTACGCACAGGACTAAACAATGGGGGGCTCCCACTTCCAAAGCAGGAAGTAGTAAGACCCCCCGCCATGGTAAACTCTCAATGACTTGCCTTTAAAACTTCCAAGCCCTTCTCAACTGACTGCTCCTTTAGGAGGGGAAAGATTGCTGTGCAGGCAAAAAAACTGGGAACTCATTACCCAGGACAAATGGGTTTTAAATATAGTTTCCCAAGGATACAGATTCCACTTCCACGCTTTACCAACCCCAAACGGTTGGCTAGATCTACCTTCAAATCAGTGGGCAGAAGCTCAAAAGCAAGTTCTCTACTCTAAGTATAAGGGCTATTCCAACTGTCCCAGAAGATGAAAGGGGACAAGGTTTCTACTAGAGGCTTTTCCTGGTACCCAGAAAAACAACTCCCGGTGTCCTATCCCGGACCTCTCTATCCTAAACACTTTTTTGGTTTTCCCAAAATTCAAGATGATAACTATTCACCAGTTGCTTCCTATG
Organism: Protopterus annectens; assembly: GCF_019279795.1. Classification (NCBI taxonomy): domain Eukaryota; kingdom Metazoa; phylum Chordata; order Ceratodontiformes; family Protopteridae; genus Protopterus; species Protopterus annectens. The sequence goes on along the minus strand of NC_056732.1, from coordinate 178,927,863 downwards.
CTAGGCAAGGATGCCTGGTGAGCAGCACTGGATTTAAAGGAAGCCTACGTGTACATCCCAATCAGGGAATTGTGCAGAAGATCCCTACGCTTCAAAACAGGCTTCATGTTCTCTGCGCTGCCCTTTGGCTTATCTACTGCGCCCAGGGTATTCACAAAGTGCCTAGCTCCAGTCATTGCATTTTGCAGGCAAAGGAATATTCAGATATACCCATACCTGGATGATTGTCTACTTCAGGCAGAAAAGCCAGGACATACTATTGAATCATCTGGCGTTGTACAGAAAGTGTTAACTTCTCTGGGGTATACCATAAACGAAAATAAATCACATCTTGTACCCTGCCAACAAATTGTATTCCTGGGAGCAAGCTTGAACCCAACTTCCCAGATGGCTTTCCTCATGCCAGAGAAACAAGTTCATTTGACAGCCTACTTCAAACTAATGGCCACAAAGACCCTGCTATATCTGTAAGACCAGTACTGCAAGCCTTGGGGTTCATGGCCTCCTGCATTCTCCTAATTCCATATGCAAGACTGCATATGAGGACACTACAATGGTATCTAAACAGCCTATGGTGTCAACATTCTCAGGCTCTAGAAGCAATGATTCCTATCATACCTTGCCTACAGTTAGAGTTCCTTTGGTGGGCAGAGGCCTGCCACCAAAACAAGGGCCTGCCATTCACTCTACCCCCTGTCGCCCAAACCCTAACAACAGATGCATCAGACTGTGCATGGGGGGTTCACTTGGCAGGGGAAGTGCATTCAGGGCAAATGGAACCCAAGTCAAATGCACCTGCATATCAATCAAAAAGAAATGTTAGCTGTACAGAATGCTCTGACGCCCTTCAAGGACCACATTCTTCCAGGACAATTAATGGTAAAGACTGACAACACCATTGTTATGTGGTACATAAACAAGCAGGGGGGAACCTACTCATATTCTCTCTGCAGACTAACCATGGCTCTGTGGAACACAGCCTTGAGCTACCAAGTGCACCTACAGGCTCAATTCCTGCCAGGAAAGCTAAATACACTGGCAGACGAATTAAGCAGAAATCTCATGGACCCACACGAGTGGAAACTGGAACCAAAGACATTCAACATGTTGATAAACAAATGGGGGATAGACCCGTTTGCCTCCCCCCAGAACTACCAATTGGACAAATTCCGCACAAGGAGTCCCCACAAACAAGCTTGGAAAGTGGATGCCCTGTTCTTCACCTGGAAAAATCTATCAGTTTATGCCTTTCCTCCTCTACCTCAACTCTCCAAGGTACTACTAAAGATCAAGCAGGACAAACCAAGGATGATACTGATTGCACCGGACTGGCCATACCAACACTGGTACCCCCTCTTGCGCAGTGTGTCACTGCTAGCACCATGACAGCTGCCTCAGACTCCTACCCTGTTGTCCCAGCAAGAGGGCCAGATTCTGCACCCTCCGATTCAAACCCTGAACCTGGCAGCCTGGCTAATTACCTGATCTCTCCATTACCATCCCTCAGTAAACAAGTGTTGGATGTCATTCTGGAGGCAAGGAGGCCTAGTACTAGAAACTCTTATGCTGAAAAATGGAAAAGAATCTGTTCCTGGAACCAGACTAAGGGTATGGGCACAGCAGTGCCCAATTTACCTCAGATTCCTCAATACTTAACTGAGATGCTTCACAAGGGCCTTTCCTTTTCCTCCATCACAATTCATGCCTCAGCCATTTCAGGTCATTACAACACAGAACCACCCCTCTTCTCTCATCCACTACTCGAGCAGTTCCTCGGAGGGGCCAAAAACTTAAGACCACCCAGGAGATCTGCAACTCCATCCTGGGACCTTAACTTTTTATTTGAAAAACTCACTGTACCTCCTTTTGAGCCAGCTGCAAATGCAGAGTTGAAGTTCCTTTCCTGGAAAACAACCTTCCTTTTAGCCATCACTTCAGCAAGAAGGGTGTCTGAATTACAGGCCCTTATGGCAGTGGAGCCTTTCATCATCTTTCATGTGGACAGAGTGTCCCTCTGGACCAATCCCTCCTTCATGCCCAAGGTAGTATCCAGTGTGGCTCTTTATCAGTCCATTCATTTGCCAACCTTCTTTTCTATTCCACAGAACAAAGGGAAACATGTACTGCACTCCTTAGATGTGCACAGACAACTTAGATTTTACTTGGACAGGACTAAACCGCTCCGGAAATCTGAACAGCTGCTGGTGGCATTTGCTGCAGGGGCAGAGGGGAAGGCCATTTCAAAGCAAACCATTTCTAAATGGATAGGCCATTGCATTCATTTCTGCTATAAGCACCATGGAAAACCTATCCCACAAGGGGATAAGACCATATTCAACCAGGGCTGCATCTACCTTTACAGCCTTTCTCAGAGGTGTCCCTGTCAGGGACATCCTAGAAGTTGCTACCTGGAGTTCTGTACATACCATCACCAAGCATTACCATTTGCCAATTTTCTCTAAACCCAGAGCTGGATTTGCCACTGCAGTCTTACAGGGCCTTATACCTGGTCCTAATGCTATATAATTTCCTCCTCCCATCCTTAGCTTTGGGAATCTACCCAAATGTGATGACTGCAACAGTGAAACACGAAGAACATAGTATAGTTGTGTACACTTACCATAAATGTAGATGTTAAAGTTTATTCACTGTTGCAGTCCTGGTTACCCTCCCTCCAGCCCCCTGCCTTCTTCTGGCTATACTTCTATTCCTTTTTACTATGCTTAAAGCTTTTTGGTGTATTTGCTTTTTTGTTGGAGGTGTAACCTTGTTTATATATTTAATTGCTTCCCATTAGGGGGGCACCTGACATCTGGGGCAAGAAAAACTGATGTAATGGTGTTGGCTGCATGCTTTATACCCCTGACTACCTGATGTCATGGAAGATGAGACTGCAACCGACGCAGGACCCAAGACTTTGATAATCAGGCCGACTGAGGGCTACTGTAAGCAGATAAGCCAAATGTGATGACTGCAACAGTGAATGCAATCTAACATCTACATTTATGGTAAGTGTCCACAACTGTACTTTCTTTGCCCTCATCTTCCTGCACCCCCACCTGGGGAGTCTCCAACAGATGCTCTTCTTCATGACTGGCCCACTGGCCTTCTTTTACTCCTATCCCCCCGATACCCCTCATCCCCAAATTTGTTCAGAAAGCATCTCTATTGAAGAGTACAGTAGTCCTCATTACCCCTTATTGGCCTTGTCATATTTGCTTTCCCGTTTTTGGCCTCATGTTCTTCATCCCCCATGGATTCTAGATTCAATGCCAGACCTTCTGTCTCACCAGACAGACTCTATTCATCCAGACCGTTCCAGACTAAAACTGACCACATGATTTCTCCACTTCCATTGATTTGCTAGACAGCCCAGGCTCTCCTCCCCAGTCCTTCATATTCTTTTATAATCTCACAAAGCATCCACCAGAAAACTTTACAAAAGTAAATGGAAAAGATTTGTATTTTGAGCACAACAGAATCAATTAGATCTTTTTTCTGCTCCTGTCTCTAAAGTTTTAAAATTTCTAGCATCAGTCTTTAATGAATGAGCTAGCTCTTCTACCATTGAAGTGCAATTGGCTGCCATCTCCAGATTTTATGTTGGATTAGATAAGTCATCTCTAGTATCATCCAAACTTAGTCAAGACTAAGAGGAACACTTCTTCTTAGACCGCCTGTTGGAGATCTTACTCCCCTCCTGGGATTTAAATGTAGTATTGCAAGCTCTAACAATACTACATTTAAATCTCAGGAGGGGAGTAAGATCTCTAACAGGTGGTCTAAGAAGAAGTGTTCCTCTTAGTCTTAACTAAGTTTGGATGATGCTAGAGATGAACAGTTCCATGGTGGTACAGCGGTAGCGTTGTTACCTCACAGCAAGAGGTTCTCCCGTTCGATTCTCTGCTTGGCTTGGGAGTGCCTTCTATGTGGAGTCTGCATGTCCTCCCCGCAGTTGGGTAGCATTCGAAAGACATGCGTGCGTAAATGGGCTTGCCTTCGTTGAAGGTTGGGCATCGAGCTGGCACCTCGGCATTTCGTAAAAAATCTGCTGCCAGTCATTAGCGGACCGGAGTTCCGCTGTGGCGACCCCTTACTGGGAAAAAGCCGAAAGACAAACAAACATTGCAAGCTCTAACAAAGTCTCCACTTGAATTTTCAGCTAAGACAAAACTAAAATATTTAACCTAGAAAACTATATTTTTAGTAGCAATTGCCTGTGCCAGAAAGGGTTTCTGAATTGCAGGCCTTGTCTTCTAAGCCCCCAATTTGATTTTTCATAAAGACAGAGTATCCTAAAGAATGAACCTTTCCTTTCTTTCTAAGGCGGTGTCTGAGTCTAATATGAAGCAAATGATCAACTTACCAGTCTTTTTTCCAAATTTTTCAAATAAAGGAGAATATATGTTACACCTATTGGACTTTCACAGACAATTATGTTTTTACTTGCACAGATCAAAAAATTTTAATGAGTGAATGAATGATTCTAGTGCTTTTATTGCTCTTAACAGAACCACCCTCTTTAACTACTCCCTTGCTCCAAACAACCAGATTCTGTAGAAGGAATGTTTTTATGCTTTTCTTTATACTCTATTAGGATTGCTCATTTGTGTGTTTCAATAAAGGATGTTACATTTTTAACTCTGCTGTGGACTACCTATTTTCTACTCGATTATTTTTGTAGCAGTTATATTTTACAGTTTGATTTTTATTAGGTAAACTAAGTGTGTAACATAATTTAGAAAGTGAACATCACACCCTCCACACTGTAAGTTTCTTCCTGGTTTGTTTTGGACCCAGTATAGGCTGCTTACTGGGATTTGCTGAGACTTCGAGGGATACCACAGAGTTCTCTTTTTGCATATGTACCTTATTTCCATACCTGGCTTGGCTGCATATCTGTTCTGTAGCCCTTACACATTTTACTTTGAGGAGCTGCCATTCAACTCCTCCCATTGTTTTATTCTTCTTAAGGTGCTAGAGCCTTGAGTAATTCCTTGAACTGTTATGCTTTCTCTCCAGTCAACCTCCAGGTCTTCAGCATGGTCTCTCTTTTTTTTATCTTGGAGCCTTCTCTGACCACTGCTTACAGCTGGTTGTGGCAACCCATAGTTTGTCATGGGCCGAATATTTGACTTGGGACGACTTTGGAATCTCTGATTCTACCTCCATGCCCTTTCGTTACTAGGAGGAAGTCTACTTGAGTTGCATGTTAGCCAGTTTTGTATGTGGTCTTATGACTGTCTCTCTTTCTGAACCATTTGTTTGCTATCATCAAGCCACTTGCCAAACAGAAGTTTAGAATGACCACTCCTCCTTTTTTATTCCTTTTGCCCTACCCATATGGATCCAGGCAGCCTTGTCCCGGTAAGTGTATTCAAGTCACCCATTGTTACCAATTCATGTTGTCTTGCTTTGTGTAGTAGGTCCTGCAACTGCTGTCTAATGCACTCTTTTCCTCTCTGTCATAACCCTGCTGTGGGGCATAGGCTCAGATTATGAATACTGTCATGGTTGCCATAGGTTTGTCAGTAATTCTGATTACATCCCTCACTGCCTTCTGATGCCTCTCCCTCCCCACATTTCCTACACCATTCTAGCCAATCCTTCTCCTGAATAGTAGACTCTGGATCCCAAGACTAGTGGTTTTGCTTCACTGACCTTCCACCTTGCCTTTTGGATACATAGTATGTTCAGCCTCCTCCTTACCATCATGTCATCCACTTCCAAGCCTCGTCCTGTCAGTGAACCTACATTGGGTGTGGCAGTTCAATCAACTGGCCAGACATGAATGGTTTTATGTCCAGCTTTTGCTCAACAGAGGTATCCCTGGTAATCCAAAGCTGGGCAACTGGACACAGGCTTGCTAGTAGCTATTGATCAGGCACACTGGCCAATAGAGGCAAATGCACTCCTCCCACCATTAGCATGGATTCCTGGCATATGTCTGAGTTGACCCAGTCCTCAACCCACTTATCACTGGCAAATGTCCTTGCCCATTTTGGCAACATTAGTTAACAAACATAACCAGCTCACCCATAGCCATATATTTACACAGTAGAGTGGCCCTGCCATAGTGCACGGTCTGTGATCCGCCTTATATCTTGTGGATACTGCACACCACAGTAGATGGTCTATACAACTCTTCCCCTTATAGGGCAATATCTAGAGTTTGTGCTGCTGCCCATAGCTCAATTCTTAGGTGAGTTTGAGATGGAAACACTCTGCATGTTTTTCAGAGGTGGGAGAAACCCCACAGAGACACAAGAGAACATGCCAACACCAAACGGGCATTGGTCTGAGGTCAGGATCGAACCTTATAGCTTATGTTTGACAGGCAAAGACTTTAGCCCATAATGCCAAGTCGCCAACTTTGCCTTTTCCTGCTTTCTCTAAAGTGAAAATTGGCTATGAGAAGCTGGGGCTAGCTTTAACTAACAAACCAAAGGGTTATTCTGCAAGGGTAATAGCTAGTTCTTCTGCCTTTATAGGCAGAGTTCCTATTGATATTTGTGCTGCAGCTGCCTGGTATACTGTTGATACTTTTTTTGTTTCGTTAGAAGCTGGATGAACAGTCCAGAGCCCATAAATCATTTGGCTTCATCTTTCTTGGGAACATCCTTCCTTGAATACCACCCAGGTGTTTTGGTAGCTTGGGAATCTGCCCCAGAGGTTGAATCTGACAAATACCGACATTGGATATGAGAGTTGTGTACTTACAGTAACACTAGGTACGTGTTTTCTAGTTTTCATTCGTTTGAACATCCCTCCCTCCTCTGCTTTTCTAAGCTGTCATCTTGCACCCCTTTGAACGGATGGACCTCATTAGGGGCCTTGTCCTTGAACTCCATTTTATTGTTTTTCCTTATATTATGGCCACTTTCCTTTGTTCATCTCATAGGCTAGCCTGTTTAAACTGATTGTCAAATAATTTTCCTGATTATGAGCAGGCAGATTTGATCTAAGGTACTTTAGGGGGGCATAGGGAGTTATGGGTAGAGTGTGAGTCAGAGTCCTTGATCCTAAGCTTCTGAAAAACGCCAAGGTCTGATATGGTTGGATCTGATAACCCAAAGGTTGAACCAGACAAAAACAAGATGACCTGGATCTAGCAGTGTAGTAAGTATCTAACTTTCTTTTCCACCAAATACTGGTTCCCCCATGTCCCTCACTCTAGTGTGTTGACTTTTGCAAAGGTGCCCTCTCGGCAGACTCCTTCTGTTGACCCCATGCATGCACCCTTCCCTAGCACAAAGACAGTCCTCTGAAAACACAGGAGCCTCATCCCCTGAGTCACCTGAGAAGAAGGTATGCAAAAAGAAGGATTTAGACTCCCCAACAGAGTCAGTCACCTCAGATACTGAATTGGATGATAGAGAGGGTTACCCACAATCCCCTCACGAGGACGCTTCCTTACTAGAGATCTTGGAACTCCTTCATAGAGATCTTGGAACTCCTTTGACACGGGATCTTGGCCAACTGACTGCCTTCCCCTGTTAGGATAAGGCAGTATTGTTTGAGGTATACAGAACAATTCCTTCTGTGTCCTGGGTGGTCTCTTCTGCTGACAAGTTGATAAAGTTGGCAGGAACCTGACACTTGCGAGTCCTTCCCAAGGACGTCTGACAAAATTCTACACCTTGCCAAAGATCAATATTTCTGGGCAAAAACTCCCCTGTAGACTCCATTATAATTGCAACAACCACCAAAAAGTTATCTGAAGACTCTTCCTCTGTCCGTCCACCTACCTAACAAAGAGTCTCCGGCAATGGATAGATTGTAAGTGGGTGTGTGCTTCTGGCTTCTTTGCCATTTGAGCTGTGAACTACAACACTTACATGAAAAATTTCCAGAGGGATCTCACTGAACAAGCTTTATACCTCTGAAGAGTCCCATTATACCAGAGTCACAGAAGCAACTCCAGGCCACTGTGTTAACTATGTCTTGCATTACCAATGTGTATGTATGTATGTTTATTGGTTTATTGACATTTGTTAACCGGGAAAGCCCACTGGGTCAGAGAACCCATTTTCAGTGGAGGCCCGGGGAGAAAAGCTCCACATTACATTTAATACTTTTATAAAATAGACATTTTTGACAATGATTGGTACAAAAAATCCAGGAAAAAATTCTAAACTCTAAAGCGAGTATATAAAGCAAATATAGAACAAGTTAATCATTTCATAAGGTTTATACAGAGAATGTACATTTGAAGAAAGAGTGGACATTTGTTTTGTTTTGCACATTTATGGAGTTTGAAGTTTGTAGTTATAAGCAAGTAAATAAGTATTTAGGGTGGTCTGTTTGTGTGGCAGGTACACAATGGATTATTTAGGTAGTGTGATTTTTAAGGCTGTTTTGAAGGTTGTAGCGTGGTCTTTTTGAGTTATGTGAGATGGTAGGTTGTTCCATAACTTTGCAATGATATGGGAGTACAGACATTTCCCTGCCCGTTTGTTGGGTTTAATTATGGTTAGTAGGTATTTGTTGGATGTTCTTAGAGTTCTGGTAGGAATATAAGTTTGTAGGATTGAGTTGAGTGCAGGGCAGTCGTTGGGTTTGTACATTAGCTTGTGTGCTATGGCAAGTTGGGTATACTGGAGGTGGGAGAATTCTAGCCAATTAAGATTGATAGCTTGGCAGTGGTGAGAGCGATATGATGTTCCATTTGCAAATTTGGCTATTTTATAGTAGCATGATCGTAGTTTATTCGTAAGGGATGTGTGTAGGTTGGTAAAAATTGCACTACCATATAGAAGAGAGGGGATGAGTAATGTACTGGCTAGTTTAGTTTTGGTATTGTTGTCCAGGTAAAGTTTATGGCGGTATAGCTTTCCTAATTTAAAATTTTTTTTTTTAATAGCGTTTAGGATATGGGGTTCACAACTGAGTATATCTGTTGTTACTCCTAGTAATTTGGCAGTTTATACTATTTCTATTTCAGTACCATCTTTAGCAAAGATTTTAAAGTCAAAGTCAGGAGTGATTGTAGAGAAAAGTAATAGTTTTGTTTTTTTAGGGTTTAGCATTAGTTGAGAATTGATGAGCCATGATTCGACAGAATTGAATGCTTTTTGTGTGTTTGTGATGAGATCTGTAAAATTATTGGAGGTGGATACTAGTATTGAATCATCTGCATGCTGGATAAGGTTTTGGATATGGGGAGTTTTATGTAAATCATTTCTAAAAATATTAAACAGTAATGGTCCTAGAATGGATCCTTGTGGGATCCCTGTGTTCTTTTGGTAATTGGATCGAGAAGTTTGCCACCTAATAGATTGCTCTCTATTTTGTAGGTAAGAGGTAAACCAGTTAAGGGATTCAAGGGAGCATCCTAAGTCTGATAGTTGATATAGCAGCTTTGCATGTGACACTGTGTCAAAAGCCTTAGAAAGGTCCAATAGGATAACTGAGATAGGATGACCGGCATCAATGGCTTTGTTTACAGTGTCTGAAAAAGAGAGTAGAGCAGTAATTGTGCTATGGCCTGGACAGAAACCGTGTTGTGTTGGGGGATAGAAGAGCATTGTCAGATGTTTCAAGATTTGTGTATGGACACATTTTTCTAATATTTTTGATAGAGGAAAGAGTATAGAGATAGGACGGTAGTTTGAGAGCTCATGGGAGTTTCCACCTTTATGGAGTGGAGAAATGATGAATTCTTTTCCATAAAAGGGGGATGTGGGATTCTGTAATGGACCGATTTTATAAGAATGCTAACTGGATAAGCAATTGAACTTGCTGCAAGCTGCAGATATTCAGGGGGAAGGTTGTCAGCAGAAAGTGAGCAAGGTTTTAATTTGCTTAATATTTTTAAGATTACAGAGGTGGGTACAGGTTGAAGCGAAAAGTTTTGGGCTGAAAAGGTATTAGTATGCCTACTTTTGGGGTGGGTCTTATAGGGTGATAGAGGGTGCGCAGCACTCTGGTGATTAGCGCATATGTCAGGTGGAGGGTGTTTGAGTAGGTTTTGAGTGGTAGTGATGAAGTGGGTGTTAAAGTCATGGGTGATTTGTTGTGGAGTATTTTCTGGTGCAGGGGAGGGATTTTGTAAGCTGCCAGGGTTGAGAGTGGAGATTGACTTCCAAAACATTTTAGGATTATTGCTAGAGGTTGATAGTTTAGAGGAAAATAAGTATTTTTTTGTCCTGTATCACTAACATTTTTGCTTTATTACAAATTTGCTTGAAATTCAGTTCATTTTGTTTAGTTTTATCTTTTAGTCCTATTTTCCAAAGCTTGTTTCTAAGAATGAGAGTTTGTTTAGTTTGTTTAGTTAACCAGGGGGGCATGACTGATTTTGGTTTGTTTAGTTTGCATTGGAGCTAAGCTGTTGAGAACATCTAAGAAAACTTTGTTGAATAAATTTACAGCCTCGTCTAGGGGCAGTGCTTTTAATAGGTTCCAGTTCTGCGCTTTTAAAATGGTTAAGAATTGGTTTTGGTTAAAGTGGGCAAGCTTTCTAGAGGTTCTAGAAGTATGGGTCTTGGTAATTTGGGGATGAGTCCTGTGGGGTACAGGCTGGGAGGTGATCACTTAGAGTATTAGGTAGGGTGCCTTAGTTTGCATAGTTTTGGGGGTTCGATACTAGTATCCAATCTAGGGTGGCTTTAGATTTTGTTGCTAATCCGTGGGTGAGTGTGGAGATGAGTTGTGTGAAATTATGTAGGTTTAAACTATCTGTTGGTGAGGGGGAGACTAAGTTTAACCAGTTTATATTAGTGTCGCCAAGAATTACTTTCATGAGATGTATTTGAATTTATCCAGGATAGGAAGTCTTCAAGTGTGTGGGTGTTTTGGCCTGGTGGGATAGCAAATGTGTTTTGTTGTTGTTTAACTGTAGGTATGTAAGTAGGAGCTGTAGGTTCCCAAAAGTGGGAGTAGGTTTAGGATGGGTTGTTATTTGTAGGGAGTTTTGATAGATTAGTGGTACACCACCTCCCTTTTTATGAAATCTATCGGAACGAATAATGTTATATCCGGGGGGGAGAATTTCAGTGTCCGTAATATGTGGCTTTAGTCGAGATGTTCTTCATGTTTCACTGTTGCAGTCATTACATTTGGGTAATCCTGCTGGCAGGTTGCCCTCAGCCGGCCTGAATTCCAAAGTCTTGGGTCCTGCATCGGTTGCTGTCGCCCCTTCCCTGACATCAGGTCGTCAGGGGTATAAAGCAGCCAACACCATTTTCTTCAGTCTTTCTTGCCGCAAGGTGCCCGAAGCAGAAGCAGTTCGCAAGTGCCGGTTGGCCGACTTCTGAGATTTTCGAGTTTGAGTTTCAGATTCAAAGTCTTCTATAAAGCTAAGTACCCCATTGGGGAAACTTTTTTCTTGCTCCAGACCGATGTCAGAAAAAGTTAATTGTATTTCTTGTGGAAAGCAAATACCTCATAAGGATTTTCATTCTTACTGTATTCCTTGCCTAGGCCCTGATCACAACGTTACTGGTTGTCAGTTTTGTGCTAGATTTAATCAACGCACTATTAAGCTTCTGTATAACATTGCTTCAAAGTATTTTTGTAGCCGGTTTAATTATCCAGAAATGTCGTCGGATGGCCATCCGACTACCGGAGTTTACAAAAAATTCAAAGAAAAGGATAGAGAAAAACAACCGAGGCCCAAAACTGACAACAAAGCTTCTCCTAAGACAGTCGCTGCTTCGCCGGTTCTCAGTGAGGTGCTTTCACAGCCCCTGACACGCACTACTTTAGAGTCACAGCCCGCTACCGACTCCCACGTGGAGTCGGCCATGCCGCTTGGATACTCAAGGTATTGGAACCTCGGACGCTAATCTCTCAGATGGGTCCGGAGCCGCTGAGCAGGTACCGGCTTCTGAGGGTGTATTCAGACCTAAACATCTTTACATTAAAACGACTTCAGCTTCAAAGGCAAAGACTAAAGCATCTTCTAAAGCAAGGAAACAAACCCAAGAGCCATGTGTGCAGGCCTCTATGCCCAAAAAAACAGATGATCAAAATGTCCGAAGACCTGATTACCTTGATCAAGGGTTCCCATCCCCCTCCTGATAAGAGGCCTAGGCAAGACACTGACTATGTATCTTCAGATCAGGTTTCTATTTCTTCTGATTCCTCTACTGATCAGGGATATTCTTTACCCCCCTATGAGGATTCTGATGCTGAAGAATCTATACCTTCTGCATCTCCTCCTGAGGACTATTCCTTTGGGGAAGCCTTGCATACCATGAGGGAGCATTTTCACTGGGAAAGCCAAGATTTCTCAGAATCTAAAAAGAGGCTCGGGGATTTCCTTTTACTACCACAGCACAGGCCTCTAGCCATTCCCCCTCTATTAGACATTGTAGATGATGTCTTTTCGGAGTCTAGTTTGACCCCTGACTCCTTACCCCCAGCTCCTGTTAAGCCTGACAGATATTACAAGCTTCCAGACTCACATAAATTTCTTTTTAAAAACCCTGCTGCAGACCCAGAAACTATTTCACAGGGTCCAAAGGGAGTTAAGGCCTCTATAGCAAAAAACCCAACCCCCTCTGACAGAGATTCAAGGGCACTGGATAGATGGGGGAAAAAGGTTTACACGTCTGCAACTTTGGCTATAAGGGCCTTAAACTGTCAGTTTCATATGCTCAAGTATCAACAACATGTCATCGCATTGCTTAAACAGAAAATGATGTTAAACTCTGAATGTGCAGAAAACAAGGAAATGCAGGATTTATTGCATGCAGCTGAACAAGTTGGAAAGCATACTTTACAATGTGGTTTTGATTCTTTGCAGGCCTCCTGCAGGGCCGCAGTTACAGGTTCTGTAATTAGGAGGCATGCTTGGTTAAAGGAACAAAATTTGCCTGATCATGTTAGTGAAGTTACTAGATGCACCTTTACAGCATGATACTTTGTTTGGTGTTAAGGCAGAAGAGGTGTTAAAGAAAATGGAGGACAAAGCTAAATGTATGCAAACTGTTAAAGATTTTTTTACAAGTACAGCCACCTAGGTTTAGTAGACACTGGCCTGCAAAAATTGGTCCTTTCTTGTGTCAGGCAGACCTCAAAAGGGCAGATCCAGACACCCTAGGGGCAGATCCCAGGCGCAAGGTTCTTATAGGTCAAAGTAATGGGGTACTTCTACCTCCAAAGTTGGAGAAGATAAATCACAAACATACAGAAAACAGTCCCAATGACTTCCCCTGCCTGCATCAAGCACTTACCTTCTGGCAGCACCCTTAGGGGGGAAATTAGCACTTTTTGCTCAAAACTGGCACATTATAACCCAGGACAAGTGGGTTCTAAATATAGTGTCACAGGGCTACAAATTCCATTTCCATACTCTGCCAAAGGCAAACGGCTGGCCAGATCTGCCAAAAAAATCAATGGGCAGAGGCACAAAAACAAGTCTCATCCCTCATGGACATGGGGGCCATTCAGCAAGTACCAGAGCAAGAGCTGGTGCAAGGATTTTACTCGAGACTGTTCATCGTACCCAGAAAGGACAAGGCCTGGAGACTGATACTGGACCTATCTATTCTAAACACATTCTTGGATATTCCAAAATTCAAAATGTTAACTTTGCAGCAGCTACTGCCCATGCTGGGCAAGAATGCTTGGCTTGTGACTTTAGACCTAAAAGAGGCATACCTGCATGTTCCAATCAGACAATCGTGCAGAAGATACCTCCGATTCAAGGCTGGTTCAATGCATTACCAATTCTCTGCACTGCCCTTTGGTTTATCTACTGTGCCCAGGGTCTTTACAAAGTGCCTGGCAGCAGTAATTGCATTCTGCAGACAAAGAGAAATACAAGTATATCCTTACTTGGATGACTGCCTAATTCAAGCAGAGAACAAGGACATTCTTCTTCAACATCTGGCGTTTGTGAACAGACTTCTAACATGCCTAGGGTACACAGTCAACAAAAAGAAATCAAAACTAGTACCCTGTCAACAGATAACGTTCCTGGGTGCACGCTTAAATACAGCTGCCCAGATGGCTTAACTCACGCCAGACAAACAAAGGCAACTGACTACCTATTTCAAAATGTTGGCAACAGAGGCCCAGTTATCTGCAAGAAAAATTCTGCAGGCTTTGGGCTTCATGGCATCCTACTAATACCATATGCAAGACTGCATATGAGGAAACTTCAATGGTACCTAAAAAGTGTTTGGACTCAACATTGCCACAGCCTGGAAACAATGATTACTCTCATTCCCTGCATGTAACAGGAGTTTCGATGGTGGGCAAAGGCTTGTCACCAGAACAAAGGACAGCCATTCACATTACCCCCAGCCAGGCAGACACTAACAACGGATGCATCAGATTATGCCTGGGGGGGCCCACATGGCAGGAAGAGGCATTCAGGGCACATGGTCCTCAAACCAAATGCATCTACATATCAATCAAAAAGAGATGCTAGCTGTTCAAAATGCCCTGACCGCCTTCAAGGACCTACTTCATCCAGGACAACTACTGATAAAGACAGACAACACCACGGTCATGTGGTATATAAACAAGCAGGGGGGCACGCATTCTTACCCCCTTTGCAGACTAGCCATGACATTGTGGGACACAGCTCTGACTTACCAAGTACATCTGTAGGCACAATTCCTGCCAGGAAAGGAAAATACTCTGGCAGACGTACTAAGCAGGAACCTCATGAATCCACACTTGTGGAAGCTGGATCCACAAGTCTTCAGCATGATAACGAGGAAATGGGGATGCCTGGACATAGATCTATTTGCCTCCCCTCACAACTAACAAATAAAAATATTGTGCACAAGGACTTATCACAGACAAGCATGGAAAGTGGACACCCTGTCAGTATATGCCTTTCCTCCACTGCCTCTCCTCCCCAAGGTACTCCTAAAGGTCAGACAGGAGAAGCCAAAGATGATACTGATTGCCCCAGACTGGCCACACCAGTACTGGTATCCTAGCCTAAGGAAGTTGTTTCTATGCCCAGCTTGGACCTTACCTCAAATACCTCGTCTACTGTCCCAGCAAAACAATCAGATCCTGCACAGCCAACTCAGGACATTAAACCTGACAGCATGGCGGATAATGTAGTAATACAAAAAACACCTCTCAGTAAAGCTGTGATGGATGTCATTCTGGAAGCCAGAAGGCCTAGCACTAGAAAGTCTTATGCTGGAAAATGGAAGAGATTCTGTGCTTGGAACCAGGCACAAGGAACTGATACAGCTGTACCAAATATTCCTCAGATTTTGCAATACTTAACTGAGATGACTGACAAAGGCTTATCTTTTTCATCAGTTAAAATTCATGCCTCTGCCATTTCGGCTCATTACAATACAGAGCCACCAATTTTTTCTCATCCTTTATTAAAACAGTACCTCAGATGAGCCACAAATTTAAGGCCTCCAAGGAGATTACCAATGCCTGCATGGGACCTCAACTATGTCTTGGAAAAGCTCACCCTTCCTCCTTTTGAACCAGCTGCTATTGCTGATATAAAGTTTTTATCTTGGAAAACAGCTCTGCTCCTAGCAATTACTTCTGCAAGACGAGTATCAGAGCTACAGGCGCTCATGGCTGTGGAAACTTTTATCATTTTTTTATCCAGACAGGGTCTCCCCGAGGACAAACCCAACATTTATGCCTAAAGTGGTGTCCAGTCTGGCTCTTAACCAAACACTTCATCTGCCAACTTTTCATCCAAATCCACAGAACAAGGGGGAGAGAATTCTGCATTCTTTGGACGTACACAGACAGCTTAGATTCTACTTAGACATGACCAAAACTTTCAGGAAGACAGAGCAATTACTAGTGGCATATGCTGCAGGATCACAAGGAAAGGCTGGATAGGCCACTGCATCCATTTCTGCTATTTTCTCCATGGCAAGACAGTGCCTAAGGGCATTAGGCCACATTCCACCAGAGCTGCAGCCACTTCAGCAGCCTTTCGCAGGGGAGTACCAACCAGAGACATTTCAGAAGCGGCTACTTGGAGTTCAGTGCACACCTTTACAAAGCATTATCATCTGCCACTCTACTCTAAAGCCAGGGCAGGCTTTGCCACTACAGTTCTGCAGGGCCTTATAGTCGCTCCTAATGCTGTTTAGCTCCAGCCGCCCAACCATAGCTTTGGGACTCTACCCAAATGTAGTGACTGCAACAGTGAAACACGAAGAATATAGTACAATTGTGTACACTTACCATAAATGTAGATGTTCAAGCGTATTCACTGTTGCAGTCTAGGTTACCCACCCGCCATCCCCCCTTCTTCTATGGATCTTATCTTTCCTTCTCTGTTTTATACAACCTATGTGGTGTATTTGCTTATAGATGAAGGTAAAATTTTTATTGGTACATTTATTGATATATATATATATATATATATATATATATATATATATATATATATATACATATATATATATATGTATATTTACAGTTTGGCTACCCTTTCAGGGGGCACCTGACATCTGGGGCAAGAAAAAGGCGTTGGCTGCTTCTTTTATACCCCTAACTACCTGACTTCAGGGAAGGGGTGACGGCAACCGACGCAGGCCCCAAGACTTTGGAATTTATGCCGGCTGAGGGCAACCTGCCAGCAGGATTACCCAAATGTAATGACTGCAACAGTGAATGCACTCTAACATCTACATTTATGGTAAGTGTACACAACTGTACTTTTCATTTACTGCCACAATGTTAGGGGTGTGGATAGTTAACCAGGCGTGGAATTCAGTTTTGTTGCAAATACTGTGAGTGTTAATTGTTATGAAATGAAGTGTCTTATCAGTTGTGTTAGTGGTGTGTGATGAGGGGTGAGTTGGACCTGGGTTTAGTTGGATATCACCACTTGGTGCTAATAATAGAGAGATTTGGGTGATAAAGTGAGTTTGCTGTTGATCAGGGATGGTTTTATGGAGATGGGTGTATTTTTGTTCTAGGGGTATGAGGTATTAGTTTTATTTTGGTAGAGGTGATATGAGATACAAGTAGAGAGGGGTTGTGATATGAGATACAAGTAGAGAGGGAGAGATGTCTGAGTAACTTGGCTTATTTAGGTTCAAAGGAAGGGTTTGTGTGCAGGAGGTATATGGTGTGAGGTGTAAGGTTGTATGTATAGAGGTGGATTGTGTCAGAAAGTAAGTATGCTGAAGGCTGAAATTGAAAGCAAGCATGATAGGCAATGTGTTCTGTGGATAGTAGGGGCCATGTGATAGTGTATGTGTGTGTGGAAGAAGTGGGAGGGTCTTTTCTAAGTGCAGTAAGTGGAAGGAATTTATTTGGTAATTGAAACGGGGAGTGGTTAAGTAAAGAATAAATGTAATTGATATGGGGTGGGTGGTAATGGGGGTAGGGGAGCATAGTGAGCCTGGAGCGGGTAGAGACGGACCTTAAAAATTGCAAAACCAAGTAATGTGAGCTACAAAACCTATCTCCACAGTCAAATAAAATGCAGGTGAGAAAGTAAAAAAAATATAATTTCCTGTACTTTATTCTTTGTGCTGCGCTAGGGCTATCCGAGCATACTAGACTGTTATAGCAGTTACAAAGAAGGATGTGTTTGCTGGTGAAATTAATATTACAAGCTAGGGGTAGAAAGTGGTATTTCAGTTGGGGGTAAGGGAGATGATAGCAGGCTGAGTAGAATGGGAAGCGTTATCTAAGTTTGTAAGCACACCAATAAAGCACTGCCAAATACTGTACTTAGCACAAGTAGGGCTAGTCGTGCTTTCAGGGTATAAGGGGAGATACCATATTCAGAATGGGGAGAGCATGAATAGATATGCAGTTTTAGAAAGGAGTAGAGGTGCTCGGGGGGCTACTCTGCAGCAAGCTTCCTTTAATAAAAGGGTAGTTGTGGATATTGCAAAGGTTTAGAAAAGCTGGACATACATAATTTTTTGCCAACTCGGTGGGTTTAGTTGCAGAGGGTCCAAAAGTTGAGTGGAGCCCAGACGCTGTTAAATGCAGTTTCAAACTGCCAAGTTGAATATGAGCACTTAGGTGGAATATTTAACGTCTTTTAGGTGCAGGGCGTAAGGGTGAAGCACGCTGCAGAGGTAGCGTTCCGAACATGAGGAAGGGTGTTGCTTAATGGAGCAGGTGGAGCAGCAAAAACAGTCTGAGCAAGCAGTGCCATGAGACACCACACTTGTCTACGTTTTTGTTTGGTTTTGCAGACCACTTTCAAGCATCCTTCACAAATGCCCCTTTGAACCACCCTATTTGGATCCGCAGTGAAAGAAAGGATACAGAAGGCACGATCTTCTGTTGGAGTGAAATTTGACACCCCTCTGTGCACATTTAACAAGAACCAAAAGGGGCCTTGCTCAGTCTGGTTTTGTAAACCCAAGCATCAGTTTGGCTCCTCTTCTGACTGAGGTGGCCGAGGCAGAGGAGCCCACTTCAATGGATGCAGGCCCAGAGGCCAGGGTAGTTTTCAGAACCAGGGGTCTGATATTGTTAATTTTCATTCTGTCCTCAACTGATGGGTTTGGATTCGAGCCCTCTGATCTGACTCTGCCATTGTAAAAGCTTGCAGCAACCTTGAACTCTTGAGCTTTTCTTTACCCAGAATGCACCACCCCCATTACCTCAAATCTTGTTTGCAGCTTCCAGTGTAAAGATGTGGTCTGTTGTTTTCTCGAGCTTTGGTGATGAGTAGTTTTTAGAAATGTAATTTTTTGTCTCCAATTACTTACGACCTATTTTAAAGGGTTTTTTTGTTTGATTAGTTTTTCTCCCTTACTCTTTTAGGAAATATCTGTTATTTTTCCCTTTTTTTACTGTTCATGGTATTTCTGGTTACTGTTGTTAATAACCATCCCTTCTTCTGTGTTTTATCGCAGTTTTCAGTACCGTTGTTACTTTTCTTCCCTACCTTTCTTTCAAAAAAAATTGTAATTCTGTTTTACTGGTTGTTGTTGTTGGGTGACAAGGAAAAGAGGAGCCTGTCTGGTTTGAAAAAAAATGTGGTCAGAAGATCCCTGTGTCTGACTCACAGATTATGAGTGTGTTTTTGCTTAGGACCTCTCCAACTCCAGGAGCACTGCGCAATATGCCACGCTTTTAAGCCTAGGTTGTTGGTAGATCGCAGGAATAAACATATATTTTGCCCAATCTGGTCCGAGGTGCTGCAGTCTGCTCCTGGGTTTCGGAGTAGTCTCTAACCATCACCAAGGCTCTGAGATGCATCTTGGGTCTGACTTTGGCCCCTGGGCAGCTGTCCTTGGAGCAGGGCAGGACTAGGGATCAGAGGCTTTACCTCTCAGATATCTCCTTCTCCAAGTCAGTCTGCCTTTAGGGTTTTGGAAACAGCTCTATCTGCACCTCAGACCTAGGCAATGTTACCCTCCCCCCTTCTGTTCCTATGTCTACTTCTGTTCTGCCTCTGTACCTTGAGTCTCATCTATCCTCTTTACAGGAACAGCAGATACCAAAACTCCAGGCTTCCCAATAGGGTATCCCCTGCTCTTCTGACTCCTCCCCACAGTATCCCACTGAAGAGTTCCCTAAGAAGAGGGCATGCAAGAGACGCATATTGATTTCCCTGAGTCGGTCAGCAAGGACACAGATTTTGATGAGGGCAAAGGTTCCCCACTGTCACCTCCTGAAGATGTCTCATTCGGAGACATCCTTGAGCTCCTGAAACAGAGGTGGATGGAAGTCCAGCAACTGTTCGGAGGAATCTGTGCTACTGGAGGCTTTTGGTACCGGGCCATCTACTATCTGGGTAGTCCTGCCCAATGATGAGTTCCCGGAGTTAGTCTCGCAGCAGGCATAGAAGGAACCTAACACCACTGAGCCTGTTCCCAGGAACCCAGATAAGATTATGAACCACTCTCCCGGAGTCTATAAACAGTTTTGGTCAAAAGGTCCTCCTGTTGATGCCATGATTGTGGTGGCGACCACTAGAAAGGAACTTGCTGATGAAAGTACCCCTGTCTGTACCCTGACAGGGAGTCATGGGTGATGGACAGATTTGGAAAGCGTGTCTGTACATCAGTGACCTTTGCCTTAAGGTCTCTGAACTGCTTGGCACATTTTACTAGACTTCAGAAGGATCGGATTAAAAAACTTTCAGGTACCTTCACAGGAATAGTGTCTGAAGAGGTGAGAAATTCCATCACCTCTCAGCTGCCGACCCTACAATTGATGTCCAACTCGTCCATGAGGCTTATTTCTAATATGGCAGAAGGAACCTCAAGGGCAGTGGGTTCAGGCATAGCCGTTAGGAGACATGCCCGGATGTGTTTGTGTGATTTTGTGGGGCCTTTTAAGTCTATGTCCGCCAGTGCTTCCTTTGGCTGCACCTGTCTTTTTGGCTCCAAGGTAAAAGATACCACTGTCCAGGTGTGAGAAGGATGGAAAGACCCTTTCTGCTGTGGGTGTAGATGCCACCCTTGTGGCAGAGAAGACCCACAACATCAGGGGTCCAGAGAATCTTTCTTTGGAAAACCCTTCCAGCGCTTCTGAACAGAGGCCCGATTGTCCCCTTCTGGAGGCATTCAGGGATCATATGTCCCTGCACTGGAGAACCTGGCTAGAAATAAACAATACTTTGGTGCAGATCATATCCAGAGGATATATAATTCCATTTTCCCTTCTTCCTCCAAATTCCAGGAAATCACTGATGTTCCACCCAGTCAGAGGGATCAAGCAGCTATTCAAATACAAAAGGTGCTAAGGAAAAGAGTCATCCAATAGGTGCCCCCAGATCAGAACGTATCCGGGACTTACTTGAGATCTTTTTTTAATGCCAAAGAAAACAGCGGACTGGATACCAATTCTGAATCTCACATGGTCACAGTTCAATCCATTCTTTCATTTCTGGAGAAGGGTGACTAAATGTGCTCAGTAGATCTCCAGGATGTGTACTGTCATATAAAAATGAACAGATGCAGTATGTTTCTGACTAGGAGCCAGTCATTACCAGTTTAGGGCATTGTCCTTTGGTCTCACCAGTTCACCAAATGTATGGCAGTGGTAGCAGCTCACTTGAGACTGCACAGATTCCAGGTGTTTCCTTACTTAGACGACTGGCTCATCTTCTCCCTGACCAGGCATGAACTCATCACGGCAAGAGAAAAAAGTAATCCAGATTTGTGTATGGTTAGGAATAATAATAAATTTCAAAAAGTCACATCTTCAACCATCTCAAACCTTAGAGTTCATGGGAGCGCTACTCCACACAAGATCAACAAAGGCCTCTCTTCCTCATTTCCAGAGTTCAAATTTTAAATTGCAAGACGATACTTTGCAGTACCATAGTCCCTGCTCACCTAGTCCTATAAGCTTTAAGATCAATGGTGGCAGCAATACCCCTTGTTCCACTGTCCAGATTTCACATGAGTCTTCAGTGGATATTGGTGTCTCAGTGGTCGATACTTCAGCTTCCTCTATCCACTCCAATATGAATCATCAACTTGTGCAAAAACAAATCTAATGTGGTGGACCCAGTCGTAACAACTCCTACAGGGCTGTTTATTTGTCACGTCTCAGCCTAGGGCCATAGTGACCACAGAAGCTTCCCAGTTAGTGTGTGTGTGTGGGGGGAGCATTACCTGGTTATGACTGTCCAAAGCATGTGGTCCCCTGCAGAGGCCAATTTGCATATCCGTGTTTTGGAGTTGCAAACAATGCTTTTAGCATTACAAACCTTCCAGGATGCTCTCCCATTGAGAACGGTTGCGGTACAAACCGACAATATGCCAGTGGTTTGGTACATCAACAAACAAGAGGAACCAAATCATACCCTCTGTGTCGAGAAGCACTAAGGGTGTGGCAGTTGGTAATCTCGTTCAACCGCTTTCTCTTAGCAAAGCACATTCTGGGGAAGCCCAACATGCTAGCAGACGAATCTGAGCAGATGCATTCTGTTACTTCACAAATGGCCCCTCAACCAGAAAATAGTGGACAGGATTTTCCGCAAGTAGGGCCAGCCTTGCTGTGATGTTTGCATCTCTCCTAAACAAGTGTAGCAACTACTTTGCCCTGATTCCCCCCACAGCAGGAGTCACAGAGGGATGCTATTCTCTACTGTTGACCTCCCAGATTACTGTATGAATCTGATACTGTTAATCCTCATTCATTCCTTACGCATGGGTATCGGTTCCGAGCACGGAACTGAGCCGGCCATTTTCCAAGCTCTCGTCGGCTTCAAACTCTCGAGCTAAACTCTTACCCACAACCCCACTCTCTCTGTTACCCCAGATTTCATTTGCCGCGTTGTCATTCGGTCGTGTCAAACCACTTCTCTTGAGCTAAGTACAGTCAATTGTTGTTTAATAGTTTTACAGATTACTTTTCTGTCAGGAAAGTTCATATTTTATTGTCTCTTACCCTATCGCATCTAGCGTTCATATTTTCTTCAGGTTTTTCTGCTTCTTTCCTTACCAACTTTACCGCGAGGTATTCTCTCTTTACCATCGTTGGTAATCCTTTTCCCTTTTTTCTCATACTTTCAGGTACTCTCTTGTATCATTGCTGGTACCTTTTCTATTAATTTGCTGTCATGGCAGATAAGAAAGGTAGTCCGGGGTTTAAGCGGTGTTCTGATTGTGGACACAAACTGCCTACTTCTGATGCACATTCTTTGTGTGTTTATTATTTGGGAGCTTCCCATTTGTCTGTTGACCCAACCCTGTACTATTTGTGAGAACTTTTGTAATAGAACCTTGTTGGAAAGGAAAAACAAGCTGTTACTGAAGGGACTTCTAAAATCTTCCTTTTCAGAGGCTATTTCTGGGTCAGAGGCCTCAACCCCTCCTAGAACCCATAAGAAAACGTTGGATGTTCCTACTAAGGCTAAATCTTTGCCTTCATCCCAGGCTGGGGACTCCTGCCAACCAAAACCTAAAAAGGCTAAAGTTTCGGCTCCGGAGCTTACTCAGTCAGCCCCAGTGCTTTTGGTGTCTAGACCTTAGGCACCGAGGCCTTCGGCTCCATTAGTGATTTCGGCTCTGTCTTCTCCTGCAGCCTTATATGTATCGGCACCGAGGTGCTCCTCTGTTCAGACCATTACCATTGTATCACCATCGACCATTCAGTCAGCACAGACCCTGACTGCATCGGCTCCGAGACCTTCCTCGGAACAGACACCTTTATTGTTGACTCCAGTTTTGTCGGTTCCACCTTCGGCACCGACAACCACTTCAGCACTGATCCCTGTGTCTGTGCAGACCATGAACTTGGCACTGATGACTTCTTCGGTGCAGACAATAGTATTCCAGTCTTTCTCGGCACCGTTTTCCTCTGTGCAGTCAGATGAGATGGGCACCAAGTCTGCCTCTTCTGTGGACAGGCCTGTTTCTCCCACAATCTCCATGAGGTCCACTAGAAGCCTTTCCGAACATGATGTATTGCATCTTGTGGACCAGGTACTCTAGGTCAGAGGTATCCCACCCCTCAGGAACTGTCCTTCCTTGGGAGGTGATCACCCATCTCCAAAGACCCCTTCTTATTCTCCTCCTTCATTGCCTTTGAAGTCCATGGATATAGCACAGTCTTCCCGTTCTGCGGTTCCCTTTATGGATCTCACTAAGGAACCGCAGTTGTCTTCGTGACAGGAAAGTTTTGCTATGACCCAGGATGTCAGTTGTGACACGCGTAGTTTGCTGTCCCACAGCTATCCAGGGACTCCGGGTCGGCAGGCTGAGCCACTTAGGGGAGGGGTGACCCCTGTCCTAGACATGCACTCCTCTTCGGGTGGACTAGCCTTCCAACTGATGGAGAAGGCTTTCGCTGCTGCTAGCGATACCGGACTGTCTATACCTCCGCCCTCCTCTGGTTCACTGGTTTCACAAGTTACACCTAGTGGACACCGGGTGCAAGGGCCGCAGGACATATTCCCTCAGGAATCCCCTTTTCCGCTGTGTTCTCCAGCTTCTCCCGCTGAGGAGGTCCACCAGAAAAGTTTGTGTAAGAGGAAGCACATGGACTCCACAGAGGAGTCCCTCACCAAAGACACAGATTTCGATGAGGGGGAAGGATCCCCTCGGTCACCCTCTGAGGTATCCTTTGGTGATATCCACGAAATCCTGAAACAGAGAGGTGGCTGGCAGTCCTCTAATCCAACCTCTGAGGAATCTGTGTTCCTGCAGGCCTTTCGCACCTGACCCCTACCTCCTGGGTTACTCCACCTGCCGATGAACTTGTCCGGCTCATCGTGCAGCGTGCTTGGAAGGCTCCTGATACCATCAAAGCTATTCACCAGAGGCCAGATAAGATCTTGTTCCCTCCTGCTTTGGATCCCCATTGGTCCAAAGGTCTTCCTATGGATGCTTTGGTGGTGGCGGCCGCAACAAAAGAGGATCTGGCAAAAGAAGAAAGCCAGAATGTCCATACACCTAACAGAGAGTCCTGGGCCCTGGACAGGATGGGAAAGTGCCTTTGCTTCTGCGACCTTTGCTATCTAGTCCCTGAATTATATGGCACATTTTACCAGGCTTCAAAGGGATCTGGTTTCTCAGCTCTCTGAAACCTTGGCTGGTGCCATGTCTGAGGTCCGTGACAAGTGGCCTGTCAGTTGGCCACCATTGAATTTATATCTAACTCCTCTATGTGACTGATATCTCATGCATCAGAAGGAACAGCTAGCACAGTGGGTTCAGCTGCGGTCTTGAGACGACACGCCTGGATGCACTTGTGCAACTTCGCGGAACCCTTTGTCTTCTTTTCTTAATGTCCCCATTGAGGCCTCCTCATTGTTTCGGCCCAAAGTTAAAAGCACACTGGCCAGATGTGAACAGGACGGTAAGACCCTTTCTGTCGTAGGTGTCAGTTATTCTTCCCCTCAACATGCTTTCTCCCAAAACCAAAAGAGTGGGAAGATATGGTTCAAGAAATCTCGGGGTCCTTTCCGTGACACACAGGCTGGGTTCTCCCCCAGAGGCAGAGGGGGAAACTCACAGGGAAGATGCTCCTTTCGGGGCAGAGGGGGTCTGCGTAACCAGGGTTCCAGGGATTCTTTCCCTGATCAGTCCTACCAGCGCTTCTGAAGAGCGGCCCAACTCCTTTCCTCTGAAGTGGTTGGGGGACGTTTCTTCTTGTACCCTTCTGCCTGGCTAACCATCACCACTGATTCCTGGGTACAAAGGATTATAACCAGAGGTTATCATATCCCCTTCGATCTTTGTCCCGTCCCTTCAAAAAATCTTCCAGATGTCCCACCCAGTCAAAGGGAAGAAGCAACACTAGAGATACAAAAGCTGCTAAGAAAGAGAGTCATCCAAATAGTCCCTCCAGACCAGATAGGATCAGGATTCTACTCAAGACTATATTTTTGGTGCCAAAGAAAACCGGGGACTGGAGACCAATTTTGGATCTCAGTGTATTGAACAAGTTTGTGAGAGTACAAAAATTCCGGATGGTCACAATACAGTCTATCCTCCTGCTTTTGGAAAAAGACGATTGGATGTGCTCTACAGATCTTCAAGATGTGTACTACCACATAAAGGTGGACAGGCCAGCAAGAAGATTTCTGCGCTTCCGTGCGAGAGCCAGTCACTACCAGTTCAGAGTACTGCCATTCGGACTCTCTATAGCCCCCAGAGTGTTCACAAAGTGCATGGCAGTTGTCACAGCTCACTTGCGACTTCAAGGATTCCAGGTGTTTCCATACCTAGACGACTGGCTCATTTCCTCCCCCACCAGTCATCTACTGGAAAAAGCCCCGGCATACTCTCTCCTTGCTGCTTAAAGGCTAGGCATAACCATAAACTGGCAAAAATCCAATCTCACCCCATCTCAGTCGACAGAATTCATAGGGGTTATCTTGGACACAAAAAACTGCAGAGCTGCTATTCCAGAGCACAGAATTCTAAGGATAAAGCAACAACTAATTCCAATCCTTTCAAAGGAAAAATCCATGGCTCACTCGGTTCTGCAGCTGTTGGGTTCCATGGCAGCCTCCGTCACCATTGTTCCCCTGGCCAGGTTTCACATGAGGCTTCTACAATAGCTACTGCTCACCCAATGGTATCCATTTCAGCATCCTCTTTCAGCCATGATTCAAATAATCCACAGGTGCAAACAGGATTTAAATTGGTGGATGACACACAATCTCTCACAATGGTCTCGCCCCTTCTCCCTCTAGCAACCCAAGGCCACAGTGACCACGGACGCCTCCCTGATGGGGTGGGGGGGGGCTATGTCAGGGACAGACAGTCCAAGGCACTTGGTCCGAACTGGAGACCCAATCTGCATATAAATGTTCTAGAGCTGAGGGCGGTGCTTCTGGCGTTGCAAGCATTCCATCCCCTGCTGCCGTCTGGGACAATTGCGATTCAATCAGACAACATGGCAGTGGTTAGGTACATCAACAAGCAAGGTGGAACCAAATCTTACCCCCTTTGTCAAGAGGCCATGAGGATATGGCAATGGACGGTGGCTACCAACCGTTTTCTTCTAGCAACGCACATTCCCGGGAGTTCCAGCATGATAGCAGACAGACTCAGCAGGTGCATTCTTCAACCTCACAAGTGGTCCCTGAATCCCTTGGTAGTGGCGGATATCTTCCACCGCTGGAGCCATCCTTGCTGCGACCTCTTTGCATCCCCGACCAACTACATATGCAGCAACTACTTCGCCCTGATTCCCCCTCCGGGACAGTCACCCAGGGATGCTCTAGTCCACGATTGGCCCTCTGGTCTTCATTTCCACCCTTTCCCCTCATTCCCCAGTTTCTGAAGAAAGCCCGTTGGTTGAAGAGCAGGGTGATCCTCATAGCACCATATTGGCCTCGACAGATTTGGTTCCCCTTCCCTTGGCCTCGCCTACTAGAGCGACCATGGATTCTTCATCCAACCCCGGAGTTGATCTCGCATCCACAGAACCTGATTCATCCCAACTTGAACAGCCTGAAGCTCACGGCTTGGCTACTCCAATTCCCTTGATTGCCAGGCAGAATGATCTTTCTTTACCAGTACGTGATATTCTCATTGTTTCTCATAAGTCTTCCACTAGAATTACTTATCTGAGCAAGTGGAAAAGATTTACCTGTTGGCTGAAAGATAAACAAGTAGACCCCTTTTCAGCACCAGTGTCGATAATACTAGACTATTTGGCTGACCTCTTTCAATTGGGCCTATCGGCCTCTACTATTAGAGTTCATTTAGCTGCAATTTCTAATTTTCATGAGGGTGTCCAAGATTCCTCTGTTATGTCCCATAAATTGTGCAAGACCTTCATAAAAGGTGTGAATCTCCTGAAGCCACCTTTTAGAGAACCTATTCAACCATGGGATTTATCTTTAGTTGTACAAGCTCTGACAATGTCACCTTTCCAATCAGCCTCTTCTTGCGACCTCAAGTATTTGTCATGGAAAACCTTGTTTTTGGTTGCCATTACTTCTGCCAGACGTATTTCTGAGCTTTAAGCTTTATGTATCAAGAGTCCATACTTGATTTTTCATAGAGATAGAGTGTCTCTGAGAACTAATCCGTCATTTCTGCCTAAAGTGATCTCTGAAATGTCCATTAATCAAGCCATTGAATTGCCAGTTTTCTTTCCCAGTCATTCAAACAAAGGAGGGTATTGCATACATAGCCTAGATATACACAGGCAAATCGTTTTTACTTAAACTGGACTAAACCCTTTCGTAAATCTGACCAGTTATTTTTGTCCTTTTCTGGACCTAGATTAGGATCTGCTGTTGCTAAGGTCACATTAGCTAGATGGTTGAAGGACTGTGTGACCTTTATTTATACACAACGTAATGTCTCGTTGCCTACTACCATGAAAGCTCATTCAACAAGGTTGGTGGCAACTTCTGCTGCCTTCCATGCCAGCGCTTCTTTACATGACATCTGTGCAGCTGCAACTTGGGCTATGCCTCATACCTTCATCAGTCATTACAAATTGGATTTGGCCTCCAGGGGAAGAGCATCTTTCGGTTCTGTGGTGCTCAGGAATGTCCTTCCATGAGAGCCTCCCAGGAATAGAGGTAGCTGGGGACTCTGTCCCATGCGTAAGGAATGAACAAGGATTAACAATATCAGATAAAGAAGTTATGTCTTAACATAACATTCAATCTATATTGTTGATCCTCGTTCAGTCATTATGACCCTCCCTCCTTCCCCCTCTTGTGGTTTCTAGTGGATCTCACCATCTGGTTTTCTTAGGTTATTTGACCAGAGGTAGCCTCTACCTTCTTTGACTTGCAAACTCAATATGAGGGAGAGGGGGATTGTGGGCAAGTTTAGTTCGAGAGTTTGAAGCTGACGCGAGCTTGGAAAATGGCTGGCTCTGTTCCGAGCTCGAAACCGATACCCATGCGTAATGACTGAACAAGGATCAGCAATACATATGAAACATTATAGTAAGACATAACTTCTTTTTATCCACCAATCCCCCTGATATCAAAAATTCCTTCAGGGAGCTGCCAGGTTGAAGAGCAAGGTCATTCTCATTGCACCCTTTTGGCCTAACAAATATGGTTCCCCTTCCTGTGGCATCATTTGAGCCGTAAACCCAGGAATCTGGATCCAGTTCCAGACCTGCTGTCTCACCTGACAAATGATTCATCCAGATCTTCCAAAGCTCAAGCTGACAGCTTGTTTTCTCCATTTCCAATAATAGCCAGATAACCTATGCTCTCTTCCCCTGTTCGGTGAATTCTATTATCTTCCCTCAAACCATCTACAAGGACAACTTATGCTAACAAATGGAAGGGATTTGTGCACTGGGCACTTCAAAATGATGTGGACCCCTTTCCTGCACCCTTTCACACTATTCTGGAGTTTTTGTCATTGCTTTTTGATCAAGGGGTCAATTCTTTCAATTAGCAGCAGTTTCCAATTTCCATGTTGATCCTGATGGCTCTCTCCTTGTGTCACAAACTTTGTAAGACCTTTCTACAAGGAACACTTCAGTTGAGACCTCCAGTTTAAGATCCTACTGCACTGTGGACTTAACTCTGCTACTGCAAGCTTTGGCTCTTCCGCCCTTCGAACCCGCAAATACTTGCAATCTAAAATTTCTATCTTGGAAAACCTTGATGTTATGTTGTCCCATCTCGCCTTCGTTCTTGCTGTTTTGGGTCCGGAGCCGATCCTCTGCGCCGACACGGCCGATTTACTGTTGCTCGAGAGGTTATACTGGCTCAAGGCTAAACCCCTATCCCAACATGCCTAGCAGTAGCTACCTAGATCTTGTTTGCCACTTTCAGCATCGAGATTAAATACTTGGCCTGAGCCAGTAGTTCCAGTTTTTTCACATATTGCTGTCATCTTTTCCAGGTTTTTACTGGTTTAATTACCTTGTTAGTGTATATATTAGTCCCTGTTTAAAGTAACGACCTTCTGACCTTCCTCTGCTGCTGTCTTTGGTTGTTCTTGGCCGTCGTTTTTTCTTGGGTCTTGCTTTCCCCTTGAGCCCGTTTAACTTAGAGGGTTCTTTCTTTCTTTCCACACCCTTTTGGAGTAGCCGTTTAAGTTAGAGGCTCTCCTTTTGGGATAGTCTCCATTTTACTTAGAGGCTCTCCCCTTTTTTTCTTTTTTTTCCAAAAAAAAAAAAAAAAAAAAAAAAAAAAGATATCCTTGTTGTGTGTTGCTAGCTGTTACAGCCTTATTGGTACTGTTTGTAGTTGTGTGTTGCTAGCCGTTACAGCCTTATTTTTGCTGTTTGTATCTTTCTGGTTGTCCAGCATGTCCAAAGATTCAAAACCCTCTGGCTTTAAAAAGTGCGACTCGTGTTGCCAAAAAAATGTCCCTTACGGATGGACACACAAAGTGGTGTATACTGTTCACCTGCAGGACTCGTGCTCTGTCACACTTTTAGTTCCAGTTTCCTGCAGGAGAGAAAAAACAAGCTGATTTTGCATGGCCTTCTGAAAAACCCTCAAGATTCTTCGTCTATGGTTCCTCAGCCAGCTAAATTGTCTGAAAAATCCCCTAAGCCATCCTCATTAGTTCCGATTTTGGAACAACCTAAGTCCACTGCGAAATCATCGGCTTTGTCGGTTCCCAATGTTGGCTCCGACAAAGCTATGTCTCTGGCGGCTCCATCAGTATCTTCAGAGCCAGTCCAGGCCCATAAAAGAACCAGGTCTCCGTCTTTGGAGCCAGTGCGCTCTGCTCCACAGTCTCCTTTGTTGCAGTCTGGGGCAGGCAGTCACTGGTCCTCTTCTCACTCCTCTCGGTCCTCCTAGCTTTTGGATCATGATGTGGAGAGAGTGGTCAGTAGCTCCTCAAGTCACAGGCACTTACCAAATTGCTATCGAGCCCAGCCCGTAAGGAATTTACTTCGGCCTATCCAGCTTCTCTATCGGTTCCACCTCTGACTCTCTTGAGCTTGGAGCCGGAGTGCATGGATGTCGTGGTGGTGGAACCTTCTGCTCTGGTTACATCTCCTTTATTGGTTCTGACTCCCGCTCTGATCTCCTCAATGTCTCAGTCCATCGAGGGATCTGGACGCTGAAGCTCTTGTCGGCTCAGAGGGGGGAAGTGGCATTGGACCCTTGTCCGACCCTGCTCTCCTTCTCGGAGCTTTGGCGCAGTTGAGCTCAGCTCCCACATCAGCCTTGGAGCCGTCGCTCTCAATTCACAGGAGATCTCCGGGCTCTTCGGAGCCAGAGGCTCCTTCGACTCAGGACCGTGGTGCCTTCAAGATGATGAGCGTGCTGTTTCCTGAGACCACTTCACCCACAGCTCCATTGGCTCCCTCTCAGCTCCATTGGCTCCCTCTCCCTCGGTGCCTGTGCCTGCCTTTGACCCTCCTCCTTCCTCCAGGCATAGGGAACCTATGCCCCAGGACGCCCCATTGAGCGACCCCACTTCTTCCGAAACCTCCCCTGAAAATTCGGAGGAGGTCCCTCGGAAGAAAAAAAATGTAAGAGGAAGCATTTGGACTTCCCTGAGTCCATCACTTCAGACACAGACTTGGATTAATCGGAGGGGTCCCCACAGTCCCCCTTCTGAGGATGTCTCCTTTTCTGACATCTTGGAAATCCTTAGAGGGGTGGCTGGAAGTCCCTAGCCCCTTCTGAGGACGAGTCTGTCAACCTGGACACATTTGGTTCCCGTCCCTCCACCTCTTGAGTGTCTCCACTTTTTGACCCACTTTTGTCTGTAGTGAGTCAGAACGTGTGAAGCGCTCCAGAAACCATGTAACTAGTTCCGCAGAGACCAAATAAATCTTTATAACTGCACCCGAAGACAAATCCTTCCTTTCCAAGGGGGTTCCTGTTGATGCTATGGTGGTGGTGGCAGCAGCCACTTAGAAGGAACTTGCGAAAACTTCATCTGTCCATCTGCCAAACAAGGAGTCCTGTACAACGGACAGGTATGGGAAGGGTATGTTCTCTTCAGCGACTTTTACTCTAATGTCGCTGAAT
Organism: Protopterus annectens; assembly: GCF_019279795.1. Lineage (NCBI taxonomy): Eukaryota > Metazoa > Chordata > Ceratodontiformes > Protopteridae > Protopterus > Protopterus annectens. The sequence goes on along the minus strand of NC_056732.1, from coordinate 178,896,587 downwards.
TATTTGTCACACTTTACACTACTTCAGAGGAATCTCCGAAAGGAGTTAGATAACCCTGCAGGATCCTACAGCTGAAGGAGTTGCAAATGGGGCGGCTTCCCAGCTTGCGACGTTGACTTCAGTGGTTAACACCTCCATGAGGCTCATTTCTAATGCAGCAGATGGAGCGAGTAGGGCAGCAGGTACCGGAGTAGCTTTGCGGAGACGCTCCTGGATGTGCCTTTGTCAGTTTGCGGAACCTTTCAAGTCCTCCTTTACCAGTACCCCTTTTGATGGCTCGTCCTTGTTTGGGTCTCAGGTAAGAGACTCTCTCACCAAGTGTGAAAAGGATGGCAAGACTCTCTGCTGTAGGAGTCCATTTTTTCCACTCTATCTAGACCCTATCCTAAGGGTTGGAAGAGTGGAAAAATGTGGTTTTGAAAATCCCAGGGAGCTTCACCTGACACACGTGGAGATTATTCCCCCAGGGGTAGAGGGGGAAACAATAACGGAAGATGTCGGCCTCGCAGCAGGGGGGGGTCTGCAACAGCAGGGAGACAGAGATACCTTCTCTGCTAGGCCCTTCCAGCACTCCTGAAGGGAGGTCCGACTATCCGCCTCTGGAGGCAGTCGGGGGCAGACTATCATTGTACCCAACAGCCTGGCAAACTGTTATGAAAGATGCATGGGTACTGTCAGTAATATCCAGGGGTTACAAAATTCCCTTTTCCCAGATACCCCCTTAAGAGAAAAAGTTCTATCCCAGATGTTCCACCCAGTCTTTGGGATCATGCAATGCTAGAAGTACAAAGATTGCTAGAAAAAACAGCCATCCAAGAAATCCCTGCAGACCAAATTGAATCTGGAACTTACTCAAGGTTCGTTTTAGTTCCAAAAAAGACAGGGGATTGGAGATCCATTTTAGATCTCAGCAAGCTAAGCAAATCGGTGAAAAGGGCGAAGTTCCAGATGGTAACACTGCAGTCCATTCTTCCCTTTTTTGGGTGAGGACAATTGGATGTGCTCCATCAATCTCCAGGATGCATACAACCACATAAAAATGGACAGGTGATCCAGGAGAGTCCTACGCTTCCGGCTGGTAGCCAGTCATTTTCAGTTCAGAACTCTGCCCTTTGGTCTCACCACAGCCCCCAGGGTGTTCACCAAGTGTATGGCAGTGGTCATGGCTCACCTGACATGTCTAGGATTCCAGGTGTTTCCATATCTAGACGACTGGCTCCTCACTGCCACTACCGACCATCAACTAATCAAAGCATGAGACTACACAATTCAAACCTGTTCCCAGCTAGGCATCACCATAAACTACGAAAAATCTGCCTTGTTGCCTTGTCAGTGTATTACCTTCATAGGGGCAGACTTGGATACAAGAGCCATGATAGCAAAGCTGCCTCAAGACAGGGTGTCAACCATTCATCAGCAAGTTTCATTTCTCATAAAAAAGATGAGATTTCAGGCAAGAGAGGTATTGAAGGTCTTGGGCTCAATAGCCATAGCAATTACTCTAGTCCCTATGGCTTGCTTCCACATGAGGATTTTGCAGTGGCTTCTTTTCACTCTGTGGTCTTTCCAGGATTTACCAGTGTCACACATGATCTCGATCACAGAATCCTGCAAAAAGGACTTAGTATGGTGGTTTGTCCCCCCCCCCCCCCAGGTGACTCTGGGAAGACCCTTTCTAGACCCTCATCCAGTAGCCACAGTGACCATGGTTGCCTCCCAGATAGGGTGGGATGGGCATTATCTGGGACAGACTGTCCAAGGAATGTGGCAACCTTAAGAGTACCACTTGCACATCAATGATCTAGAGATGAGAGCAGTAGTTCTGGCGTTCAGGACTCTCTACCTACCGGAACCTTTGCAATTCAGACAGACAATATGTCAGTGGTATGGTACATCAACAAGCAAGGTGGGACCAGATCTTACCCCTTGTGTCAGGAGGCCCTTCGAGTCACGAGGCCCTTTGAGTATGGCAATAGGTGATGTCTTCCCAACATTCTGATTGCAACACACTTTCCCTGGAAATCCAACATGATAGACAGGCTCAGCAGGGCTGTCCTCATGCCTCACGAGTGGTCCCTGAAGCAAGAAGTTGCGGATTTGATTTTTTGCAAATGGGGCCAGCCATGCTGCGATCTTTTTGGCACTCCCCTCAACAACAAATGCAGCAGCTACTTCGCCTTATTCCCTCCACCGGGACAGACACCCAGGGATGCACTTATTCACGATTGGCCTCCGGGACTACTTTATGCCTTTCCACCTTTTCCTCTGATCCCAAAGGTATTTCACAAAGCAAAGTCACTGGGTTGCAAACTCATCCTCATTGCTCCTTACTGGCCTTGTCAGATATGGTTTCTGTTTCTCCGCCATGATCTACAAGTGGAGCCTTGGATACTGGACCCAGTTCCAGACCTTGTTCCACCCTCCCTCCAAACTCTCAAGCTGACTGCTTGGTTTCTCTACTTCCAGTCTTAGCCAGGTTCCCCAACATTTCCCCGGCAGTACAACACATCCTGGTATCCTCTCACAAGTCCACTACCAGAAAGATTTACACTAGCAAATGGAAGAAGTTCTCTTATTGGGCAAAGAATAATGATACTGATCCCTTCACTGCTCCTGTTCACAAGATTCTTGATTTCCTGGTCGAAATATTCAAACAAGGGGCAACTGCAGCTACTATTAGGGTCCAGCTGGCTGCCATCTCCAATTTTAATGTGGGAGAGTTTGGGTCTAACATCATGTCCCATAAACTGTGCAGAGCATTCATCTGAAGTTGTTAATCTTCTTCCAGTCATCACTGATGGGTTCAGTTCTGAGCCTTCGGAACCAAGTCGGCCTAATACCAAGCTCGCATACACCAAAAACTCTTGAGCTAAGCTGCTACCCACAATGCCCTTCTCCCAGTTACCTCAGATCTCGTTTGCTGCTCAGCCATACAGCAGCGTTTCACCGAGCTCTCCAGCTAAGTATTGTATTTTTCAATTTTTGCAGTGTTTTGTAAGTTTTTCTCTCAAAACTCCTATATTTCTTGTTTTCTTAACTAGCTCAACCCACGGATATTCTCTTTCTTACTATTGTTGGTAAACGCCCTTCCTTACCCTTGTGGTATTCTTAATACCATTGTTGGTATTTTCTTCACTTTTCTTTCCTCTTTTTGGATTAGTTGCTCTTTTTTTGGTATGTCTGAAAAGAAAGGGAGTTCGGCGTTTAAGCATTGCTCTTCCTGCAATGGTAAACTCCCCAACAGCGATCTACATGAGGAATGTGTTTATTGTCTGGGGGTTCCACACGTATCTGTGAAACCTCCCTGTCAAATTTGTGTTAGTTTCAGTCAGCGGACACTGAATGAAAGAATAAACTTATTCTGAAAGGCCTGCTTCCTTCTCCATTTTCTGAGACTATATTTCTGTGTCGGAGGTCTCAACTCCTCCATCTATGGACAAAAAACATCCTCATTCAGACCCTTCTTCACCGATTGGTGAGAAGGGCAAGTCTCATAAGCACAAGACCCATAAAACTTCCATGGGGCACAAGATCACCTCCTCGGTTCCGATAACCTTGGCTCCAAGCTCTACTCCACTGGTTTCTTCTGATATTGTGATGACTTCCACAATGGCGCTGCCCTTTGCACAGACTCCTGCTATGGTTCCGACTGGTTTCTGACCCTACCTTATTGCCTGCCATTAGCTCGGCACCATCATCCACTATCTCTGTTCCAGTATCGGTACTGATTACTCCATCGGAGCCGATAATGACCTCCACCCCAGCTATCACTTCGGCTCCGAGCCCTTTTTTGGCACTGATGGTTCACCTTTTGCCTGTCTCGAAACTGGAATCCTCGGTGCCAACTTTTACTTCACCTCAGAGCCGGTATTCCCTGTCCTTGGATCCTTTTGCTGGACAAGCCTTTAGCCTCTTTTTGGACCAACTTGACTCCCCCTCAGGAGTGACGGTAAGGTCCACCAGGAGCCTATGTGAATCGGATGTGGTGCACCTGTTTGAACAGCTGCCGACAGCCAAGAGGATTACAAGTTTTCCTCGAACCCACCCCACTCCAGGCTTTGGTTCCATTGCCCCTGCGACTCCCACTTATTCTCCTCCCTTGGACCCTTTGGTTCCGAGGCCCATAGCTCCGTCTGCGGAAGAATCCTCTCCTCGGTGCTGACAGTGACCTTCACCGAGGCCCCTTTGGGTTTCAGTTCCTTCGGAACCATCCCATCCTCAATCTCATGCTTGAGGGGTGGAACCCTCGTCTCCGTCTCCGGGGGTTACTCTTGCCCCGGTTTTGCTTGAGGCTCTGTCCTCAATCTGAGATTGTCTTCCTCTGTTCTGGGCTCCCATTTCTCTTCGGGCGGGTCTGCCTTCCGGGTGATGGAGAGGGTGCTTGCTTCGGGAAGCACTCCTTATATGTCGGTCCTCCCCCCCGCTCCTTCTGAGCTGCAGCTATCACAGGCCACCCCCCAGGACACCGAGACCGCAAGCCTCCGGAAACCCCTGTACAGGGTAATCTCCTTTCTGAGTCCTCTTCAGATGCTCCCACTGAAGATCCTCCTTGGAAACAGACGTGTAAGAGGAAACTCATGGACTCCTAGAAGGAGTCCCTCACTGAAGATACAGATTATGACGATGGGGAGGGGCCCCCACGGAAATTTTGAGGCAGAGGGGCAACTGGAAGCCCTCCAACCCTTCCTTGTAGGAATCTGTTTTCCTGCAGGCCTTCTGCTCTCGGCCTTGTACTTCGTGGGTGACTCCCCCCTGCCGATGACCTAATCAAGCTCATTGTGCAGTGGGCATGGAAGAACTTTGATACCATTGAGGCCATTCCTCGGAGACCAGACAAGAATCTCTCCCCTCCAGAGGAACAGCCCCATTGGTTGAGAGGCTTACCAGTAGACGCTATGGTGGTGGCGGCTGCCATGAAAAAGGACCTTGCTGAGGAAAGTCCTGCTGTCCACCAGCTCAACAGAGAGTCCCGGGCAGTGGGCAGATTAGGGAAGCAAGTTTTTGCTTCAGTGACATTTGCTGTTAGGTCTCTGGAGCCTCGTAAAATGTGCCAAGTAATTCAAAGAGATCTCATATCTGAACTCTCTCGCTGGTCAAGTTTCAGACAGGGCATGTGATAAAGTTGCTTCCCAACGTGTTACCCTAGAGTAGATTTCCAACTGTCCATGAGGTTGCTCTCCCACGCAACCAAAGGGGCGGCTGGAGCTGCGGGTGCAGGTTTAGTTATGAGACGTCACACCTGGATGTGCATTTGTGACCTCGCGGACTCCAAGTCTTCCTTTTTAAACGCCCCTATCGAACTGTCTGCTTTGTTCAGTTCTAAAGTGAAGGACACATTAGCCAGGTGCGAGCAGGACGGAAAAACCTTGTCTGCCGTTGACCTACATTTTTCCAAGCCTCAGCGCTCTTTCTCCAGGAACCAGAGGAGTGGAAAGATGTGGCACAAAAGTCTCAAGGCCCTTTCCATAGTGCACGTAGCAAGGACTCCCCCAGAGGTGTATGGGGTTCCAATAATGGAAGACTTCCATTTCGGGGCAAAGGGAGTCCCCAAAATCAGTGCTTCAGGAATTCTTTCTCCGTACAACCTTTTCAGCGCTCCTGAAGCGCTGCCTGGTTGCTTGTCTCTGGAAGCAGTTGGGGCTCGTTTCTCTCTGCACCAAGCTGCCTGGCGCTCTATTACAAACGATCAGTGGATGCAGAGAATAACTTCCAGAAGTTATTACATTCCCCTAATCTCTTACCCAAGACCTCCGAAGTCCCTTCCTGATGTTCCACCCAGTCAAAGGGAAGAAGCAACTTCAAAAATAAGAAAGCTGTGTCAAAAATGAGTCATCCAGCAAGTTCCCCCAGACCAGTGCGGACCCGGTTTTTACTCAAGATTCTTTTTGGTGCTAAAAAAGACCGGGGACTGGAGGCCCATTTTGGATCTCAGCCAGCTAAACAAATCAGTAGTTCAGACCAAGTTCCGCATGGTCACAATTCAATCCATTCTCCCATTTCTTCGGGAGGGTGTGTGGATGTGCTCGATAGACCTCCAGGATGCATATTACCACATCAAAATGGACAAACGCTCCAGGAGTCTCCTTCGCTTTTGGCTGGGAGCCAGTCATTACCAATTCAGAGCCCTGCCATTCGGTCTCTCGACGGCCCCCAGAGTGTTCACGAAATGCCTAGCAGTGGTGACAGCTCATCTGAGACTTCAGGGATTCCAGGTGTTTCTGTATCTAGACAATTGGCTCCTCTCCGTCCCCACCAAGCACCTACTGGTCAGGGCCCTCTGCTACATCCTAGCACTGGCAGAGTTCCTAGGCATCACAATTCACTGGGAAAAATCCAACCTTCATCCCACCCAACAATTGGAATTTATAGGAGCGATATTCAACATTCAAACCAGCCAAGTCTCTCTTCCTCCTTACAGACTTCTAAGATTACGGTTACAAGTACAAGTGATACTCTGTCGACGGAAGGTGTCTGCAAGGGAAGTTCTTCAGGCTCTGGGGTCGATGGTGGCAGCCATTCCAGTTGTCACCCTAGCAAGATTGCATATGAGAATACAACAATGGCTCCTTTTGCCCCAGTGGATAGCCAATCTCCACCCCCAGAATGCACATATCCTCAACACCAACTCCCGCAAGCAAGATCTCCTCTGGTGGATGAGAACAGATGAAAATCTTTAGTGTCGCCCCTTCCAGACTCCCCAACCCAATGCCACGGTGACCACGGATGCTTCCCTAATAGAGTGGGGGGGCCACTTCGAGGGAAAGACAGTCCAAGGCACGTGGTCCAACCTAGAGGTCAACTTGCATATCAATGTCCCGGAGTTAAGAGCGGTACTGGTAGCGTTGCAGGCACTTCATCTGCTCCTTCCGTCAGGAACAATTGCTATGCAGTCAGACAATATGTCTGCTGTCTGGCACATAAACAGGGAGGGACCAAATCCTACCCCCTATCTCACGAAGCAATGAGAATTTGGCATTGGGCGATAGCTTCCAACCGCCTTTTAATCGCAAAGCATATCCTGGGGCGCTCCAACGTGATTGCGGACAGACTAAGCAGATGCATCCTCCGTCCTCACGAGTGGTCTCTCAACCCGATCGTGATGGCAGAAATCTTCAGCTGTTGGGACCAGCCTTGTTGCGATCTTTTCGCCTCCCCCTCAAACAAAAAATGCAACAGCTATTTTGCCTTCTTTCTCCCACACGGGGAGTCACTGAGAGACGCTTTGACTCATGATTGACCCACGGGTCTCCTCTATGCTTATCCTCCAATACCTCTGATACACTTATTTCTAAGGAAAGCTATTCAGTTGAGAAGCAAGGTGATCCTCATTGCCCCTTTCTGGCCTCGTCAGGTGTGGTTTCCCTTCCTCTGACCTCCCCTGTTACAACCTCCTTGGATCCTGGACACTCGTCAGGACCTAATATTTCACCCACAAGGGCTGACTCCCCCAAATCTATCCACCCTCAAGCTGACAACTTGGTTTCTTCACTTCCGTTAATCGCCAGGCAGGAAACCCTCTTCTTCTATCCGGGATATTATTCTGGCCTCCCACAAACCATCTACCACAAAACTCTACAGAGATAAGTGGAAAACATTTGCTATCTGGCCAAATAATCAGATGCTAGACCCCTTTTCAACTACTACAGCCACCATTCTTCACTATCTCTCTGAGTTGTTAAACAGTGGGGCATCGGCCTCTACTATTCAAGTCCATTTAGCAGCTATTTCCAGTTTCCATAACGGTTCAGATGGAGTCCCTCGTATCTCCACCCAACTCTGCAAGACCTATCAGGCAGCCTGTAGAGACATGGAATCTCTCCCGGGTTCTCCAGGGTGTCTCTCTACCTCCCTTTGAACCTGCCGCGACATGTGATCTAAAAGTCCTGTCATGGAAGTCTTTTTTTTTTTGGTGGCGGTCACATCAGCCAGACGGATATCTGAATTACAAGCCTTATGCATCAAGATCCCATATCTAATTTTCCATAAGGACAAGAGTATCCCTTCGTACTAACCCATCTTTTCTCCCCACAGTGGTTTCAGACTACTTGAGTAGTTTTGGGAAAAATACAGGGAGCTCAATGGACTGGTTAATAGAGTAAAGGGGAATACTGCCGTCATTCATTGGATGTACATAGACAACTACCTTTCTATCTAGACAGGACCAAGTCCTTTTGCAAGTCAGACCAACTTTTCATTTCCTTTTCTGGTCCTAGACTGGGATGTGCTGTATCAAAAGAAGTTCTTCGTGTTTCACTGTTGCAGTCATCACTTTTGGGTTATCTGCTTGCAGTAGCCCTCAGTTGGCTTGATTAACAAAGTCTTGGGTTCTGCGTTGGTTGCTGTCCCTTCTTCCATGACGTTAGGTCAGCAGGGGTATAAAACATGCAGCCGATGCCATTACATCAGTCTTTTTCTTGCCGTGTGGTGCCCGAAGCAGAAGCAGTTCGCAAGTGCCGGTCGGCCGACTCTTGAAATTTTCTTTTTCGAGTTTCAGAACCGAAGTCTTCAACTAAAGCCAAGTACCCTGTTGGGGAAACTTTTTCTTGCTCCTTATCAATGTCAGTAAAAGTTAATAATTGCATTACTTGTGGAAAGCAAATACCTCATAAAGATTTTCATTCGTACTATATTCCTTCCCTAGGCCCTGACCACAATGTACCATGCTGTCGGTTTTGTGCTTTATTTAATCAGCGCACAATCCGTCGTCTGTATATTTTCGCCTCAAAATATTTTGTTTCTTGGTTTAATTATCCAGAAATGTCGTCTGTTAGCCATCCGACTACCAGGATTCCGAAAAAATGCAAGGATAAAGACAGAGACAGGCTGCCGAGGTCCAAAACTGCCACCGACACTTCTAAGCCAGTCGCCAGTTTGCCGGTACTCAGTGAGGTGCTTTCGCAGCCCCGGTTACCCGCTACTTCTGGTTCGCAGGCCTCTACTGAGACCCATTCGGAGTCCGGTATGCTGCGAGATGCTTCAGCTATGGAACCTGAGGATATCTCTACCTTGGATGGGCCCGGGCCGCTGTGCAAGCACCGGCTTCTGAGGGTGTATTCAGGCCTACAGACTTGCATATTAAATCAACGCCTCCTTCTTTTAGGCCTAAATCTCGAACCATGCCTAAAAAACTGATGCACGGGCCGCATGCTCAGGCCTCTCTGCCTAAAAAACAAATGATAAGAATGGCTGAAGATCTTGCATCTCTAATCAGGGGAAGCCAGCCTCCCCCTTTTAAGAGACCTAGGACTGAAGTTGTTTATGAATCTTCTGACCAGGATTTTGATTTTTCTGATTCTTCTGATGATCTGGATTTACCCATATCTAAAAACAAACAGAATCGGACAAATGTACTTAGAACCACAAATCCACAGAAAGAGGAACCAGTCCGTGAAGTCGTTTACAAAAAACTTTTAATTTTCTCAATGGTAAAATCAAAATCAAATCAAGCGCTTTCGCTTGGCTCAGTACCAAGCTTTATCAAGATAAAATATAAAATGAATTATGTCCATTTATATACAACTCCCAAACCATCATGTGACCTAACATAATGAAATCTTAAAGCTATAATCTTTTTTAAAAATAATTGCAAATGTTTATAAAACCAAATCCAATCTGAAAAAATAGATCAGTAACATACTAACTATTCCATAATAACCTAACTGCACTAAAATGCTGGTTATAAAACTTTCAATACTATATGTAAAATTAAAACTTGTAAATGTATCTAAATACCATACAGAAGACATTGTGTTAAAATACTCATTCGACAAAACATTCACTTCTCTAACAGTTGTTTGTCTATCAAACCTTCCCCTTATAAAATATATATAAAGGGCAAAATGTAAAAATATAAATACATAAAAAATGTATATGTGTGTTCTCATAAACCCATGTTTACAACCATGTTGAAAAATGTGTAATAAATAATGATGATGAATAATAACACCTTTAAAAATGCATCAAAACAAATGTTTGTGACAAGACCCGACTATGATGCAACCACTATGCATACTTCTTGTTCATAATCTAGCCATCCTTAGTTTCAGAACACTACTTATATTGATGTTGTCATTCAAACCTGGACTGCTGCCAGCATCTAACATGAGCTGCCAAAGGAGTTCTTTATATTCTAATCGTGTCTCCCAGCCCCCCCCCCCCTACCATCAACTTGTATTTGCTCTAAAACAATGAAATTAATTTGCATGTCTGGACATATAATGGAGTGTTTATAAAAAGCATTGGATTCCTTCTTTTTAGAAACCTCGTACAAATGTTCGTAAATTCTCCTTCTTAAAGTTCTTTCTGTTTTACCAATGTAGAAACTAAGGCATTTGGTACAAAAACCCAGATAGACCACCCCTTTTGTTCCACAATTGGTATAACAGTTGGCTTGAAAATAAAATTTCCTAGATGGAATGTATAAGGAACTTTTATTTATAATAGCTGTACACTGTTTACACATCCCACATTTATATGTACCATTCTTCAAATTTTTATTATTCATTCTTCCATGGGATTGATTCCTTTCAAATAATTCTTTCATGTTGGTGTCCCTACGTCTGGTAAATCTTGGATGTTCTGGGATATACTTTTTTAACTCCTCATGGGCTGTCAAAACTGGCCAATATTTAGAAATCACTTCTTCAATTTGTTGGGAGTTATTAGAAAAGGTGTGTGTGTAATTATTACAATGACCTGTACTTTGATCGTTTTTAGATGCTACTTCATGAGCCTGACCTGTACCTAACAAAGGAGGATAACTACCCTCTCTATTGTCAAGAACTTCTTTACTTAACCTGTCTATCAGGGGTTCAGGATATCCTCTCTCCATAAACAACCTTTTTAGTAATGCCAACTCTTCCAAAAAATATTCCAAAGTACTGGACATTCTTGAAGCTCTTATTTGGCCTTTAACTATGCCTTTTTTCTGATAAAAAGGATGTCCACTCGTAAAATGTAAATATGCATTGGAAAAAGTGGGTTTTCTGTACAATTTGGCTGCAAACCTATTGTTTGAACAATCTTTAAGTAAGGTTACATCAAGATAATTCATCATTTCGTTACTAATGGTGTGTGTGAAGGACAGAAAAGGAGTAGTAGAATTAATATATTCAAAAAATTCCAGAAATTGATCTTCTGTCCCACTCCACAATAAACCTATGTCATCTAAAAACCTGGTGCAATGTTTTATACATTCCACCCATTTGGTGGAAAAAATATATGTTTGCTCCCATTTGTGCAGAACTATATTGGCATACAGGGAGGCACATGGCGCACCCATCGCCACTCCCTTCTTTAGTTTGTATATTTCGCCATTGAAAAACATGAAATTATTTTCTAATATGACCTTCATAAATTCAGCCAATAAATTAATGGTACTAGCACTCAAACCTGACTCTTTAACCAAAATTTCATTAAACCAATCCAAGCCAACCCGGTGTGGAATACTATAGCAATAACCCATGCCTGGGTGTGGGTAATGCGGGATTTACCCACGTTTGGCGTGGTTTGGTCCCGAGGGCGAAGCCCGAGGGACCAAACAAAGACAACCGTGGGTAAATCCCGCATAACCCACACCCAGAAGTGGGTTATTGCTATTATACTATGACATTATTTAAGAAAAGAAACAATTACTTTTCTTAAATAATGGCATTGTATAATGCCTCTTTGCTGCCCTTCCGCAGCTGTCTGGTATCCGCGGCAGTTCTGATGTACTGCGCATGCCTACGCAGTACATCAGAGCTGTGGCCAAAAGCAACGGAGAAAGCAAGATCTCCGTTGCTTTTTACTGTTTCGCTATGTTAAACCCATTTAACATAGTGAAACAGTAAAAAGCAACGGAGATCTTGCTTTCTCCGTTGCTTTTTTTTAAACTTGTCTCGCTATGTTAAATGGGTTTAACATAGCGAGACAGCTTTAAAATAAGCAACGGAGATCTCCGTTGCTTATTTTAAAGCTGTCTCGCTATGTTAAACCCATTTAACATAGAGAGACAGGTTTAAAAAAAAAGCAACGGAGAAAGCAAGATCTCAGTTGCTTTTTACACACTGTGTCGCTATGTTACAGGAGTTTAACATAGCGAGACAGCTTTGAAAAAGCAACGGAGATCTCCGTTGCTTTTTTTAAACCTGTGTCACTATGTTAAACTCTTTTAACATAGCGAGACAGTGTTTTAAAAAAAGACTTATACTAATGGAAAAAGTCCAGGCGACCGGACCTTTTTCCATTAGTATAAGTCGATTTACAACGTGCACGCTGGCCAATCAGCGTGCACGTTTTGGAATATTAATGGGGGGTCATGGTATAATAGGGAATAACTCCACAATATCTATGGTTACCATTAATAAATTGGGCTGAAAAAGATGTGTCTGAATACCCCTAAGGAAGTCACAAGAATCCTTACATACATAATCCAATGCTGTAACAAACTTCAACACCTGGTCAACAAACTTACCCAAAGGCTCGAGAATACCTCCCTTACCTGACACAATAGGTCTAAATTTCAATGGTTCCAGGCCTTTGTGTGTTTTAGGGATCCCAAATATTATCGGGATCTTAGGTTTGTTGACATACAAGTAATTGTAAGTTTTCTCATTAATAACTCCTTGTAATAAGTTGTCCATCAGAGTGTAATTGATTTTAGAGTAGGTTAGATGCATCTCATTTCTAGAGAGCAATTCATACTGGTCAGAATCCTGCAACATGTTAAAAAGGTGTGTCTCATAATCTTGCATGTACATTAAAACTAACCCACCCCCTTTGTCAGGTTTCATGACTCTACATCCCTCTCTCTTAAGTAGTTGAATCAGAGCTGTTTCTTCTGCTCCCATGTTAGATGGTATTTTAACCAAATTCATCGAATTTATTTTCCTTATTTCTTTACCTACCAACTCTTCAAACACTTTGAGGGATGGGTGGGTGGGAGGTGGGGGGGGGCTAAAAATGCTTGCTCTAGCCAACATAGTTTTCGTACGTGGTTGCCCATTAAAATTCAGAATTAAATTAAGCTGTCTTAAAAATAATTTAAGATCAATTAAAGCTTCTGCCAGGTCAAAAGGACGAGAAGGGATGAAATGTAAACCTTTAATAAATAAATAAAAAAAACTCCTTCCTCATTTCTATTTCAGTAAAGTTATACACAGTGAAATTCTTATCCTTTATAATTGTGTATCCCTTATTAGATTCACACTCCTGTGGACATTCAAAATTTAAATTGTTAACCTCCACACTTTGAATCATCCCTATGTCTAAAACTTCCTCCACTTCTGTTGTTGAAACTTCCCCCCAGGCCTGTCCTGGGGGAACTGAAAATCCTGATGTGAATTCTTTCTAGTTTTCTCTGCTAGCCTTTCACTCCTTCTAGGGAGTTTGGTAGGAGGTTGCACATAAACATTCCTATGTGTGTTAACTTGGTCCCCCTCCCTATTACGATCGTCTTTCCATTTGTTCTTAACTGAAACTGGGTATGCTAACCCTTCCCTGTATTCATTAAGATCCCTCTCTAATTTACTGATCTTTCTGTTTAAAATTTTCATACAAAACTGATCCACTTCATTGAATACACTGTCGTAATTCTTTACAGACAAAAAACTCGTGTCATTAACCAACTTATCATTTAAGACATTCAGGTCTTTTAAAAGAATATCAGCCTTCGCTTCATATTCTTCAATCATCACTTCCAAGACCTGAAGCCCAGCCCTGTTAAAAATGTTACAAAGCTTATCATAATAAGTGGTTCCTGGTTGTACGTTGTTGGGAAATTTAAAACAACGTAAACCTTTTGGAACCTGTTCTACATTAACACATTCTTTCAAATAATTAATCTCTAATTGATTACTTTTATAAGAATACAGTCTCTCTTTCAAGTTGTTGAACTGTTGTTCAATATCAGTTTTGTCTGAAAAAACAGTACCTTGCTTTAACCAGAATTGCTGGCCTGCCCATGCGTTGAAACTGAACTGCTTGTGTTGAACGTCCGCTTCGTTCAGTCGCTGCGTGGGGATTGAGTCTGGACGATTTTGCCCAGCTTGTTTGTTGGAAAATAATCCTTCATTCAAATCAATTTGGGTTGTATCCCGCAGAACAGCCGTCTTGTGGGTTATATGCGCCCTTCTCTGTTCTTGGTTACCAGGTAGTAAGCAGGAAGTCCCGCCTATGTTGCTATTTAGAGTTTCCGTTAGTTGGGTCAATAAGTCCAAGACCCTGTTGAATTCAGATCGTGTTACCGGTCTGTCTTCATTTGGCGTTCTTAAAAGCTGTGGTGTGTCAGCATAATCCCCTTGGTCTGCTTCCTCTGCCTTAGATGAAATCACTCGAACCAAAAAACAAACAGAATCGGACAAATGTACTTAGAACCACAAATCCACAAATCCATTGCCCATATCTACTTGTGAGGATTCTGATGCAGAGGACTCTATTCTCTCTGCTTGCCCTCCAGAGGATTTTTCTTTTGGTGAAACCTTACATACTCTTAAGGGAGCATTTCCACTGGGAAAGCCAGGATTTTTCTGATTCAAAAAAGAGGCTTAGGGATTTCTTACTCCTGCCTCAGCATAGGCCTTTAGCTATTTCTCTAGTACTAAACATTGTTGATGATGATGATCTAGTTTGGCCCCCGATTCCTTGCCTCCTGTTCCCAGAAAACCTGACAGATATTACAGGGTTCCTGATTCACACAAGTTCCTTTTTAAAAATCCTATTGTGGATCCAGAGACTATTTCACAGGGACCCAAGGGCATTAAGGCTTCTACTGCTAAAAATCCTACCCCTTCTGATAGAGACTCCAGGGCGCTGGGTAGATGGGGTAAGAAGGTTTACACTTCTGCAACATTGGCCATTAGGGCTTTAAACTGCCAGTTTCATATGTTAAAGTATCAACAACATGTTAATCGATTGCTTAAACGGAAAATTATGTTGATTCCTGACTGTGCTGAAAATAAAAAAATTACAGGATTTAATGCATTCTGGTGAACAGGTTGGAAAACATACTTTGCATTGTGGATTTGATTCTTTAGTGGATTTGATTCTTTATAGAGGCCTCTTGCAGGGCTGCTGTTACTGGTTCTGTGCTCAGAAGGCATGCTTGTCTTAAGGAGCAGTCTTTACCTGATCATGTTAAAGCTAAATTGTTGGATGCTCCCTTAAATCAGGACCGCTTGTTTGGCAACAAGGCTGAGGAAGTTCTTAAAAAGATGGATGATAAAGCTAAATCTATGCAAACTGTTAAAATATTTCTTACAAGTCCAGCCTCCTAGATTTAGTAGGCACTGGCCCTGTAGAAGACTTTGAAGAGGCTGGAAAGGACCAATTCTTAAAGCCAAACCCAGACATAGCAGAAACCTCAGGTTTCAGTCACAGGGGACACACAAGACTAAGCAGTGGGGGGTTTCCTCACCCAAATCAGGGAGTAGTAAGACTCCCCCCTATGGAAAACAGTCTCAGTGACTTGCTTCTAAACCTTCCAAGCGCTTCCCAACTGAATGCTCCTTTAGGCAGAAATATTGGTCTGCAGGCCAAAAACTGGGAACTCATTACCCAGGACAAATGGGTTTTAAATATAGTGTCCCAAGGATACAGATTTCACTTCCACACCTTACCAACACCAAGCGGGTGGCCAGAGACCCAAAATCAAGTACTCTCTCTCTCTCTTAAGCATGGGGGCTATTCAGTTGGTACCAGAAAAGGAAAAGGGACAAGGGTTCTATTCAAGACTTTTCCTGGTAACCAGAAAAGGCAATACATGGCCTCCTATCCTGGACCTTTCTACTCTAAATACCTTTCTGGTGATTCCAAAATTCAAGATGCTGACTCTTCACCAGCTGCTTCCTATGCTAGACAAAGATGCATGGTTGGCAACACTAGACTTAAAAGAAGCATACCTGCACATCCCTATCAGGGAGTCTTGCAGAAAATACCTATGCTTCAAAGCAGGCTACATGCACTGTCAGTTCTCTGCACTGCCCTTTGGCTTATCTACTGCGCCCATGGTATTCACAAAGTGCCTAGCTCCAGTCATTGCATTCTGCAGGCAAAGAAATATTCAAATATACCCATATCTGGACGATTGTCTAACTCAGGCAGAAAGCCAGGACATACTTTTGAATCATCTGACCTTTGTTCAAAGGGTGCTGACTTGTCTGGGGTACACCATAAATGAAAAGCAATCACAACTGATACCCTGTCAACAAATTATATTCCTGGGAGCAAGCTTGAATACAACTTCCCAGATGGCTTTCCTCACGCCAGAGAAACAGATTAATTTGACAACCTACTTCAAACAAGTGGCCGCAAAAACCCAGTTATCTGCAAGGCAAGTATTGCAAGCCTTGGGGTTCATGGCCTCCTGCATTCTTCTAATTCCATATGCAAGGCTGCATATGAGGAAACTGCAATGGTATCTCAAAAGCCTATGGTGTCAACATTCACAGGATCTGGAGGCAATGATTCCCATCATACCTTGCCTATGCTTAGAGTTCCTTTGGTGGGCAGAGGCCTGCCACCAAAACAGGGAACTACCATTCACACTATCCCCTGCCATCTAAACCTTAACAGACGCATCAGACTATGCATGGGGGGCCCACCTGGCAGGGAAGTGCATTCAGGGCAAATGGAACCAACGTCAAATGCACCTGCATATCAATCAGAAAGAAATGTTAGCTGTACAGAATGCTCTGACAGCCTTCAAGGACCAAATTCTTCCAGGACAATTAATGATAAAGATGGGCAACACCACTGTTATGTGGTACATAAACAAGCAGGGGGGTACACATTCCTACCTCCTCTGCAGACTAGTCATGGCATTGTGGAACACAGCCCTGAGCTAAAACTAAATACACTGGCAGACGAACTAAGCAGAAACCTCATGGACCCACATGAGTGGAAACTGGAACCAAGGATTTTCAACATGTTGACAACCAAATGACGGAGCCCAGATATAGACCTTTTTGCCTCCCCCCAAAACTATCAGTTGGACAAATTCTGCACAAGGACTCCCCACAAACAAGCTCAGAAAGTGGATGCTCTGTCCTTCAGCTGGAAAAACCTAATGGTTTATGCCTTTACTCCTCTGCCTCTGCTCTCCAAGGTACTACTAAAGATCAAACAAGACAAACCAAGGACAATTTTAATTTCACCAGACTGGCCACACCATCACTGTTGGCCCCATGGCACCTGCCTCAGACCCCTGCTCTTTTGTTTCAGCAGGAGAACCAAATTCTGCATCCTCAACTTCAAACACTGAATCTAGCAGCCTGGCTAAGTACATGATTTCTCCTTTACCATCCCTCAGTAAACCAGTGATGGATGTCATTTAGAGCCAAGAAGGCCTAGTACCAGAAAGTCTTACGCTGAAAAATGGAAAAGATTCTGTGCCTGTAACTAATCTCAAGGGATGAGCACAACAGTGCTCAATTTACCTCAGATCTTACAATACTTAACTGAGATGAGTCATAAAGGCCTATCTTTCTCCTCCATCAAAATTCACGCCTCAGCCATCTCAGCTCATTATAACACAGAACCACCCCACTTCTCTCATCCACTGCTTAAGCAGTTCCTCAGAGGGGCCAAAAATCTACAACCACCCAGGAGAGCTCCAACTCCAGCCTGGGACCTCAACTTTGTATTGGAAAAGCGCACCTTTCCCCCTTTCGAGCCAGCTACCACTGCAGACTTAAAATTCCTTTCTTGAAATCAGCTTTCCTTTTAGCAATCACTTCAGCAAGAGGGGTATCTGAATTACAGGCCCTCATAGCAGTGGAGCCTTTCATCATCTTTCATGCGGACAGGGTGTCCCTCAGGACTAATCCCTCCATGTCCAAGGTGGTATCCAGTGTGGCCATTAATCAGTCCATACATTTGCCAATCTTCTTTCCTAATCCACAGAACCAAGGGGAACAGATTCTGCACTCCTTAGACGTGCACAGACAACTCAGATTCTACTTGGACAGAACTAAACCTCAAAGGAAATCTGATCAACTGCTGGTGGCATTTGCTGCAGGGGCAGAGGGGAAGGCTATTTCAAAGCAAACCGTTTCCAAATGGATAGGCCATTTTTTTTTTGCTCCAAACACCATGGAAAATCTATCCCACAGGGGATCAGACCCCACTCTACCAGGGCTGCACCTACCCTCTACAGCCTTTCTCAGAGGTATCCCTACCAGGGACATCATAGAAGCTGCTACTTGGAGTTCTTTACATACTTTCACCAAGCATTACCATCTGCCAATTTTTCTCTAAATCCAGAGCCGGCTTTGCCACTGTAATCTTGCTGTTCTTTACATACGTTCACCAAGCCATTACCATCTGCCAATTTTTCTCTAAATCCAGAGCCGGCTTTGCCACTGTAATCTTGCTGGGCCTTTTAGCTGATCATAAATTCCTCCTCCCATCCTTAGCTTTGGGAATCTACCCAAAAGTAATGACGACTGCAACAGTGAAACACGAAGAACATAGTACAGTTGTGTACACTTACCATAAATGTAGATGTTAGAGTTGCAGTCCTGGTTACCCTACCTCCATCCACCTTCTTTTTCTTTTTTGGATATACCTTTACTTTCCTTTACTATCTTCAAAAGCTTTTTGGTGTATTTGCTTTTTTGTTGGAGGTTTAAGCTTGTATATTTATAGATTTAATTGCTTCCCATTAAGGGGGCACCTGACATCTGGGGCAAGAAAAACTGATGTAATGGCGTTGGCTGTATGTTTTATACCCCTCCCGACCTGATGTCATGGAAGAAGGGACAGCAACCGACGCAGGACCCAAGACTTTATTCAGGCCGACTGAGGGCTACTGCAAACAGATAACCCAAACGTAATGACTGCAACAGTGAATACACTCGAACATCTACATTTATGGTAAGTGTACACAACTATACTTTACTTTATCAAAATGGCTCAGAGTTTGCATTACCTTTGCATATTCCCTTACGAATGAATCCAAATCTGATCAAATCAAAACTCATTCAACTAGGGCCATTGAACTTCGGTTGCCTTCCATTCCAGGGCTTCCATGGATGACAGTTGTGCAGCAGCCATTTGGACTAATCCCCATACCTTCATAAAGCATTACAAATTGGATCTGGTCTCCAGGGGAAGAGCGGCCTTCGGCTCAATGGTTCTCAGGAATGTTCTTCCATAAGGGCAACCCAGGTTCTCCAAGTAGCTTGGGATTCTGTTCCATCAGTGATGAATAGGAAGAAGATTAAGAACTTCAGATAAAGAAGTTACGTCTTACCATAACGTTCCATCTGAGTTGTTGATCTTCCAGTCATCACACCCTCCCACCGTCCCCCACCAAAGTCTCCTGGCAGATCTTTGGGTCCTTGTGGTGTTTCAGGGTTTCTGCGCAGAGATGGTCTCTGTCTTTCTGTTTCTTCTATATGTTGCATGCAAACTCGATCTGAGATAACTGGGAGAAGGACATTGTGGGTAGCAGCTTAGCTGGAGAGTTTGTGGTGTACGCGAGCTTGGTATTAGGTTGACTCGGTTCCGAGCCCTCAGAACCGAACCCATCAGTGATGACTGGAAGAAGATCAACTCAGATGGAATGTTATGGTAAGACATAACTTCTTTTTACGAGGTGCAACTCTTTTATGGCCCCCGGTAAGAGAACCCCCCCCCCAGGGACCTAAACTTGGTTTTAGCCTCTCTGGTTCTTCCACCCTTTGCACCAGCAGCATCTTGTCCCCTGAAATTTCTGTCTTGGAAACCCTTTTCTTGGTTGCCATCACCTCAGCTAGACGGGTTTCTGAATTACACGCTTTATCTACTCGCCCGCTGTATCTCATCTTTCACAAAGTTAGAGTCTCTCTCTGAGCTAATTCCTCCTTCTTGCCAAAGGTGTGTTCAGAGTATAATTTGAATCAGTCCATTGAGCGTCCTGTATTCTTCCCCAATTATGGCAACAGGGCAGAGTATAGACTCCCCCAATTGGATGTTCATAGATAATTACGTTTTTATTTACACAGGACCAAAGACTTTAGGAAATCAGATCATATGTTCGTATCCTTTGCTGACAATAAACAAGGTTCTCAACTTTCAAAAGTTACCTTATCAAAGTGGTTGTCAGACACAATCCGTTATAATTATGATTTGTGTAAAAAGAAGCTTCCAGGGAAAGCCAGAGGACACTCGACCAGAACTTTAGCTACCTCTGTTGCCTTCCAAGCTAAATTGCCTTTAGATTCAATCTGTGCAGCATCAGCACGGGCAAATTATCATACCTTTATCACTCATTACATAGTGGATGTAGTCTCCTGAAACAGGGCATCCTTTGGTTCCACGGTCCTGAAGAGTTTGTTCCAGTGAGCTACCCAAGAACCAGTTGCTGGGGACATGATCCCAACCAGCCAGAATGAGGGCGAGATGGGACAACATAACATAAAGAAGTTATGTACCTACCGTAACGCTCCATGTTTGTTGTCCTTCATCTCGCCTTCCTTCTTGCGTCCCCCTCTCCTTCCCCCTTCCTGGAGGATCGAGAGGAATTCCTTCATTGGTTACACTGGATGAGTTTCCTGTTGACATACCAGGTTAGTTAACCATGCCTTATTTTTCCTCTTTCCTTCCTAACTTTTGAATGTGTAATAGCTTAGTAAAATGTGCATTTAATATGATTGTCTAGTGTGGGCTATCACAAACGAGATCTGGGTAGCTACTGCAAGGCATGTTGGGATAGGGTTTAGCCTCGAGCCAGTATAAGCTCTCGAGCTATAGTAGATCGGCTCTAGACCCCAACCAGCAAGAAGGAAGGCGAGATGAAGGACAGCAAACATGGAACGTTATGGTAGGTACATAACTTCTTTTTTGGTGGCCATTACTTCTGCCAGATGAATTTAAGAAATTCAGGATTTGTTGGCAAAACATTCATACCTAATGTTTCATAAAGATAGAGTTTCATTACGAGCTAATGCATTCTTTTTGCCCAAAGCTGAATCAGAATCCAACATTAATCTATCAACCTACTAGTTTTCTTCCCAAATTATACAAACAAAGGTGTATATTTGTTGCTTTCACTAGATGTGCATAGGCAGTTGCGTTTATACTTAGAGAACAAAAGACTTCAGAAATTCAGATCAGTTGTTTCCTTTGTGGAAAAGAAATTGGGCAAACCAGTGTCTATAGTTGCCCTAGTCAAATGGCTTACTAATTGCATTTATTTCATTTATGGTAAATTTAACTTGCCTTTAACAAAGCAATTATGTGCTCATTCTACAAGATCGATAGCTTCCTCAGCCTTTCATTTAAGAGCTTCCATGGATGATATTTGTGCAGCAGCAACTTGGGCTTCACCTTGTACCTTTATCTCTCATTACAAGCTAGACTTAGTTTCTAGAAGTAGGGCATCATTTGGCTCAGTGGTGCTTAGGAATATCCTTCCTTGAGGCCACCCTGGGATTATAGTAGTTGGGAACTCTGTCCCGTCAGGTGAGAACAGAATGAAAATTGACAAATCAGATAAAGAAGTTATGTACTTATAATGTTCCATCTGTGTTGTCCATTTTCATTCTTCCTCAACTCCTCACCCACCAACCCCCAACCATTGTTATCTGAAGAGCGAGTGGATAGAGCCTGTCTTGGAGTCTTTCTTTTGCCTTTTTTGAGTCCAGATATAGCTTTGTGCTTCTCTCATCTGTTATATTTCTGCTTAAATTTTTTGTGTGTATGAGAAAGTGTTTAGTCTTTTGCTATAATTTGCAAACAAGATCTGAGGTAATGGATGTGGTGCATTCTGGGCAAGGGAGAAGCTTGAAAGTTCAAGGTTGCCACAAGCTTTTACAACGGCTGAGTCTGATCCAAACCAGTCAGTTGAGAAAGAATGAAAATGGAAAACACAAGATGAAACATTATGGTAAGCACAACTTTTTTCCTCGAACCCCTTTTCTAACAGATGCCCCCAGAATCCCTGAAGGTTTGTCTGCTCCACTATGTATGCAGTTTGTGGATGCGTATCCCTCTACCTTTGTTTGTGGTTTGGCATCACATAAGACAAATGGGTAAGATGGATCATCTCCAGGGGTTACTGAATTCCCTTTTTGGAAATTCCCCGCCCCCCCCCCCTCACTTCCCACTGCCAGATGTCCTGTTCAGACAAAGGCTGCTATACAAGAGCTTTGTTTTCTTATGCAAAAAGAGCCACTCAGAAGGTCCTACCAGATTGTGTCAGGGTTTTATTACCTATCTTTTTTGTTCCAAAGAAAACAAAGGACGTCCAGTCCATTCTGGACCTAAGCTTCCTAAATAACCAAATTGAAAAGACCTGCTTTCATGTGGTCTCTGTGCAGTCAGTTCTTCCATTTGTTCTTGTGAAAAAAATGGATGTGCTCTGTAGATCTCCAGGATAATTCCTGGATGACTCCTGTATTTTTATGTGAAGGTAGATGCCTCAGCTTACTTTTAGGAGCCAGACATTACCAGTTTAGAGGCCTGACTTTCTCACCTCAGCTCTCCAGATGTTCAAATGCATGGCAGTGTTAGCAGCTCATGTAGGTCTTCGGGTATTCAAACATTTTCTCTTATGGATGGCTGGCTCCTAGCCTCCTTTTCCAAGGGGTCTCTTGGGATTATCTGCTCCAACTTTGTGCTTTCTTAGGCATTTTTGTAAATCTGGGGAAATCCAATCTGTCTCCCTCTATGTTCACTATTTTGGTGTGCCATTTAGACACTACTGTACCTCCGATCCTCTCTTCTGCACGACAGAAATGAATTCATAAAGAATGCAATGCATAGTCTTCTGGAGTAAAGTCATCCTCTGATTTTTTTTTTTAAATACTTTTATTGAGTTACCACTTGTGACACAGAGAAACGTACATAGGTAATCTAAGCATATTAACAAGTTCACATTTATAAATGTTATGTATCATATAGTCTAAGCAGTATACATAAATTGTTCATTTCCTGCTTTCTGTTAAACTTCATTACTCCTCCAAAACATTTTTCTGCATGTTGTTCCCAGAGTTTCCATTTTTTCTATTTAATTTACTCCTATCCTTTTCGATCCCACTTCCTGTTCTTTTGTGTCTGTTAACAATATTCACTACTACAGATATAGATTGTTTGTTTTTGATTTCCATTTTCTAGTAATTGCTTTTTTGGGAGCCACCAGAATTAAACATAAGGCCTTACTATGTTTAGACAATTCAGATGCCATGTCCCAGCTCAAAAAACAATTTCTTTATTTACACTCACTTGCTCTCATAGTATTCCTGACAGAGTTCTCTTTCTCTGTAGGGAATTCATAATGTCTGCAAACTCATTACACTTGGGAACATATGCTCCCAAGTACCTGTTTCTCCCAAGTTACACCTCCAACATTTGTCATCTACCAGAGAAAAAAATTCTTTGCAGTCTACTTGGAGTATAAAAGTTTGTATGCGAGCACTTCCATGCAAAAATCTTAAATCTTCTAGATTTTGTTGCACATTCCGGAGCCATACATATGTCCTCCTATTGCTTTTTTGCGAATTGCATATCTAATCTCTCTTCCCAATCTTTTCTGACCTCTTCTTGGATAATTCCTGTAGTTATCATGCAGTATTGTATATGCCCTACTAATTATCACTTTTTTAACAGCAGCTTCTATTCTAGAATCAAATAAAATCTCAGTTCAGGCCTTTCATTTAGGATTCCCTTATCCCTTTCTCTTTGTACTCTGATATCAATCCCAAAGGTCTTCTTGGCCTCTTCCCATTTTATTGGCTTTCCCTCTCTATTTATTTGTTCCCAATACCTTGGTTGTTTTGTCAAGCTTCTGCCAGTAATTTCCAGCCCCCTCTTGCCTATTTTCTGTGCCCCTAATTGCAGTTATCCCTATCGATAGAATCTTTCTCCATTTCTGTGTTGGCTTAGTTCATAGTATATGTTCAGCTACTTTATGAATGTAATATTCTGTATGAGTATTGTTACTCTCCTTAAGGATCTGCTTCCGAAATCCCATTCTTTCCTTATTTCTTGAATTACCCTCCTGCTTCATCATCCCTTTCTGTTTTGAATTATGGCTTTCTGCTTGTGCTATGTATAAGAGCCATAACTGTGTAGCTCTAAGATAGCCCTTAAATCAGGTAATGGTAAACTTCGTTGTTCTATTGGCAGGATCAGCTTATCCTACTTGACTCTTGCCTTCTTCCCCTCCCATATAAAATCTTTTAACTCTCTATTAATTATTATCTATAACATTTTCTATGATTGATGAAAAATGCCTGACCTGTGTATAAAATTAAAGGGACTAAAAACATTTTTTCTGCTTGTGTCTTGCTATCTGTATCTATAGGTGGCAAGAGCTTCCAGTTTCTCAGTTTTTGTATTATATTTTGTTTAGGTAAAGATATGTGGAAAGAGACTATTTTAACAGAATCCTTTTTCACCCGTACTCCTGAATATTTAATGATATCTTGTTTCCATAAATATGGATAGTGCCAAACCAATTCATGTGTAGGTATATAATTTATAGCTGTAGCATTTGTTTTTATCTTCATTAATTTTATATCCTGAAAAAAATCCGGAATGTTCCACAACACTGAGCTGTCCCTTTCTGGTTCCATCAAGTATAAAAATAATATCATAAGCAAATAAAGCCAAATTTTCTTGAACACCATGCCAGTTATATCCTTGAATTTCTGAGTCCCTTATTTTCTTTGTTAGTGGTTCTACATGTAACACAAACAACAAAGGAGAAAGAGAACCCCCCTGCCTGGTCCCTCTGTTCAGACACAACTTATCAAAGAGGAACCCTCCCACTTTGATTTTTTTGCCTGTGATCCCTCGTACATCCTTCTCATTAACCTTACTATTGTATCGGAAAATGTAGATACTTCCATTGCCCTACTCATAAAATGGAAGCTTGCTCTGTCGAGTGCTTTTTCTGCATCAAGAACCCCCCCCCGTAACTGTGGTATTTTATTAAATTCCGTTTCTGTCTGGATCATCATTCTTCTATTAAATCAGATGTTTGCCTCCCCCTCCACAGAACCACATTGGTCCATATCTATCAGTTTTGACATCGTATTTGCCATTGTTTTAGCCATTATAGACATAAGCACTTCTCCTGTTGGTATATGCTTGATTTACAATGGGCACACTTGTTGGGCTGACCAGTCAGTATGCTCCTTTTTGAATGTTAATGGCCAGTCATTGTATAATAAATTCTGTCAAGAGATTCTACTACTAAAATCATGTTTTTCATCCCACATTTTTCATAAATTTCTTTAGAAAGCTACACTGTTTTATTTTCCCTTCTAGGCCCCCCAGATACATCCTCGTTGCAAACCAAATTCCATTTCCCACTTATAATTAATATTCCCTGCTGAAAGCTGATGATTTCTCCTAAGAAAAATGTAAACTCCGTAATAGCAGTTTTAGGTGGAATTTAGTACGTCAGCAGCTCCTTACTATCTCAAATCTGCCATTATCATCTTTTTTTTCTCCCACATCTATCACTACCTGAGCTTAAGTATTACTGTTTTCCTTTATCTCCTGATATTCTGCAGAATATCCATCCTGAAATCCTTTATTAAATTCACATGCTTAGTTCTTTCCAAATGTGTCTCCTGTAAGATTACTATTTGCACTCTGTATTTTAATATAATTAAATGTTCTTACCCTTGTGTGTATACCTGAGGCCAGTCACATTCCAAGATAATATTTGGTGTCACGATTATGGTAAGAAGTCATTAGTTCCACGTATTACATGGCATTTTTTTTGTCTATATCCTGCTGTTGTGATGCATGCACCCATTAATGTTTGACAGGTTAATCCATTAGACAGTTTTTTTTTTCTTATCAACATTGGAAACTAATTATTTGGTTTTCCTGTTTGAGGGTTTTTATTAACTCAGACACACCCTCAGAACACCCCTATAACCTGTTAATGTAATACAATCCCATATATCTTTGTACATCTTTAAGTAGTCAAGTTTAACCCTCCTGATAGGAACATTTGTGCCAAATAGACCGCTGCTAACACAGCCCCTAATTAAACTGAAGTTGAGATTATCCATGCTGAGACACATGCTTTTGCCTGTATTTCTACTTACATTAATTGGTGTCTTTTTTTTTTTTTTAAGCTGTATTCCCTCCCCCAGATGTCAAAATAACTTGCATGCCTTTTATTGCCCTATTATCAGTTTTGTCTATGGAAACATAAGAGAATAGGGAACATGTAGTCCTCTGCTGCTGCCTAAAACATTTATTGCTAAAGGAAAACGTTTCACTGTTTGTTCTCATATTTACTTGTTTCCACTTTAAATATGTTATTCAGTTAAGCCAAGTGTCTTAATTCATTCACCTATGCAAAAGCAAGAAAAAAACATATCAGCTCTATGTATGTTATGATCTGTGTATTTTGACATCCTATCCCCAACTTCAGCAACCCAAGATTATAGCCTAGTAACTTAAATATGCCTTTGTCTAGCTTTTCTTTTTTTTACACTGTAATGCCTACGTTTCTTAACACCAAAAAGAAAGAATAAGAAGGGGGGGGGGGTAATCTGCTTCAATTAGTTTATCACATACAAGAACAACTAAAAACACTTTACTGTAAAATATGTAACAAATTCTGAAAAGTTTTATAGAAATATTGTTAAGGACAGAAGTTTTATTTGCAGTTGCTGTTGACTTTCCTCCTGCCTTCCAGAGTCCTTCCAAACTTTAGTGGACATGAAATGAGGCAAATTGTTTTCAGTTCCTCACAAGCTTAGCAAAGTCAGGAAAAGTTCACTCTTTCCACTTGTTCTTTTAGAGTGGTATTTCACAAATGCAATTGATGCTTTGCAGTTTTGCATTCAGTAATTTCCATGTTGCTGGTCTCCTTCTTGGTCATCTTCATCTCCCAGCTCCAGTTTCTGGTTCAGTTATAATGTACTCTCAATTATTCTGGTCAACTCCTGTGAATTTCTCTGTCTCAAGCATTTTCCTTTGGAACAGTGGAAAAGGTTTCATTGGCAAAATCTGTGTACTTTGCTAGACATTCTTCTGATAATAGAGCTCCTTTTTGCTTGATGGTTCTCTTATTGTTGGGCAAACTTTTGCATTTCCACCTTAGCCTGTTCTGCATCAAAAATTAGTTTGATCCTCTATGGAAAAATATTCTGAAGATAGCTGGATACTGCAGGTTGAATCTCATACCTGCTTCCCGACATCCCCTCATCCTGTAATAAAGTTGTTGATCTAGTACAGTGAATAATCGTTTTCCACAAGTCTCCACATTTTTTAATACTGTGTCCTTTGGCAGGATCAAATCTTTCTGCTGGTAGGTTTGCATCTTAACTAATATAGGCCTTGGCTGCTTTCTCATAGCCATATTTGGAGCATAGACACATTGTGCTCTTTCAGTGGAGTACCAGCCCAGTCTTATTTGTACATTCATAAAATTAAAACATTCTGTTCTTTCTAGTTTCTGTGGTACAGCAGAAAATCTCAGATGTTCCCCATGGGCTCTATTTTCTAATTCTACCATTTTTGAAACCTCTCTTCTTGAGCAGTTTCGTACTCAGCCAGCCTTTTCTTCATTTCACCTCTGATGTTTTGCAGTTTGATCAGTTCACCTGAATAATTGTTTAAAGCTTCTTTCATTTTTCCAGTGTTTTGCCATTTGAGTTGATAAACTCTTTCCGTGTTTCTTTTATTTTAATCAGCTGTGAGCACATTTGACTAATTTTTTTCCTCTAGAATATTGGAAGCCATGTTCACCAAAGCTGAAGCTAGAACTGCTTTTTTGCTAAACAGCTCCAGGATTCTTCACAGTGAGTGTTTTCTCTTCATCTTTTCTTGTTGATTTTCTTTAATGGTTCTCTTTGCTGACATTCAGGCAGTGTACTTACTAGTCAGTAACTGAATTTACTCAAGTTGACAGTATCAGAGGATGTTGTTTCCCAGTTTCTCTTTTTACACTGGGTGAGCTTATGTTAAGCTGTTGATCAGTGTGCAGTCGTCCCTGGCACGGTTTTGATTTTGAAGGTTTTGGGCCTCATTGCATCATTGATTTCTGATGGTGCAGTTTGTTTGTTACCACTGATTACTACATTCACAATGGTTTGAAAAGTACAATTCCCTTTCTCTACCCATTATGCTAACTCAGTTGTGCAGAACACGTCTGAACTGGTGGCCTCATTCTCTGCTGGTCTCTGCAAGCAGGCCTTTGTAGGTCCCTTCCCTAGTAACAACAGTGACCATGGATGCAGCCTCTCTCTAGTTAGGGGAGGGGGGCATTACGAAGGGACAACAGTCCAAGATTTTTTGTCAGAATCTGAGGCTTGTTTTTACATAAATGTTGTGGAGATGTGGGCACAACTTCTTGTGTTGCGGGAGTTAGAGGGCAGTCTTCCTGGAGTATTAAACATACAGACAGTATGATAGCAGTCTGGTACATATACAAACTGGATCTTATCCGCTTTGTCATTAGGCTGTAGGTGTGAGGCAATAGGTGATGGCCCCTCACTGGTTTTTGATGGCAGCACACATCCCCAAAAGCGTCAGCAATAGCAGACAGCCTCCTGTTGTCCCATGACTAGTTCATAAATCCAGCAGATGCTGAGGAGATTTTCATTCACTGGGGCAAAACTTGTGAGCTATTTGTGACTTCCTAAAATACCACGTGCAACAGTTTTGCCATTCTCCCTCATCATGGATGGATAGACCCTCAGGGATGTTCTGTCCCATTGTTGGGCTCCAGGGTTACTGTACATCTATCTCCCTGTTCTGCTCATGACCAAGAAAAAGGTATTCTGTGCAAGGCCACAGTCATCCTCACAGCCCCATTTTGGCCCAGATAGATGTGGTTTCCTCTCTTCAAGCCTTACCTGAAGGATAGCTCCTTGATCCACTGGCAGATCTCATTACTCATCCATCCAGGGAACCTCACCCGGATATTCCCAACCTGAAGCTAACCACTTGGCTTGTCCAGTTTCTCTGATGGCATGGGATATAGCTTTTCCTTCTTATGTGGCCCACATCCACACAGCTTTCCTGAAGTCTTCTACGCATAGTGTATCACAGTAAATGGAAATATTTGCCATATGGGTCAAATCTCAGGAAATAGAACCCTTTTTGGCTTCTGTTGGAGATGTACTCCACTTTTTTCCTGCTTAAGTCTGTTTTCAGGTTTTCCACTATGAAGGAACAGTTGTCAGCTGTTTCCTCCTTCCACATTGTATTTCAGGATTCTCCCCTGTCTTTCCATAGACTGTAAAGCTTTTCTTAAAGGTACATTCCAGTTGTGGCCATTCATTAAGGGTGCTGTTGCTTTTGGGACTTAAACTTTGTTCTGGATGCATTATCCAAACCTCCCTTTGAACGAGCAGCAAATGCAGAGTTAAGATTCCTATTATGGAAAGCTGCCTTTTTAGTGGCTATCACTTTGGCTAAGAGGATTAAAGAATTGCACGCCATATCCTCCTTCTTTTTACATTGTGTTTAACAATGATAGGGTTACTTTAAAAAAAAAAAAATCTGTTATTTGTTCCAAAAGTGGCTTCTGAGACCAACCTCTCCCAAAGCATACACCTTCCAGTAATTTTTCCAAATTACCAAAATAAAGAATACATTTTCCATAGACTAGATGTACACAGACAGCTTTGTTTCTGTCTCCATAGAACAGTCCCTCCCAGGAATGATGGACAACTGTTTGATGTTCATTGTGTTACACTGCTGCGGTCATCACACTTGGGTTATCCAGCTGTTAGGCGGTCCCGCAGCTGGCCAGAGTTCCAAAGTCTTGGTCCGGTGTCGGTTGTTGTCGCTTCTTCCCTGACGTCAGTGCGCCAGGGGTATATAAGAGGCATCCGACACCATTTTCTTCAGTCTTTCTTGACGCGCGGTGCCCGAAGTAGAAGCAGTTCGCGAATGCCGGTCGGCCGACTCCTGAAATTTTCAAATCGAATTTCAGACCGAAGTCTTCAGTAAAGCGAAGTACCCCGTTGGGGAACCTTTTCTTGCCTCAGTCCGATGTCAGAAAAAGTTAACAATTGCATTTCTTGTGGGAAGCAAATACCTCATAAGGACTTTCATTCTTATTGTATTCCTTGCCTAGGCCCAGACCACGACATCACAGGTTGTCGGTTTTGTGCTAGGTTTAACAAATAAACTATAAAACGTCGGTTTGATTTCGCCCGACATTGTTTTGGTAGGAAATTTAATTATACCATGCTGTCGGAGCAACCGACGACCAGAATGCATAAAAAACGCAAAGATAAGGACAGGCAGCCGAGACCCAAACCAGAATCAGAGGCCTCTGCTAGGCCAGTCGCTGGTTCTCCGGTTTTCAGTGAGGCGCCTACACAGCCCCTGATGACCGCTGATTCAGAACCCCAGGTGGCATCCGATTCCCAAGCGGAGATTGCTAGGCCTCCACAACCTTTATCTTTAGGCCCCTCTGACTCCATGGCTGAAGGAGATTCCGGTGCAGTTGAAATGCCTTCAGTTGCAGAAGGTGTCTTCAGACCGACTACACTCACTATTAAATCCTATGCAAAGCTGAAAACTCCTTTAAAAGCAAAGAAGACTGTACAGCAGTCTCCAGTACAAGGCCCCATGCCTAAGAAACAGATGCTTAAGATGGCTAAAGACTTAATTACCCTAATCAGGGGTTCCCATCCTCCTTCTGATAAAAGGCCTAGACAGGAGGAAGACTACGCTTCCTCTGACCAGGTTTCAATTTCCTCAATTTCTTCTGAGGAACAGGAATATTCTTTTCCCCCTTATGAAGACTCTGATGCTGAAGAGTCTATTCCTTCAGCATCTCCCCCAGAAGACTACTCTTTTGGGGAAACTTTACATACCATGAGGGAACATTTCCAGGCCAGGATTACTCTAATTCTAAGAAAAGGCTCAGAGAGTTCCTTTTACTACCCCAGCACAGACCACTTGCTATTCCACCCGTGTTAGACATTGTGGATGATGTTTATTCAGAATCTAGCCTTAACCCAGATTCACTACCTCCTGCACCAGTCAAACCAGACAGATACTACAGAGTCCCTAACTCACACAAATTCCTATATAAAAGCCCTGTTGCTGACCCAGAAACCATTTCCCAGGGTCCCAAAGGGGTTAAGGCCTCTATTGCTAAAAATCCTGTACCCTCTGAAAGGGATTCTAGAGCACTAGACAGATGGGGAAAGAGAATATATACCTCAGCTACTCTAGCTATGAGGGCCTTAAATTGCCAGTTTCACATGCTGAAATATCAACAATATTTGATGTCTCAATTAAAACAAAAAAACGATCACACATACAGAGCAGCCTGATTACAAGGAAATGCAAGATTTGTTACATGCAGCTGAACAAGTGGGAAAACATACTTTGCAATGTGGATTTGATTCATTGGAAGCTTCTTGTAGAGCAGCAGTGACAGGGTCTGTCATACGTAGGCATGCTTGGTTAAAAGAACAAACTTTACCTGATCATGTTAAAGCAAAGTTATTGGATGCACCTTTACAGCAGGATGTTTTATTTGGTGTAAAAGCAGAGGAGGTTTTAACGAAAATGGAGGATAAGGCAAAATCTATGCAGACGGTCAAGGATTTTTTTACAGGTTCAACCCCCTCGTTTCAGCAGAAATTGGCCAACCAAAAACTGGTCCTTTCCAGCTTCTGACAGATCACAGAGGGGCAAATACAGACACCCAAGGGGCAGAGGTCAGTCACAAGGCTCTTACAAGCCTCGACAGTGGGGTGCCACAACCCAGAAAGGAGGAGAAGACAGGTCTCAAACTATCAGAAGGCAAACACAATGACTTACCCCACAGACTGCCAAGCAAATCCCTCTTGGCAGCTCCCTTGGGAGGAAAACTAGCACTTTTTGCAGACAACTGGCGCATCATCACAAAAGACAAATGGGTCCTAAATATTGTATCTCAAGGATACAGATTCCACTTTCACACTTTACCAAGGATAAAAGGAATGCCAAACCTGCCACCAAATCAATGGGCAGAGGCTCAAAAACAAATTACAGCTCTCATGGACATGAGCAAGGACAAGGATTTTACTCAAGACTCTTTCTAGTTCCCCGAAAGGACAAAGCCTGGAGACCCATTCTGGACCTCCCAATTCTAAACACATATCTCGAAGTACCCAAATTCAAGATGCTAACACTACAGCAATTTCTTCCCATGCAGGGCAAGAAGGGTTGGCTAGGAACGTTGGACCTCAAGGAGGCATACCTGCATGTCCCTATCAGACAAAATTGCAGAAGATACCTCCGATTTATAGCAGGTTCAACCCATTACCAATTCTCTACACTGCCCTTTGGCTTATCTACTGTGCCTAGGGTCTTCACAAAATGCCTGGCACAAGTAATTGCATACTGCAGACAAAGAGGAATTCAAATATATCCATACCTGGACGACTGCCTTATTCAAGCAGAAAGCAAGAAAGCAAGGATATTCTTTTAAAGCATCTGGCGTTTTTCAAAAACCTATTAAGTTGCCTAGGGTACACAGTAAACGAAAAGAAGTCAAAACTAGTGCCCTCACAGGACATAATATTCTTGGGTGCCAGCTTGAATACAACGGCCCAGATGGCTTATCTCATGCCAGACAAGCAAGGACAACTGACTCAATACTTCAAAATGATGGCAAGAAAGACCCAACTCCCTGCAAGAAAAATTCTGCAGGCCTTGGGATTCATGGCATCTTGCATACTACTAATACCATATGCAAAACTGCATATGAGGAAATTACAATGGTACCTGAACAGCGTATGGACTCAACACAGCCACAGCTTGGAAACAATAATACCACTCATTCCCTGCCTTCAACAGGAGGTTCTATGCTGGGCTCAGGCATGTCACCTCAACAAGGGTCAGCCATTTACCTTACCCACAGCCAGGCAAACTATAACAACAGATGCATCAGATTATGCCTGGGGAGCACACATGGCAGGACAGTGTATTCAGGGCAAATGGTCTGCAGATCAAAGGCATCTACATATCAATCAAAAAGAGATGCTAGCTGTACAAAATGCCCTAACAGCTTTCAAGGACCTCCAACATCCAGGACAACTACTAATAAAGATGGACAGCACCACAGTGATGTGGTAGATAAACAAGCAAGGGGGCACACATTCCTACCCCCTATGCAGGCAAGCAATGACCTTGTGGAACACAGCACTGACCTACCAAGTTCAACTACAAGCACAATTCCTGCCAGGAAAGAAAAACACATTGGCAGACAATCTAAGCAGAAACATCATAGATCCTCACGAGTGGAAACTAGATCCACAAGTATTCGCAATGATAACTCAAAAATGGGGGAGCCCAGACATAGATCTGTTTGCCTCCCCCCAAAACTACCAACTATGGAAATTTTGCACAAGGACATACCACACACTAGCTTGGAAAGTGGACGCCCTCTCATTCATTTGGAAAACATTAACAGTGTATGCCTTTCCTCCACTGCCTCTTCTGGCAAAGGTGCTGCTGAAAGCCAGATTAGAGAGGCCACAAATGATACTCATTGCTCCAGACTGGCCACGCCAACACTGGTATCCAATACTAAGGAACATGGCTCAAGGCCCACCAGGGATTTTTCCACATATTCCTCACCTGCTCACTCAGCAAAACAATCAGATTCTACACAGCCAGCTCAAGACTTTAAATCTGGCTACATGGCAAATTACCTAAACAACCAGTCAACACTTCTCTCTAAAGCTGTTATGAATGTCGTTCTGAAGGCCAGGAGGCCCAGCACCAGGAAAACCTATTCAGACAAATGGAAAAGATTCTGTGCCTGGAACCAGGCTAAAGGCCAAAATCTCCATTTCACAAATATTCCTCAGATTCTACAATATTTAACTGAGATGTTGCACAAAGGACTTTCCTTTTCATCTATTAAGATCCACGCCTCAGCTATTTCAGCTCAGTACAACACGGATCCTCCTATAATTTCACATCCATTACTAAGACGGTACCTCAGAGGGGCTAAGAACATAAGACCGCCCCGGAGAGCACCAACACCAACTTGGGATCTCAACTTTGTTTTGGAAAAACTTACACTACCGCCCTTTAAACCAGCTTTTACAGCTGATTTACAGTTTCTGTCATGGAAAACTGCCCGCGGCTAGCAATAACTTCAGCACAAAGAGTCTCAGAGCTACAGGCAGTAGTGGCAGTGGAGCCTTTCATCATTTTTCATCAAGACAGAGTCTCTCTACGAACTAACCCTTCCTTTATGCCAAAGGTGGTATCCAGTGTGGCCCTAAACCAAACCATTCATTTGCCCACCTTTTATCCAAACCCCCAGAATAAAGGGGAAAGGCTCCTACACTCTTTGGACATTCACAGGCAATTATGTTATTACTTGGATAAAACTAAGGCTTTCAGAAAATCTGACCAGCTCTTTGTATCCTATGCTGCAGGATCACAAAGAAAGGCTATCTCAAAACAGACCATTTCGAAATGGATAGGACATTGTATCCTTTTCTGCTACACACACCATGGGAAACCTGTACCTGGTAACATTAGGCCCCATTCCACCAGGGCTACAGCAACATCAACAGCCTTCCTCAGAGGGGTACCAACCAAGGATATTTTGGAGGCTGCAACTTGGAGTTCAGTGCACACCTTCACCAAGCACGATCACTTACCTCTATACTCTAAAACCAGAGCTGGCTTTGCCACTGCAGTTCTGCAGGGCCTACTAGCTTCTCCAAACCCTGTTTAGTTCTACCGCCCATCCTTAGCTTTGGGATTCAACCCAAGTGTGATGACTGCAGCAGTGTAATACGATGAACATAGTACAGTTTTGTACCTACCATAAATGTAGATGTTCGAGTGTTCACACTGCTGCAGTCCAGGTTACCCTCCCTCCATTCCCTCTGACCTAGCTGAACTTTTCTATACCTTTCTATCCTGTACAACCTTTGTGGTGTATTTGCTTGTAACTGAAGGTATTCCTTTTATATGTTTTATTAGCAATATGTATTGCCTACCTACTTGGGGGCACCTGACATCTGGGGCAAGAAAACCTGAAGAAAATGGCGTTGGATGCCTCTTATATACCCCTAGCGCACTGACGTCAGGGAAGAAGCGACAGCAACCGATGCCAGACCAAGACTTTGGAACTCTGGCCGACTGCGGGACCGCCTGACGGCTGGATAACCCAAGTGTGATGACTGCAGCAGTGTGAACACTCGAACATCTACATTTATGGTAGGTACAAAACTGTACTTTTTCTTTGCCGAGAACAAGCTGGGGAGGAAGGTGTCGTAAGATTTCTTTGACCAGATGATTGTGATAGAATAATGTAAAAAAAATGGTTCCCCTCATAGTAATAACATTTGATAGAAATATATAATTTGGCAGAACTGTTTTTTTTTCACAGTAACGAAGGTTTAGTAATCATAGTAACAGTGTGATATTTTTAGAACACAGCATCTAGACTACAAGTACAGAAAAGGAATATTCAGTAAACAGCTGTGGCTAGCTTAATAGAATATGCTTGTGTGAAACAAAAGTATTAATACTTACGAATGCTTTTTGTAACAGATGGAGTTAACAGTAGAGGCTTGTTGAAATATAAACAGTTGAATGTGTAGAGATAGTCGAGAGAATGAATTTGCTAAAGGGAAATGGCTAATACAACAGAAAAAAGTTACAAACTATCCTCAATTGAAGAACGTGCCTGCTTGCTAAGAACTGGTTTTCTCTGGATGGGAAGAAGGCAAACGAAGAATGCTTCAGTACAAGAAAATAATGTTTTCTTCAAGGACAAAGTTTTGAAACTAGATAAAAATGGCTGTAAAAGACTGTCTGGTGGAAATTTTGTAATCTGAGTCAGCTGAGGAAGTGTAGTGTATCTGACAGTGATATGTGTTATAAACAGATGCTAAAGTCTCACAGTAGTGCTTGATCGGCTTGTTTCAGTAAATTTCTTAAATATATGAATATACACTTGTACAGTTACTGTGTACCTGCCGATAATTCAGTTCAACAGGCTGTCTGAGTGTATTTCTTTTAGGTGTTCTTTACATAACAGAACCTTAACTTTTAAGCCCACAGCTCATTCGACTAGGACTGCTGCAGCATCTACAGCATCCTTTAGATCTCCATCATTAGATGACATTTGTTAAGCAGCTATGTGGTCTCCTACTCGCACTTTTTTAAGCACTACAAGTTAGATGGTATTTCCAGAGCCAGAGCTTCCTTTGGGGCTTCCATCCTGAAAGGTCTTCTGTCTTGAGGCCACCCAGAAGTTACATAGCAGGGGATTCTGACCTAGATGTCTGATTGTACGGACTAGATGACAAAGTTATGTACATACCATAATGACAGATCATTTCATCCCAGTCCATCTAGTATAAAACCTGACCCTCCTTCACCCTAATGGTTTGTACGACCTGAAGGACCTTTCTTCCTGGATCAAAGGCATGCAAGTGAGCACTAAAGTTCAGGCATCAAACTATCTGAACTTGTCCGGGAGAGGCAGGGTATTATGGGAAAGGAAGAATTTGGAAGGGTTCAAGGCTGGAACAGTAAATTGGTTGGATTGGATCCGAGCTGAGGTTCAAGGACCCATATGTTGTATCGGACAGATTGTGATGAAAAGATTCATTAGACTAAGTACATAACTTTAGTTTTTCTCGTCTTCAGAGTCTCCCTTTCTGACGACTCCTAGTAAGGCCGTGTACAGGAAGAAGCATGTCAGTCCACCCACCAACCTGCTAGTGGCAGATCTCAAGGAACAGAAGAATACCTATTCCTCCACGCACCCTGATGACTCCATATTTGGGGAAGCTGTAAAGATGATGCATTGGGGGGGGGGGGCTGA
Source organism: Protopterus annectens (assembly GCF_019279795.1). Classification (NCBI taxonomy): domain Eukaryota; kingdom Metazoa; phylum Chordata; order Ceratodontiformes; family Protopteridae; genus Protopterus; species Protopterus annectens. The sequence continues at coordinate 178,859,836 of NC_056732.1, read as the reverse complement.
CCTAACAATCCTTTATCTTCTCACAGAGGACACTACAGAATGTCTTCAGTTAGATCCAGCAAACTTCCTGTTGGTAAATATTTTGAAAATACTGGTGCTGCATAAGGGAATCACAATGTAATAATTCCTGTGCCACAGAAAGTGACCCATTTTCTGCACCCTCCCAGTAACTGTAGATCTGGAGTAGGGACTTCATTTGTCAGCAACCTGTGGGTCTTGGATCCGATATTGGATCCGAGCCGGCAACTATTTATACAGCTATGGATCCGAGCTCCTAGCTCCTCCCCTCACCCATAATCCCCTGCCAACCCTAATTGACCTCAGATCTAGTTTGCCGCTATTAGAAGAGACAGCTGGATTTCAGAGCTCCTGGCAACTTTCAGATAGGTTTTCAGAAAAACTTGTTAAAATAGAAAATCTTTCTTTTCTTAAGATAGTGCGTGTGTTTAGGATCCCCTTTTGTTAATTTTATTCTTTTTTAGTGTATTTCCTCCCCTCGCTGGTCGTAGTGTGTGTGTGTTGCTTGTGTTTTTGGGGCCTGGTGTGCTTGTGTAGTTATTTCTTTTCTTGAAAAATGTCGGAGGCCCCAAAGCCCATTTTTTTCTAAGTGCACCGAGTGTGGCCATAAACTTTCACCGGTGGATGGCCACACTCGGTGTGTTCGGTGCCTTGGGGTTGAACACCTGTCCTCAGGATGCACGATTTGTGCAGGGTTCATCCCCATGGCACTGAAAGAGCGGAGGTCGAAGTTGGTCCTGGCGGGACTTTTGCCCCCGGAGTCGGCTTTGGCCTCCGCTACTCCCGTGGCACCTCCCCAGCCTGTGGTGGTGGCCACTCCTGCCCCCTTCCTCCAGCCGGGATTCAAACTCCCACTAAAGCGCCGGAGGATAGGGAGGCCAGGAGCGAGAAATGGAGGGAGAAGCACCACAAGCGGCGGGCCGAGGCCTCCGCTTCGGCCCCCCCCCCCAGCTAAGCGGGCTTCTCCCTCCACGGCTTCCAGGTCTCCTCCTCCTCGGCTCCGATCACCTTGCTTCTCCCCGGGACCGGAGGAGGAGGAAACCCGATCTCCGTCGAGGTCATCGAGGCGGGCACTCCAGGCCTGCCTCGGTGGCCTCGTCGAAATCCACCTACAGCCTTTCTGATGCAGACTTGGACCGGATGATGAGAAGGTTCATCCAGGCCCAGCTGCAGATGGGAGTGCTCCTGCCTCCCCCCCCCTTCGGGGGGGTGCTCGACACCCTTATTTGCTCCGATAGCTCCTTCTCCGACCCGCTTTCTGGGTTCGGAGCGCTTGGAGCCAGGCAGCGTTGGAGCCGGGGGTGGGTCGGCTCCGACAGTACTGGGTACTTCGGATCCGACCCTACCCTCGAGTCTGTCGGTTCCATCGTCGGATCCAACCTCTCAGAGCCATGGCCCGAGCTTCGGATCCGAGGGATTCAGTGTGCCTTCGGCTCCGTCCAGGTCGGAGCACACTGGTCTCTCGGATCCGACGGTCTCGGCGCCGGTTCCGATCCCTTCATCGGATCCGAGTGGGAGTCTGCTCCTGGAGCCCAGGGAGAGCAGCTCCCCCTCAGCCTTCGATGTAGTGGAGAGGGCTCTGTCGAGAACATCCAGACCCCCGGCCCTTGTCTCGGCTCTGCCCTGCACTCCCTCTCTGCTGGGTCAGGCTTCCGTCACCCGGCCACAGGGACAGCCTGCTTCGATGTCCCAGGTTGTTCCTTTGGAACAGGACATTGCTGGCGAGACCTCGAAGCATCTGGCGGCATGGGAGTCCATTACGTCAGACCGCTGGGTGCTTTGGATTATATCCAGAGGTATCAAAATCCCTATGCTTTATGTTCCCAGACTCAAGAACCCCCCCGATGTACCACTCGATCAGAGGGAGGCTGCAGCCGCGGAAATCCAGCAGCTGCTAGAAAAAAGGGCCATCCAACCCGTCCCCCCAGACCAGCTCGGATTAGGGTTTTACTCCAGGTTCTTTCTGGTGCCAAAAAAGATGGGGGACCTGAGACCAATTCTAGACCTCTCCCTCTTGAACCTGTCGGTAACCAAGGAGAAATTCCGAATGGTCACTCTTCAATCCATTCTCCCCCTGTTGCAGGAGAACGACTGGATGTGCTCAATAAACCTCAAGGATGCGTACTACCACATCTTAATGGACAGACGATCCAGGAGGTTTCTCCGCTTCCGGCTGGGAGCCAGCCACTATCAGTTCAGGGTCCTTCCCTTTGGCCTCACCACTGCCCCCAGGGTGTTCACCAAAGTTTTAGCAGTGATAGCGGCCCACCTGAGACTTCAGGGAATACAGGTCTTCCCGTACCTGGACAACTGGCTCCTGACCCTCCCAATAAGGCATCTACTCTGCTCAGCCAGAGATTTTTTTCTTCGCCTAGCCCCCCCAGTTAGGCATCACGATCAATATGGACAAATCCTCCCTTGCTCCGACACAAGTGATAGACTTCATAGGGGCCAGGTTAGATACGAGAAGTCTACGAGCCTACCTCACTTCGGAACGACTACAGAATCTCAGTTTACATGTGCGGGCCATCCTCCAATCAGAAGCTCCACCCGTGGAATTGGTCCTGAGGGCACTGGGCTCTATGGCAGCAGCAGTTACGCTCCTTCCGTGTGCTCGCCTAAACATGAGGGTACTACAGTGGACCCTTCAGGTACAATGGTCCTTCCAGCTTCTTCCTCTCAATCACCCTGTCTCCGTCAGCAAGGCTTGCAGGAGGGCCCTATTATGGTGGCTTCATTCCCCAGACCTCCATAGAGGTCGCCCCTTCTGTGCTCCACCTCCCCTCGTCACGGTGACCACGGAGGCTTCTCGCCTCGGGTGGGGGGGGCATTGCTCAGGCAGAACAGTCCAAGGCACTTGGAATGACTCAGAGACCTCCCTGCATATCAATGTTCTGGAGATGAGGGCAGTGCTGTTGGCGTTGCAAGCACTTCACAACCTTCTTCCCATCGGAACTGTTGCGATACAGACGGACAATATGTCAGTTGTCTGGTATATCAACAAACAGGGGGTAACCAGGTCTTATCCTCTCTGCCGAGAGGCCATGAGAGTGTGGGAATGGGCGATCACCAACAACCACTTTCTGATCGCAATGCACATTCCGGGATGGTCCAGCATTCTGGTGGACAAACACAGCCGCACTATTCTTTCCCCTTACGACTGGTCTCTCAATTCCCGAGTAGTGAAACAGATTTTTGCAAAATGGGGGCAACCCTGCTGCGATCTTTTTGCCTCTCCCTCAAATACGAAATGCGACAGCTTCTTCGCCCTGATTCCCCCACCAGGGGAAGCCCCGAGAGACGCTCTAGTGCATGCTTGGCCACCCGGTCTACTTTATACCTATCCTCCTCTACCCCTGATGCTAAAGATGTTACAGAAAGCCTCTCGGTTGGGGAGCAAAATGATCCTCATTGCCCCATTCTGGCCTTGACAAACTTGGTTCCCTTACCTGTGGTCTCACTTGGTGAATCCTCCCTGGATTCTGGATCCCAGCCCGGATCTGATCTCCCACCCATCAGGCTTACCGACCCCGAATCTGGACAACCTGAAGCTGACAGCTTGGCTGCTCCAGTTCCACTCTTAATTAGGACTCCCGGTATCTCTTCATCAGTCAAAGCCATCTTGGTGGCAGCGCATAAACCGTCCACCAGGAAGATTTACCGCAGTAAATGGAAGCACTTCTCCGTCTGGGCGGAACATCATAATTTGGACCCCTTCACTGCTCCGCTAACGTCCATTTTGGACTTCCTTACCGGGTTTTTTCAGCAAGGGGCTAGCTGTTCGACAGTCAAGGTACAATTGGCAGCCATCTCCCATTACCATGTAGGACACGAGACAGGTCCCTTGATGTCAGCTAAACTATGTAAAACCTTCCTCAAGGGTACTTTTCTGCTCAGGCCCCCTATCAAAGAAGCCATACCCCCTTGGGATCTATCTCTAGTTCTTCAGGCCTTGACTGCTTCTCCCTTTGAACCAGCTGCCTCGGCTGATATTAAATACCTGTCTTGGAAAACAGCATTCCTGGTAGCCATCACTTCTGCGAAAAGAGTTTCGGAACTTCAAGCTCTTTCCATAAAACCCCCTTACTTGGTTTTTAATCAGGATAGAGTGTACCTCAGGACCAATCCATCCTTCCTACCTAAGGTGGCCTCAGAAACCAATACCAATCAGTCCACAATCTTCCTGTTTTTTTCCCTGATTATCAAAATAAAGGAGAATACAAGCTGCATTTGTTAGATGTGCACAGGCAGCTGCATTTCTATATTCATAGGACTGCTGGTCACAGACAGTCTGATCAGCTGTTCATTTCCTTTGCCAAATTCAACTTGGGTAAAGCTGTTTCGAAGGTCACCTTATCACACTGGATTTCCCTGTGTATCCTTCTAGCTTATGAGGCTTCTGGGAGGTCCGCACCTCAAAGGGTTCGTGCACATTCCACTCGCTCCATATCTACTTCTACTGCATTCAGATCTAGAGTCCCCTTGGATGATATTTGCTCGGCAGCCACTTGGGCCTCATCTCATACCTTTATTAACCACTACAAACTGGGCGTCACTTCCAGAGGGAGAGCATCCTTTGGCTCCGCAGTGCTCTGGAACATCCTCCCATGATGGCCGCCCAAGATTCAGGTAGCTGGGGATGCTGTCCCACAGGTTGCTGACAAATGAAGTCCCTACTCCAGATTAAGAAGTTATGTACTCACCATAACGTTCCATCTGAGTAGGTGGCTTCATTTGTCTGCAACAATCCTTCCCTCCTTCCCCCTGGCCTTCAGAAGAGTTAGATGGTGGTATTATTCCTGCCTTTTCCTGTTGGGAAACCTTTTCAGGTATATAGGAGGGCAAACTTGATCTGCCAATTGGGGTTGGCAGGGGATTATGGGTGAGGGGAGGAGCTAGGAGCTCTGATCCATAGCTGTATAAATAGTTGCCGGCTCGGATCCGATATCGGATCCAAGACCCACAGGTTGCAGACAAACGAAGCCACCTACTCAGATGGAACGTTATGGTGAGTACATAACTTCTTATTTCTGACCAGAGGCTTCTAAATGTATCTTTATTTGACTGCTGCTCATAAGGGAGCTCCCACATATCCAAAGCCCACTGGTCCATGTGAGAGGATAGTCACAGTTGCGTTAAGGATTGTTTTTATGCATTCTCCACTTTTTTTTTCATTGAGGGTACTCCGTTACCTGTCCCCGTATGGTAGATTTCCAGAAATAAATCGGATAAGACCAGTATGGTGGATTTCTAGAAGTATATCAAATGAAATCCAGAGTGACTTTTTTTGGCCAGCTTTGCTTAAGGACACCAGAGAAACTTTTGATCTGATGTTAATTTTCATTCATTCCTCCTCAGCTGGGCTCGTATCTGATCCTCGGATCTGACTCTGCTGTAACTATAGCTTGTGGTGACCATAAAGTTCTCAAACTTTTCTTACCCATAATGCACCAACCCCTAACATACCCCTGATCTTGTTTGCCACTTTCGCGAAATAGACGTGGTCATCTGAGCTCTTGAGCTTATTTTCAGATAAGTACATTTTTTCTCTATATGTTTTTCTTACACTTAGTGTATCCCTTATATATACCATTGCTGGTTTTCATAGATATTTACTCTTTTTCTATTTAACTGTGCTCTTGTGTACCATTGTTCGTACTTTTTTCCTACTTTGCCCTTATTTCTCTTGTCCTTATATATATATATATATATATATATATATATATATATATATATATATATATATATGCACACATAAAAAAAAAAAACCTCTTCTCTATGTATTTTTCTGCGTTCCTATTTTCGAAGAGGTCTTAAAAAGGCCCTTTAGGGTTTAAGAAATGTAAAAAAAAAAAAAAAATGTCATAATCTTCCGCTGTCAGATTGCACGTGATTGATTTAGGTGTTTATTGCCTGGGCCCAGACCACCTGAACATATTGTTCTATTTGTAAGAATTTTACACCTGAACATATTTTTCTCGTTGTAAGAATTTTAACCCACAAGCTATTGCGGATTGTAAATACAAGTTGATATTAAAAGGTTTGTTACCTTCTGCCTTTACGGAAGCAGTTACTGGGTCTCAACCCCTTAAAACTATTTCTAAGGAGACTTCAAAAAAGTCCCCAAGACCATCTGGATCTTCCACTCTGTCATTGACGGAACCTCCAAAAAGAGGCATAGGATGGATCCGAAGGCTTCCATATCGAAGCTGGCTCACAGAACTCCAAAAACTTCTTCAGATCTGAGTTTGTCTGATCCAAGGCTTCTTACAAGAACTGTATATTCACCAACCGTTGACCTGGTGCTGTCTATGGTCCCTTCTCCATTTTTGGAAAGATGGGATTCAGACTCTCCTTTTGTGGCCTCCTCTCATTATTTTAGAAGTCTCATTGAAGCCAATGTTGATAGGATGATGATGAGATTTCTCACAGTGCAGATACGAATGGGGATTCTCCCGGCTCCTATACCTTCAGGTCAGGAAGCCTTGGTTTGCTGTACCTCTCTACTATTGTCTCCTTATCCAGTCCAGCAGTTCGTTATGGAGCTGTTGGATCCGAGTTTGCTGAGACTGTCTGAGTTGGATCCAAGGATTTCTCTGAGTGCTCTGGCAAGTTCGGAGCTGGATAATTGTCGGAGCTGTAGTGTCCCTACCGGGTCCGAGGTGTTGGGAGTCTACTCCGGAGTTGTCAGAGACATCTCTGCCCCTTCGAGCCTAGGTACTGGACAGCTTTGCTCCAATCTCCACCTCGGGTGGAATGCCTTCTGGGCAAATGGAGCCATTGGGGTGGAGGCTTCCTTTCCCCCGGGACATTCTGCTTTTGAGGTGGTGGAGAGAGAGTTTTCTGTACTTCGGCAGGATGGATGGTCTCTCCCTCCTCAGATCTTCCTTCAGGATCTCGTGTGATTCTTTGCCTTGAGCCTCAGCATTCAACTCCACAGGGACAGCCAGTCCAAACTCTCCAGGCTTCCCAGCAGGGTATCACCATCTCTTCTGATACTTGGGAGCAGTAAGTACCTCAGAAGAGAAAGTGCAAAAGGAGGCACTTAAATTCCCCACAGGAGTCTATCATTGAAGATACAAATTTTGATGAAGGGGAAAGGATCCCCCAAATCACCACCCGAAGACATCTCATTTGGAAACATCCTAGAGATCCTTTAAACAGAGTGGTTAGTCCTCCAACAGTCCTTCTCCAGAGGAATTGGTATTCCTGGAGGCATTTGGATCTGGCCTGTGTACCTCCTAGGTGACCCTGTCCACTGATGAACTCATTGATTTGATCTCTAAGTCAGCATGGAAGGAGCCTGACTCAGTTGAACTTATCCCCAAGAGACCGGATCAGATTCTGGCACCACTTGCAGGAATGGAGTTTTGGAATAGGGGAGTACCTCTAGATGCTGTGGTTGTTGCAGTGGCCACTAAGCAGGAACTTGTGGAACAGAGTTCCACTATCTCCCCAGCAGAGATTCTAGTGGTTTGGACAGATTCAGGAAGCATGTCTTCGCTTTGACAACTTTTGCCCTCAAATCGCTGAACTACCTGGCACATTTTACAAAATTCAAGAGGGATTTGATTAAGGAACTGTCAAAATCCCTTTCTGGGACCACTACTGCTGAGACTCCAGCTTCTTTTGGCCTCACAGTTGGCAACCCTTCAGTCCATTTCAACCTCATCTGTGAGGCTTATCTCTTATGCAGCTGAGGGCACCTCAAGGACAGTGGGTTCAGGCATTTCCATTAGGAAGCATGCCTGGATGGTGCTTATGTGATTTTGGGAAGCCCTTCAAGTCCTCTTTTGTGAATGTTTCTTTTGACAGAACCTCATTTATTTGGATCCAAAGTGAAGGGGACACACTTCAGGTGAGAGCAGGACAGAAGGACTCTCTCTGCAGTGGAAGTACGTTTTTTGACCCCTTAAAGGTCCTTCTCTAGAAACTAATGGGGAGGATGAAAAATTTAGTTAAAAAAATCCCAAGGTCCTTTCCAGGATCAACATGGAGATAATTCCCCTGAGGGATTCTTTTTTTCTGACAGACCCTATCAGTGCTCCTGAAAAGAGACCCGATTGTCCCCCTCTGGAGGCATTTGGGGGTTGTTTATCTCTGCATCAGAGAGGCCTGGCAAGACATCACAAAAGATTTGTGAGTGCAGAAGATTATTTCCAGATATTATACAACTCCCTTTTCTTTTCCTCTTCCATCCTCATGCAAATTCCCTATGGTCCACCCAATCAGAGGAAAACAGCAGCACTAGAAGTACAAAGCTGCTAGAGAAAATCATCCAAGAGGTCCCACCAGACCAGATAGAATCCGGAACTTACTCAAGATTCTTTTTAGTTGCCAAAAAAAAAAAAAACTGGGGACTGGAGACCAATTCTGGATCGTAGCAACTTGAACAAATTAGTTCAACACACAAAGTTTCAGATGGTCACTGTTCACTTCATTTTGCCCTTTTTGGGAAAGGACGGCCTGGATGTACTTTGTAGTACGCGTCTTGAAGATCTGTCTATCTTGAAATCTGAATATCTTGGGCATTCTCTGAAGCCTATGGTCTGTGGCAGCTGAAACCACTTACTCCAATGTGGCCTATCTTTGGGTGTCAGCAGCACTCTCTTGGGCTTCCTGGACCTGATTTCCACTACATCAGTCTCACTACAAGCTTTTGTGCACACCATTTTATATTAATTTATTTTTGAGGACCTGTGAGCTTCCAGAAGGATTTCTCCCTTCAGGGATGTGGAGTCACTGGACCAAAATCCCCTGCTGTATTATCTCTAGTAATGCCACAAATCTGGGGGTTCCAGGAGGGGGATTGGGGTGAAGCCCCACCCCTTTGTCGAGATCCATATTTAGGAAGAGTAAGTTTGTGTGCTTCCTCTTGGGGGAAGAGTCATCCAGGCTTCTCTGGGGAAAAGGTAACTCAGACTAAATGGGTTCACTTGGCCTTTCTGGCCCCAAGTCCTTTTAGGGTAAGATGGATGATCACCATAAACACTCTGCTTCAGCAGTGTATGGGGATGAATTTGGAGTAAGTGCATGTTCCATCTGAAAGAGCTGAGTAGACTGTTACTGTGCCAAGTGATCTGCCGAGGTACCTGGGGTTGAAACCACTGGCACCAAGACCGTCACTGCTGATGTTGATGATCTTGGCTGGGGTAGGCTTTGGCACCAAAGAATCAAATTTCAAAACCTTCAACACCTAACAGTGACCTCAAAAGCATAAAGGCCACTGCTGAGCCATTAGTACTGATCCTATCAGGCCTAGGAGTGGTGTAGGTGCTGGCACTTCCACTAGTGTCACGGAAGACAAATTCAAGCATGCTAAAGATGCTATCACAGGATCTTCTACTGGTTCTGATACTCCTGATACCAGAATTGTCCCTGGGCTAGGAACCAAAATAATGGGGTCCTGGATTTTTGCTTGTGCAGTCCTAGACACTAAGGGGACTGAGAAAACACTAAACTGAACTGTGACATATGCTATCATCATCTTGTCTCGGACAAGTTGTGTTGGGTTCTGGAGAGACCTGGAGAAAGAAGAAAGCTGCAGAAGGAAATTGAGTTAATGGGAATCTCCATGACTTTTACTTGGGGGAGAAGCTTTCCATTTTGCTCCTCTGAGCAGTGGAGTTATTTGGGCCTGATTGATCTTGCCTGGCAGAAAATGCTGAAAGAGAAGGAAATGCCTTTCCCTGAAGGTCATGGTTGGGGGAAAAAGAAGCCATTATTTTGGGAATCTTTGCTAAAGATATATTTTTTTAGGATTTGTTAATCCATCTCCTCTAATCTTCACTCTTTTTATTTTCTTGCCTTTCTGTCTTGTCCTTTTCTTTAGATGGTAACCCTTCAACAAACCTTTGAAAACTATTTTGTTGTGGTGATCCTTCAAGACCCCTGCACTATTTTCTTTTATACAAATTGTAGAGTCTGAGTCAAGATGACAAACTTCAAAACACATGATACAAAGTTTGTGGAAGTCTCGAGGCAGTATCTTGTGGTTGCAGTGGTATTACTTAATGGAAGCCACGGGCCTTGTCCGTTGAGTGTATATCCATATGCAACAGAACAGTGCAACTTTCAAATGTCTAGTAGTCACCAAGTTAAAAATGATTGACACTGGCAGAAAAGATAGATTTGAACAATTAACACGAGTACGTATATATTTGGATGAGGGTACGGGAGGGGACTCTGGGGAAATGTAAGGGAAAAGTTTTTGAAATAGAGAAAGTGTACACAAATGGCAGAAACTGGAAGATCCTTTTAAATTTGACTGTGTGGGAAAATTTTAAAGAATGAGCCCTTACCTTGGTCCAAAATGACTGAACCCCCTCTAAATTTCCTTGAGCTAGACAGAACCCATTAAAGTGTTTAAGGTGAACAGGTGAAGAGCATCAGATTATGGATAAGGGACAGAGCTTAAGTTTGTGAAGGTTCTATGCACTGTTATGTAAAGAGCACCCCCCCCCTTCAGTCACTAGTCTATCCATTTCTGGAGTACAGAGAAGACCAACTTAACTCTCCCATTTTCCTGTTCCTTGCCTGCTAGATGTTTCACCCTGTCAGAAGCAAGTGACAAGAAGATGCTAAACTTTATAGAGAAGACAGCCTTCCAGGAGGTCCCAGCAGAATGGAGGAGTCTGAATTCTAGTGCACGGTCCTTTTAGTGCCAGAATGACAAAGTTCCTGGGTTCAATACATCTGTATGGCCTGAATGCCTTCTTCCCCAAAGAAGCCTTTTACATGGTCTTTGGTGCTCTGTCTATTTTTCATTGTCCGGTGGAAGGGGGCTAGACGTGCTCTTTGGACCGCCCCATCAGAATTGCAAAGCACTCCAGGAGGATTTCACACTTCTGTGTTGGAGTCCTTTTTTTTTTTTTGGTAGGAGTCATACAGGACCCTTTCATGTGATCTCACCTCAATCTCCAGAATGCCTGCCAAAAGCATGTCTGAGATAGCAGCTTCTCAGAGACTACAGGGAGGCAAGGTGCTCCATTGTCATAGGTAGTTACTAGGTTTGCAGTCCAAGGGACTGTTGAGGAATCTACTCAAATTCCCAGTTGCACTAAGCAATATCTGTTTAATTGACTTGCTCAAGGTCATACAGCAGGGAAATGAGAGCTGAGAGAATCAAACCCTGCATCACAGGAAATACAGCTTGCAGCCTTAAACCTCTGCACCAACTGTCAGCCAAGTGTTAACTCAAGGCCCTGATGAGATTTGGATGACTGTCTTCTGGTGCTCCATCCATTCAGGAACCAGTATTGGTGAGAAAGTAATTGCTCACATCTGTAGGGAAAAATTGTGAATGTGGCAAAATCATAAATATAACCTGCACAGCCGCTGATAGTCAGGTCACAGTTTACATAAGTCATGCAGAGCACAACTCCATGTGGCTTGAATAAACTAGATTAATTTTTATTTCATCATTTTTGACTCGCACAAATGTGGGCTGTAGCTTTTGTGAAAGGGCACTGGTTGTCATGGCAGCATCCAGTTCCTTTTGATTCCTCATATCAGATACTGCTTGAGAATTATGCAGTGGATTCTTTGGGTTCATTGGTCTCAGGAATGCAGTTATTGTGTCCCATCAGATCCACATGTCTTAGGTGTACAGATGTTTACTCTGAGGGATGGATCTAGACTCCCCTCCACCTACACATATGTTGATGATGATCCCTGTAGATATTCATCCCCATGGGAGGGGTATTTCAGTGGAGGACATTTCAAGGTGTCCAGATGTCTTCAGAACTCTCTCTCTTTTGTCAGTGCTTTATATGAGTGTGGTAATTTTGATCCTCTAGTCCTTTCAGGACTCATCGTGCAGAGAGTTGTCTCTGTACAGTTTAGACAACATGTCACTATTATGGTACATCAGCTAGTGGGAGAGGGTGTACAGTCACATCCCCTGTGCTGAGAGCTCAGAACATCTGAAACAGATAACTGCCTCTGCCCAAGCGGTCCCTCATTTCCATGGTAGCTTTGAATTTTTTTCTCCGTAGATGTGAACTGTTTATCTCCTTGAACAGTATCAAGTGCAGCATATTTTTATCTCTTATTTTCTACACCAAGGATGCCCCTTGGAATGTTGTTGCTCATAAATGGCCACTGAGACATCTCAATATCTTCTCCCTATTTTCTCTGATTGTACTTACTCAAAATGGAAAGTTCACAAATCAAAGGCAATCCTTGCAGCACTGTATTGGCCCTGGCAGATTTTGTTCCCACCACTGCTACCTTATCTTTTGGAAAAGCATTAGTTCTTGAAACCCAGAAAAACACTGTGGATTTGCACAACTCCCTGGCACTAGCTTTTTGTCTTTTCTACTTATGGTAGTATCCAGCACACCCTCCTTCTCTGGAATGATAAGTAAGGTTTTATCTTCTCAAAAGCTGATTACCAAGATCTGGCCTCATGGTGCAGAAGGACTAAGCCCTTTATCTTCACCAGATGATCTGCGTTCATTTAGCGGTATGGGCATTGGAATGACTGGAGGGGATGAGTGTGAGTGGCTGAAGCTTGCTTGCTCATTCTGGGGGGGGGGGGCATTGGAATGACTGGTGGGGATGGGTGTGAGTGGCTGAAGCTTCCTTGCCCATTCTTGAGGAAGAGAGGCTGCTTAGGGTTTGCTGTAGTAGCAGCAGTGTTAAGACCCTGACAAACTCTGTGTTGCAAGCAGTATACCTCTTAGGGGGTTGTCCATGGGCAGAAACATGCATACACCACCCTTAGGCAATGACTGCTGAGCCCACAAGGGTGCTGTGAGGTGGAAGGGGTTTATGACACACTCCACAGCAGAGGTGTATGACAATGCACTAGCACCCTTGGTCTCCTCACTGGCCCTGGATGTAGGTTGGGTTGAGCGTGGGGGAGGCTAAGATGGTGGGTAGATTAGACCCATTAAAAGGAAACATTGTAGAAGGACAATTCAACACTGTTGTTTTCTTTTTCATGTAGGCTACTGCCAAGCTTTTGTATCCATTCCCAGATTCTATTTATGCAGCTGTGGACTACACCTGTATTTTTAAATCAGGACTTTGCATACAAGTCCTCGTCGACATAATAACTATTTCATTATTTTGAGTACCTTGAGTAAACTCTAGTCCAGGAATAGTGCTCACATAAAGCCTTTATTTCTTGCACTCTTGTCCCATCATCACTTCCCCTGCTAGATGTCCCACTCTTTCAGAAAAACTATGAAAAAAGGTGGTCAAAGAGATTTAAAAAAAAAGCAAAAACAGTTTGGATAGTACACCAGGTTCTTTTTAGTGCTGGCCAAAGTACATGTATTCCCAAGGAAATCTGTGGTTTTGGTTAAGTTGATCATTCTTTGTCTAGATGTAGACTACAACCCCCCCCCCCCCAAAAAAAAAAAGATGCATATTTCCATATTATGATTGCAGAGTAGTCTGACAGTTTTACACTCTTCTGAGTCTGGTCCAGTCATTACCAGTTCTGGAGTTTCCTAGTCTATATCATCTCATATCCCAGGATGTTTACCAAGTGTGCCCATAGTGACACCTTACCAAAGACTGCAGGGTGACTGGCTCTTAGCTGTCCCACCTATTCAAATTCTGTTATTGGTGAGGGGAGTTTGATTACTTTGTCCTCTTATTTGAGGGTAACAGTAAGTATTTCAAAGTCCTGCCTGCAATCTGCTTAGCTACTTACATTCCTAGGCTGCAGTGTAGAAACTCATTGATGCAGATTTGGTTGATTCCCTACCCTATTCCTGTAATGTAGTCATTGATATTTGTACAGCAACTACATGGTTCAACAGCAATACTTGTGAATCGTGCAGATGTCAAGCCAGGTCTCATAACCAGGCTCGCTACATCTTTTGCAGCTGTCGCAATAAACTGTGTGTTTAAGGGAGACCAGCCTGTAGTGCTTGCTTGGAATTGTGACTTTAGAGTTACTGACAAGGGACCTTGTAAAAAGATAAAGGGTGTCAGTTACATGTGGCAGCCAGGCTTAACATAACTTGTTTTCCTTCTTGGGACAAACAAGTTATGTCTAGTGGCAGAATTACAGTGAAACAAGTTGTTTCATCATTATCTTCTCCCTTTGAAATGCGATCCAAGTAATCATGTTACCCCCAATACTAAACCAAAACCATAATCCTAAGCCATGTCTCTAAAACTGTGAACCTAACTTTAACCATAGTCCTGAAACTGAAAGGTGTCTTTAATTTTTGTTTTGCAAGCAGCACTCCTCATCAGCCCAGCAGCATCAGAGGAACACTCCACACACTGTAAGTAGTAATTATTACGCTACTTGTACAGATCATGCCCAGTATCAGTGCAAGTAACCATTGCCGAGGAAAACTGTGCCTGCTGTAAATGTTAAACTTTGGACCGGGTCCGGGTCATTGTTGAAAAGTATTCTAGAATGGATGCCAAGCTGTCAATTTATACATTTGCTGGAGTTCAAGAAGGAATGTTTGTCACAAATAATGATGTTAAGCAGAGACGGACAGGCATATATATTTTATAACCATCTTAAGTTTAAATAGTTATGAAAGACAGTGATGGGATTTCTGAAGGGTTAACATGAAAAATCTGGAAATGTAAAATAAAATTGATAATCTCCAAATTAACGCCAGTGGAATTTTAGTGGTGTGAGTAAATTCAAAATTAAAACAATTTTAATGTTAATTAGGGGGAGAGCAGTGATCCACCATCCATGTTCAGACTCAGCTTGGACAAAAGCAGAGCAAACTGAAACACCATGTTACTCTGAGAGACACGTTTGTCGCCAAACCAGTAGTTTAAGATACATAGCAAAATTTCTTATAAGTGAATATGAGTAAGATCCGATATATATTGAGAGACAGCATGTTATAACAGTATTAGAATGGCGATTCCTTTTAGGAAGGAACCAAAACTGTTGGTTTTAATGCTTGAGATATGTTCTGTTTAGAAGCATATATTGTGTTTTAGTGTCTAACGTTATTGCCGTTTATGTATTATTATGTTTTCTTAGCTTTTTCGTGTTGTTGAACAGTACAATGAGAATTTTGCTGCAAAGTTTTTTCGTTTGTTTTTCCCGTACTGTATGCAACATGTTCCGCTATATATATTTTTAACATTCGGTTATCTGCTTGCTTGCCATTCCATCTTGTTGGTCCTGGCTGAAAGAGGTATGTATCTTCAGTCTTGTATCCTTGCAGTAGAGTACCAAAGTATATGGATAGGAACTCCATTATCATTTAGTCTTTGCAAATTGCGCATGCATTCTTAATCGTGGATTTATATGCGTATCGCTTAACTCCAAAAGTTTGCCTCATATTTGAGTCCGTTTTTCATAAAACGTGTTTTCATAAGAAAATCGTTGAGAACCGAAGTCACAAAATAATGACAGAAATTTGAGTTTCAGATTTAATATTTTCCAGCAATTGCATACCGATGAAAAACTTGTTGCAATTTTTTACAGTTAAAATATTTAAAATTCTCCCCTTCTTTGGACTCCCCCATTATTTCTGACTTTGCCCAGTCTATTTCTTGTGCCAAGAGGATGAGAGAAACGAGAGGAGTTGCGTTGACATAATGAAATATTGATAGGTTGTGCTGCTGTCATGATTTTGTTCGAGAAAGGCGAATGCTACGAGAAATTGGTTTAGCAGTATTACAGGAGTTGTGTGTTATAGCAGCACCCATTCAGTGCATGCCACCCTTTTCTTACCGCTAAGGTATGTGTCATGCCAATAACCTAGATCTGGCTCCACCCTCACTCCTTTAGACATACTTGGAAATTGTTACTCGGTAACAACAGTTGGCAATCGTCAGCGAATCCCTTTTCCACTCCAGATATTGCCCATTTTACCCCCGATATCTAAAGCGTGAATTACAAACGCGCCTAGTAGCCAAGCACCTTGTTTATATCTGTCTTTAACTTCTACTTGCCCCGTTGCTTGGTCAGTTGTCTTGGCTTGGCAAGTGCACGCGTGCTGATACGCTATATGTTTCTCTGCGCCGCGCACATGCGCGGTGCAATGTGGGAATGGCAGTTGTAGTTTGGGTTGGCTGTAAGAGGGACAGTAGAGTTTTAATGTCCGCCATGTTGGCCATGGCGTATTAAACAGGGAAAGCGAGAACGGAGTGATAGGAGACCGACACCAGTCTACAAAACCTGGGACTCCGGGCCTCGCTCATTTACGTTGTACAAAACACAATTCCATCATTTAACGTTTGAAACAAAGGATCTATCAATGAGCGCTCCAGCTGGCATAGATTTAAACTGTAGAGATCGGATACATTTATATTGAAAAAATAAAATGAGTAAATTGTCGTTTCGGGCACGGGCGCTGGATGCGTCCAAACCATTACCCGTATTCCGCAGCGAGGATTTACCAGACTTGCACGAATATGCCTCTATTAACAGGGCTGTTCCGCAGATGCCAACGGGGATGGAAAAAGAAGAAGAGTCGGTACGTTTTTGTTAAGTTGTTGCTTTATGTTTGTGACAAGTGAAATTGACTGGAGTGGGTCGCCCATATTGTATGCGCAAGCTTGTAGAAAATGGCCGCCATTTTACCCCTACTCCACAAATGTAAACACAAAAATAATTGTAGTACAAGTGTGCAGATAAAAATGCCAAGTGTTTAATTTAGTTGGCAAGCCATTGTATAGTATAATGGTTTGTGCAAGCACTGATTAGGATTTGGGGATGGTGACTATAGGCAATCACGTGATGAGAAGTAAGTCAGCCATCTTGAATTTTTATTTGGGTTGGACTTGGAGGTGCAGCTTGCGAGTTTGTAGGGCAAGTTAACTGGGGTGGGTGGCGCTGAACAGTCAGCGTGTCTGTTTGGGGCGGGTCGTGGTGTTGCACGTTTGGACTGTTGTTGTTTACATGGTCACTTTTTTCCCTGACTCCAGTTTTAGTATTGGGTACGTAATTAACAGAGAGGGTTTTAGTTCTTTTTGTACATAGCTCTCATGTTTGTGGTACTTATTAAAAGTGAAGGAGATTTAAAACAAAGTGATGCGTTTAGTATTTGGGTACATAATTAACGAGCA
Organism: Protopterus annectens; assembly: GCF_019279795.1. NCBI lineage: Eukaryota > Metazoa > Chordata > Ceratodontiformes > Protopteridae > Protopterus > Protopterus annectens. Next base: position 178,842,802 of record NC_056732.1, on the reverse strand, counting down.
GTTTTAGTTCTTTTGTAACTGGTCCTTATGTTGGTACTCCCTTGCTCATATGTGGAGAGAGATACTTAAAATAAATAAAGCGGTGTTTCAGTTTTGCCAGATGTCAGTATACGGTTTTAAAATGTTATCGGGGATTTTTTTAAAGCTCTGGGTGAAATATGATGGAATTACTTTTTTGCTTAATAGTCTCAAAGTGAAAACACTTTTGGACTGTTAAATTGTTTTGCAGTTTTAGGAGAATAGTTTCTTTTTTGTAATGGTTACATTGAAGTAGCTCTCTGTTTTTTAACACTTGAAGTCGGTAATAAAAGTAGAAGCGGTTTGGTAATACATCTGCGAGTTTTTTTTTGTTTTGTTAAAATGTACTTGCATAAATTTAATGTGTTGTGTATGTTATGTAGTATTTTATGTTTTAGTGAAAACTGTCTCACTTTAAGCATAGGAAAAATAAATAAATTAAATAAAATAAAAAGTGGTAACCCTACTACAGTATTAGTGCTGTGACTTATGCAGGAACATTTAAATGTAAATAGCGTGTTGGTTCCAAAGTTTTTTGTGATGTAATGACAGAACCTGTTAGTTTCCGAATGTTTATTTTTGCTGTTATGCGAACACAAATATGTTATTTTAGTAGAACATTTCTGTAATGTGGATAAGCAGTTGTAACGGGTTTAGTTCACATTTGCATCACTTTATTTTTCTCCAGTAGCAAGTATTTATTTATTGACATTTGTTAACCTGGTTGTTCCAGCTGGATTTGTGGCCTGTTTTCAGTGGAGTCCCGAGGAGAAAAGCTCCAGTTACAAACAGCTTACAGTATTAAAGAAATTTGAAATACAACAGGTCAAAAAATAGAAATGCATACAGCAATATATAAATAGTAATTTTTCAAAGTTAAATAAAAATCTATACATATGAATTTAAATCCTTCAATTTTGTAGTTTGGGTTTACCAGGTAACTATCTAGTAGGTTACAAGGTGAATGGGGAGAGACCATTTTAGATGCATATACAGGGGTGTGGGGGTTAGGTTGGGTTATGGCAGGGGCAAGTCTTGGTGTTAAGTAGATTAAAAAGTGTGATGAGTGGGTAATGGAAAGTATGTATAAGGGAAGTTTGTTCCAAGCTTGGGCTGCAGATGATTTATATAGAATTTTGCCCACATTTTTTCTTTGGTAGATGTACATAAGTTGCTGGTTAGAGGTGCGGAGGGTACAAAATGGTGCATAAGTGGAGACCAGGGAAGAGAGAGCTGCACAACGAGGTTAAGTTGGTTTGTATAGAAAGTGTATTATTTGAAATTGCAATAGAAGGAGTTGTTGGGGGAGTTCAAGCCAGTGTAGAGACTTTAGGGCAAGGCAGCGATGCAAGTTGTATGGAGAGTTCATAATGAGTCTAGCTATTTTGTGGTATGTTTGTTGAAGTTTGTATAAAGTTGTTGGCTTGAATGTTGATTAGAACTGGGGTAGCATGTAGAAGGGAGGGGAGGAGGAGAAGCACATATGCCAGGGAGAGTCTAGCATTAGAAGTTAGAATTTTTTTGTTGTGATATAGCAAACCTAGTTTCTGGTGTGTGTGTGTGTGTGTGTGTGTGTATATATATATATACATATATATATATATATATATATATATATATATATATATATATACACACACACACACATACATTGGAGTATGTACAGGTTGAATTTGAGTTAATTATCAATGATAACACCTAGGAGCTTTGTGTGGGGTTCTGGTTTTATGATTGTGATGTAATTATCAATGATAACACCTAGGAGCTTTGTGTGGGGTTCGGGTTTTATGATTGTGATGTTGGAGGATGTAATGGCAAAGGTGGGTTTATGGTGAGAAAGAGAACAGGGAAGAAAAGATTAACAGTTTGGTCTTTTTATGGTTAAGGATGAGTAGATTGTCAGACAACCACTTTGGTATGGAGTTCAAAGATATTGCTGGCGATGGAGATGAGAGAGGAGTGGTCTGCAAAGCCTGCAAAATTTCAGATTTTTATGGTCTACTTTTCACATGGACTGTTCCTATTTTAGTTTTTGCGCATATTACATATCATGGTTTATAGTAACAGTGGTGGTGTATTTATTTACATGTATACATAATTTGTGTGCATGTATCTAATATAACCTTACATTCGGCTGTAATGTAGCAGCAGTGGTCAGAAAAGTCTTTTATTTGGTTCATCGGTACTTGCGTATTATCGTAACCACATCGAGAACAACTCACTCTTGATATATTGACATGCTCTTCAAGTGGCAACCCAGTTGTGAAAGTCATGACTATGCCTTTCACTTAATTCTAGATAGCTGTCTGACTGATTTTTGGCAGTTTCTTAAAAGACGATCGTATCCTGGTCTTACAACATTTAACTTTTCATGAGACAGGGTGTAAACTCCAGGTTTATCAGACAGCTCTGTACATAACATTAACAGATAGGGACCAGAGCAGCAAAATCTGTACAGGACTGCATGGATCAGGCAATCCCAAATAAAACCAAGACTCTTTCCACAAAGGGCAAACGTCCAGTCTGGTGGACCCCAGCCATTAACAAACTTTACAATAAGAGGAGAAAGCTATTACATGATAGAACAAAATCCATAAAAGGGAAGTCACCCCTGATCATTATTAGTAAAAAAATACGAGCACTCATAAAATCAACTAAGGCCAATTTTGAGAGAAAAAGTGCCATGGATTCAGAGGACAATCATAAGGCCTTTTTCAGCTATGTTAGGAACCTGGGTGGAAACTCCCAGATATGCTCAGAATTAGTCCAAAATGATACAAAATCACTCAACCCACAGACATTGCGAACATACTGGCAGACAGGTTCAGTGCAAACTTCACCCCCCCCTCTCCCCGCCTAAAGGAGAGATAACTATCCCAGCCGAGTGTAGCCTCCGGGACATCTCAAATGCGCAGGTGAAAGCTGCTCTCTAAAGCTAAAAACACAGCATCAATGGGACCGGATGGTGTCCCCGGCTGTGTGCTACACGAGCTAAATGAGGAATTAACCCGGCACATACGGCAGCTGTTAAATCTCAGCCTCACCACAGGATCGTGCCCAAGGAGTGGCGTACGGCAACTGTGGTCCCACTCCACAAAGGCGCTCACGGACCCTGGTAATTACCGCCCCATAAGCTTAACAAGTCTAGTCTGCAAAGCTATGGAGAGGATCATAATGGAGCTCATAAACAAAGATATAGGGACTTGCAGACATTGGACCCGACCCAGTTTGGCTTTGTCAAGGGAAGATCATGCCTTTTGAACTTGGTCGACTTCTTGAAACAGTCACCAAGGCCATTGATGAGGGAAAGGCAGTCCATACAGCCTACCTTGACCTTGCAAAGGCTTTCGACACAATACCCCACTGGTATTGTAGAAAAACTTACCAGCTTAAATGTAAACCCATATGTCACAAGATGGGTTGCAAACTGGCTTAAGGACAGAACCCACAGGGTTAGAGTTGCTGGCGCTGTGTCAGACTCCAAGCCGGTCACAAGTGGTGTCCCACAGGGCTTGGTCCTTGGCCCCCTATTGTTTGGCATCTACTTCTCAGAAGTACAGGCCAGCATGGGAGGACTTTGGCTGACAAAGTTTGCAGACGACTGCAAACTGAGCGCCATAGTGGAAAGTGCAGGGGACACGGATAGCCTGCAGAAGGGACTCACGGAAACAGATAGCTGGTGCCAGAGCCATGACCTGAAGTTAAACGCCAAAAAATGTATAGTCATACCCTTCGGGAAAAACAAGGTAACCCCAAGCTACCATATAAGTGGCAATCCACTAAGCACAGAAGAGGTTATCAGGGACCTGGGGACCCAGGTTGACAGTGGCCTTTCTTTTGACACTCACATTGCTGAAGTGGTTAGAAAGACCTTCTACATTGCCCACCTGATCATGAAGGGATTCACATCCAGATCTAGTGAGGTCATTGTTCCCCTGTACTCTTCACTTATCAGACCAATGATCGAGTACAATGCCCCATTCGGGATGTATCTCACCAGACATCTGCAGCAATTGGAGAGACCCCAAAAGTTCCTCACCAAAAGGATAACGGGACTCCAAAATCTGTCCTATGCTGCCAGATTGAAGAAACTCCAGCTCTATTCAGTCGCATACCGTCTGCTCAGAGGTGACCTGTGCCTGACATACAAGGCCATGTCCAACCCGGAATTAATGGACATGCTCCACCTCAAAAAATCCAAATCCACCAAAACCACTAGAGCAAGCAACTTAAACCTTAGCACGGATATAAATAGGACGTGCTGGAGGGATAGATTTATCACTCAGAGACTCCCTATGCTGTGGAATAAAATCCCGGTCCATGTGAGGCAGAGCACCTCGCTGACTCTGTTCAAGAGAAATCTAGACCTGTGGATGGGAGATCGTAGGTTTACCCCGGGAATCATCTCTGTGTCACTGCTGGACAGAGGCACAACAAACTAATGGGCACAGTATTTCTTCATATAAGGGGTGGCGTAAGCCACAAAAATTTGGGCTAGGCTTATAAATGCCTTAGGGCAGATAGCCTAGTATAAACCTATGAACCTATGAACCTGACTTTTTGGGAACCTATTAAAAAAGATTACTTTTGCATAACTTTTCTGTTTGGAAGTGCGGTGGTTTCTTGATTATTTATAAACTTTACAGATGGGTTGTAGATTTCATAACCGTGCCCTTGATCATCTTTATGACAGTCCTATTAAGCTCGGATGATCTGAAATAGTCATCAAGTACTGCATTTATAGTCGCCTCCTTTTAGTTAAAAAAAAAAAAAAAAAAAATTAATTGGGTGTATGTATAACAGATTAAGTATTTGAATTAGAGGCCCTAACATGTTACAAACATCCCACAGATTTACATGCAGTGTTGAAAAACCACAATGAACAGGTCGCAGATAATCTAACTACCCAACTTGCTAGTAATAAAGACAGTAAAAGTGAAGTGATTTCTTATATGCGAGTACTGTTGTTTCAGAGTGATATTTAATATCTGTCCCTATTTTTGGGAGTTTTCCTCCCGTTTTGTTCAGGTTTTTTTGCTTAGAGGTTGAGGGGTATGCAGCTATCCGTTTATATTACTGAATTTCAGTAAGGACCTACATTGCTTTCTTTTTCCCACACTACCATTTGTTGATGATGTCTCCAAGTATCAGAAAACAAACAGTAGTACTTGTGTATATAAGAAATTACTACCAACTTGAGTTGTTACAGGATCTGTGACCTGCTCATTATGTTTTTTGAGTACTGCATGTACAATCCGTGAGATATTTGGAACGTGGTTGCGATAATACGCAAGTACTGGTTCATCTCATAAGTAAAGGGATTGCATCCAGAAAAAAGGAGGTGGTTATTTCTGTATACTTCTACTTCATTAGACCAGTAATTAAGTGTAACACCCCGTTTGGTATGTACCTCTCCAGATGTCTGCACCAACTGGAAAGGCCACTGAAATAACCTCACAAAGAGAATCTATGGCCTCCAACACGTGTCCTATGGGGACAGGCTCGAATCACTATCACTCTGAGCGATATTGTACAGATTGCTCAGGGGTGATCTGTGTCTCGCCTACTAGGCAATCTCGGACCCTGCCCTACTAGAGATGCTCCATATCTGTATAAGTCTTAACTCCTCACGCATTACCCTCTCGCAAGGTCTGAATCTAATAAGCGACATCAGCAAAACCTGTTCTCTAGTCAGAGTTGTCTCCCAGAGGCTGCCCCGTCTCTGGAATAGACTTAACCGTACATGTCAAACAAAGCACCTCGCTGACCCTTTTCAAGCTCAACCTTGATGAGAGGATGGGAAACAAATTTGTGCCAGGGGTAACACTGTGTCCCTCATTGACAGGGGCGACATGTGCAGACTGTGGCTTCTTTTTGGGGATAAACTCTTGGCTAGGCTTGTAAGGGCCCCAGGGGCATTTGTCTAGCAATCTTCTGTGATTCTATAATATATATAAACATTTGTACGTTTGTTTCTGTTTTATTAGCCATGTCTGCATACACTCTGTGTTGGGTCTTATTTTATCCTAAAAGTGACCAGTGATAAGTAGATGTTATAAAAAGTTGGTCTGACACAGGAGTGTAGATGTTTGTTCTACACACACTGCACACTTTACCAGACTGTTACCATTCTGTGCCTCCTCAGTCACTGTAACTTTGTTGTTTTCATGAAAACAAAAGTTAGGCATGTTAAAGTATGCCTTCAGATATTACAGAAACTAACTTGCGTACATTCATTCCCTAGAAAAGGAATGTATTTAAATTGGGATTAAAAAAATGCATAAACTGCAGTGAGCCAGACAGAAGATGGCAAAGTGGACTAGAAACTAAAAATCTTAAGAAAATTTTATTTACTTAAAACGCAGTCCTAAACTATACATCTAACAGGTGGAAAAAATTTAACACATTAGTACAGTAATACCACCAAAGTGCAGAAAGTAACAAAATTCAAAATGTACTTGAGAGCTAGGAGTAGAATGTTAGCTTTGAGACAGCTCCTTCATTAAATGCCTGGGCAAGTGTATTCAGTATACAAATTACACTGATCTGATGTCAATTTTCATTTTATCCTCAACCTTTGGGTTTGTGCTCAGGTCCGACCTGGCCGCTACTATAATTTGTGGTAATCAAACTCTCAAGCCTCTCCCTTATTCATAATATTCCCTTCCTAAATACTTCAAATCTCATTTGCCCCTATTTGCATTAGACATGGTGACCGGCTGTTCTCGAGCAGATATGTTTTTTCTTATTGAATTTAAAGTTTTCTTTTCTCTCTCAAATTTTTTCTTTTTACGTTTTCTCTGTTTATATTTTAGCATAGCTTAAATCTCTTACTGATTTCTTGCTATTTTCCTTTTCTTTTCGTATGAAAGTACCTCTGAATACTAGTGTTCTCTCCCCTTACACTTGGTGTATTCTCCTCTTAGTTTTTGCTCAACACTTTCTTTTTTCTCCTAGATATGGCAGAAAAAAAGGACTGGCTTCAAAAAATGAAAAGAATGTTAGAGGAAAATGCTTTATTCACTTTGTGTCTGTTGCTTGGGACCCCCATCATCTCCAAGAAGATTGCTGTATTTGCTAATGTGTTCAACCATAGAGCCCTGGTTGAATGAAAGAAGTGAAGAAGTTTGCTAAATTCAGTAAACGAAAGCACTAACCCTTATCTTTGGTCCTAGTGTGGTTTGTTCCTTGTATTTTGTTGTTTGAAGTTTGCAGTTTTGTTTTTTACTAGTTTTCTGAATGAAAGAATGAGCTGATTTTTAAAAGGTCTTCTTCAATCAGCTTTCAGTGAGGCATTATCTGGAGCTTCCCCTTCGAACAAACACAAAAAGAGCAAATAGAGTTCATCTAGTTCTTTGTCATACTCCATCAGAAACGTCTGAAAAATCTAAAAAGAGGCCTGTGTTGGCTTCGAAATCTCCGGACCCATCTGTTAAGACCCAAACATTTGAGACGTGGCTCCACCCACTTTTTCGGATCTGACATTGGACACGATTAAACTTAGACTTGATCAGACAATTGTTTGACTTCTAGCTTTCCTACGTTGCAAAGGACCCATACTTGTCTTCAGTTGATCCGGTCCCATTTAAAGTTCCTTCCCCCTTTTTGGAAAGACCAAAGTCACCTTCTGCAGTGTCTTATCTGCTCTTCTAGGAGTTTGATCAACGTGGCCGTGGAGAAACTGGTGAGAGAGATTCTCTGGGCACAGAGTATGCAGGGGATTTTTTCTGCTCCTACTCCTTTGGGTCAGGAGTTCCATACATTGGCTACCTGTCCTTTTACATCCTTCTCTGACTTCTTTCAAAGCTTCGGAGTTATTTGGTCTGAGCCACTCGGCACCGTCTGCTTTGGCTCGGAAGATAACTCTCTATCATCGGAGCCATCGTTTACTCTGAGTTCTTTGGTTCAGTCGGATCCAGAGACCTCTCGGAGACATAGTTGCCTAGTCTGCTCTGAAGTTTTTGGAGCTGCCCCTACACCTAGGGCATCGGCTCAGGGTAGCTTGACTCCAGCTTTGGCATTAGGAGGACTTTCCTCCGAACAAGAAGGAACTAGGATTCAGAGGCTTGCCCTCTCTTATCTGGAGTCTTGTCCTTCTCGGGGAAGGTCAGCCTTTGAGGTTTTGGAGAGAGCCATGTCTGCTTCAGTGGCTCAGACACCCCCCCCCCGGATCCTCAGCCCCCAGCCCTGTCATCTCTGCGTACAGTGCCAACCTTTTTCGCGACAAAGACAGCGAGTACCGAAACCTCAGACTTCCCTGCAGTGCTTTCCCATCTCTTCTGATACCCCCCAGAGCATCACACTGAGGAGGCCCCTAAGAAGTTGTGCAGGAGGAAGGAAGCACTTGGATTCCCTGGAAGAATCTGTCACCAAAGGCACGGACTTAGATGAGGGCGAAGGGTCCCCAAGGTTAACTCCTGATGATGTCTCCTTTGGGAGAAGTCCTGGAAATTTTAAAACTGAGAGGTGATTGGAAGCCCAGCAGTCCTTTTTGTCTGAGGAGTCTGTGTACATGGAGGCTTTTGGTACCCACCTGTCTACCACCTGGGTGACTCCACCCACCGACAGCTTTATTGAGTTGATCTCTTGGTGGGCATGGAATGCCCACGACACCATTGAGCTGATTCCCCAGAGACCAGACAAAATTATTACCGCTCCTGAGGACCAACAATTTTGGGCAAAGTGTGCATGTGGATCCCATGGTTGTGGTGGCGGCCACGAAGAAGGAACTAGCTGAGGAATGTTCCGGGCGATGGATAGGTTTAGAAAGTGTGTCTGTTCTTCAGCAACCTTCTCCTTACAGTCACTGAACTGTCTGGCCCACTTCACTAGATTACAAAAGAATTTAATTAGAGCTTTCAGATACCTTCTCAAGATCCGTGTCTGAGGAAGTACGAGCTTGTCTCTTCCCAGTTGGCTACTCTCCAGTCTATTTCTAACTCTTCGTGAGCTCATTTCACATGTAACCAAAGGAATGAGTAGAGCAGCAGTGGGTTCAGGCAATGAAATTAGCAGGCACTTGTGTGACTTTGTGGAGCCTTTGAAGTCTACGTTCATCAATGCCTTCTTTGGCTGCATGTCCTTATTCAGCCCTAAAGTAAGACATGTTGTCCAGGTGTGAGAAAGATGGGAATACCCTATCTGCAGTGGGCATGTTTCTCCACTCTGCAGAGATCCTTCAGGAATCATTGAAGCAGTGAGAAAATGTGGTTCAGAAAATCCCAGTTTGTATTTTCAAGACTCGCGTGGAAGTATTTCCCCTAGGGGCAGAGGGTGGAACTCCATTGGCATCATCTTCAAGGAGGTCATGGCAGAGGAGGTCCACAGAACCAAGGGTCCAGAGATTTTCTTTGGCATGCCCTTCCAGTGCTCCTGAACGGAGGCCCAATTGCCCTCCATTGGAGACCGTCTGGGGTCAGTTGTCTCTGCATTGGAGAGCCTGGCTGAAATAACTTTGGTTACATGGGTGCGGAGGATCATTTCCAGAGATTGTCATACCCTTTTCTCTTCCTCCTCCTCCCTAATGTAGAAAAGTCCCTGATCTATCCAGTCAAAAGCTGCTAGAAAAATGAGTAATCAGAGAGGATCTGGAATTTACTCAAGATTCTTTTTAGTGTCCAAGAAAACAGGGGCCTGGAGACCAGTCTTGGATCTCAGCAACTTGATCAGATTAGTTTGAAACAAGTTCTGGGTAGTCACGGTTCAGTCTGTTCTTCCGTTTCTGGAAAAGGATGACTGGATGTGCTCGATAGACCTTCAGAACACATGTTATCACATAAAAATGAACAAACGATCCAGAAGGTACATTCACTTCCATCTGCGAGCCAGTTATTATCAGCTTAGAGTGCTGCCCTTTGGTCTCACCACAGCCCCCAGGATGTTTACAAAGTGCACGGCAGTAATGGCAGCTCACTAAAGACTGTATGGATTATGGGTGTTTCTGTATCTAGATAACTGGCTTATTTCTGCCCCAGTCAGGCATCTACTATTGAAAGCAAGAGACAACATTCTCTGGATGTGCTTGTGTTTTAGGGATAACTGTAAACTATGATAAATCCTGTCTAGAACCCACCCAAAGTTTAAACCTTTTAGGAGCAATTCTCAGCACAAAAACAGTGGCCTCACTTTCCCCTGCAATAGTGGAAACAGTTTGGTCACTAGTCACAAGAATAATCTGCAGCAACAAAATCTCTGCTCGACTGGTTCTTCAGAATCTAGGATCAGTGGCAGCAGTAATAATGTTAGTCCCGCTATCCAGATATCGTGTGAGAATTCTGCAATGTCTCTTAACAGCACAATGGTTTATCCTTCTATAACCAATGTCAACTCAAATAAAAATCCCCAAGATTTGTGAAGATCATCTCAAATGGTGGATTCAGTCGGGTCAGTTACTACAAGGTCACCCATTTGTTCTTCCCCAGCCAAGGCAACAGTGACCACAGACTCTTCCCAGCTGGGTGGGGGGGGGGGGGCATTTTCTGGACAAAACAGTCCAAGCAACTTGGTCCCCCACAGAGATCAACTTGCATATCACGGTCCTAGATGAGAGCAGTGCTCTTAGCTTTGCAGGCTTTCTAAGATGCTCTTCCCGTAGGAATGATTGTAGTTCAATCACACAACATGTCAGTAGTCTGGTATATCAACAGAGGAGGAACTAGATCCTATCCCTTGTGACTAGAGGCTCTGAGTGACAATGGTTGATCTCTTCCAACCGCTTTCTCGTTGCAATGCATATTCCAGGGAAGTCCAGTGTGATTGCAGACAAGCTGAGCAAGTGCATTTTTCTACCCCACGAATGGTCCCTCAATCAGAATGTGACCGAAAGGATATCCCGTCAGTGAGGTCAGCCTTGCTGTGATCTTTTTGCATCTCTCCTAAATAACAAGTGCAGCAGCTACTTAGCCCTGGGTGGGGAGTCACCGAGGAATGCTCTTCTTCACTGTTGCCCCCCCCTCCCCCGTTTATGCCTTTCCCCCAACTCCATTAGTCCCAAAATTTCTGTAGAAAGCATGGCCTTCATTGCTTATTTTTACAGTCATAGGTGTGTTTTCTCATCCCCCCAACACTTTATATCTGGTGCGATTACTGTTTTATTGTGTGTGTGTGTGTGTGTGTGTGTGTGTGTGTGTGTGTGTGTGTGTGTGTGTGTGTGTGTGTGTGTGTGTGTGTGAGATGAGAGCAGAAAATGAAGTTTTAGGACTTTAAGTTTTTTCTTCCTTTTTCTTATCTGTGTATGGGTTCACACCCTTTGCAGTTAAATTAAAGAAGCACAAGTTTCTCCATAATTGTGCCAATGGGAGAAAATCCCTCCCCAGGATAGGCATATCATCTGCATGTATTGGTTAGGAGAGAATCATAAAACAGAAAACTGTTATAAGTGATTTCCTGGGTCTACCCCAAAGAACTAGAAAAATCACATAGGGTTGTACTTGCTTCCACAAGCTTTGACTGCTTCAGGGTCCTTTAAGCCATCAACATCATCTGGTTCTGCTATGGGTTTCTTTGTTTGATCCAGTGTCCCAGCCTAATAAAAAGGCAGCATTGGTATAAAAAAAAAAAAAAAATATTCATGGTCTGCATCTCTCTAATGTGTATGTCTAGACGTGAAATTTATGGCGGATCCTCAAAATTAAGATTAAAGTAATTCATAACTGCAAATTCTTCAGTTGTCTCATTTATATATATATATATATATGGGTCCCATTCTAAAGACCGAAACGCCGATTCCCCGACGCGGAAATCACAGACGCCAGATGACCGACAGGTACGTATACCGACAGGGTGATTCGCCGACAGTGGAAAGACCGACAAGGGTAATGTGCGATCGCGACCCGGTAAGTGTGCGACAGTGACGGAGGTAGGAGTGGTCAGGTAAGTGAGTTAGGGTTAGGGTGCAGGTAGGTGATGTGCGTTAGTGTCGGAGCTTGGGCTAGGTGTGTAAGTGAGTTAGGGTTAGGGTGCAGGTAGGTGATGTGTGCGTTAGTGTCGGAGCTTGGGCTAGGGGTGTGTAAGTGAGTTAGGTTAGGGTGCAGGTAGGTGAAGTGTGCGATAGTGTCGGACCTTAGGGTTAGGGTTTGGGTCAGGGCTAGTGTGTATGGTATGTAGTGTCGCGTGTTGTTTACGCCCGTGTCGGTGTTTTGGTGTTCGGTGTTTTGTGTTGTCGGTTATTTGGCGTGAGTTTTGTGTCGGGAATCGTCGGTCGGTATTTAGTAGACCCTATATATATATATATATATATATATATATATATATGTATATATATATATATATATATATATATATATATATATATATATATATATATATATATATATATATATATATATATATAGGCTGGATATTTTTTGTTCTCTAGGTCAGGCAGGGAAACTTTCTATCCCTTGTCTGAAATTAAAAATTCAGCAGTTGTGCTGAGTGCACAGGGAAGCAGCTGTGGTGACTTTGTTTGTGAAACAATAGAAGAGATGGATGTTTTAGGCTCTCCTCCTTCAATACCTCTGAAATTTTTCATTGGCAGCACAATTTAGGTACTTGTCTCAAGGATGTCAGCTTTTGAACCCCCCCCCCCTTTGTGTCCATAGAGATGTTGACTTCTACAGTGTCGTCGTTGACCATGTGATATAAAAATCATTTAAGTGAAAGACCTGAGACTTGCCTCACTGGGCTGTATGAAGAGAGACATGATTGAGCTCTCTGAGCAAATGTCCTAGACAGGTGTGTCCCTAGCCTTGAGAAGCATTTTACCTTCACCTAGAATGATGTCACAATATAAACAAAATGATCAAGTCCAATAATTGTGGCTAAGCAACAGACTCTGGGAATTGTAGGCCCATACGTCTGACCATCTTCATCTGTAAAGCCATGGAACATATCATATTGGACCTCATAAATAGATATACGTGACCTCCAAACCCTGGATGCAACCCAGATTGGCTTCAAGGGCAGATCCTGCCTGTTAAACCTGGTGGATTTCTTTGAAAATGGGATCAGGGCTATTAACAAGGGTAAGTCTGTGCACACAGTATACCTCGATTTGGCAAGGGCCTTGGACATAGTATTATCTGGCATTGGCTTTGTCAAGGGAAGATCATGCCTTTTGAACTTGGTCGACTTCTTCGAAATAGTCACCAAGGCCATTGATGAGGGAAAGGCAGTCCATACAGCCTACCTTGACCTTGCAAAGGCTTTCGACACAATACCCCACTCGGGTATTGTAGAAAAACTTACCAGCTTAAATGTAAACCCATATGTCACAATATGGGTTGCAAACTGGCTTAAGGACAGAACCCACAGGGTTAGAGTTGCTGGCGCTGTGTCAGACTCCAAGCCGGTCACAAGTGGTGTCCCACAGGGCTCGGTCCTTGGCCCCCTATTGTTTGGCATCTACTTCTCAGAAGTACAGGCCAACATGGGAGGACTTTGGCTGCCAAAGTTTGCAGATGACTGCAAACTGGGCCCATAGTGGAAAGTGCATCGGACACTGATATCCTTCAGAAGGGACTCACGGAAACAGATAGCTGGTGCCAGAGCCATGGCCTGAAGTTAAACGCCAAAAATGTATAGTCATACCCTTCGGGAGAAACAAGGTAACCCCAAGCTACCATATAGGTGGCAATCCACTAAGCACAGAAGAGGTTATCAGGGACCTGGGGACCCAGGTTGACAGTGACCTTTCTTTGACACTCACATTGCTAAAGTGGTTAGAAAGACCTTCTACATTGCCCACCTGATCATGAAGGGATTCACATCCAGATCTAGTGAGGTCATTGTTCCCCTGTACTCTTCACTTATCAGACCAATGATCGAAAGTACAATGCCCCATTCGGGATGTATCTCACCCGACATCTGCAGCAATTGGAGAGACCCCAAAAGTTCCTCACCAAAAGGATAAAGGGACTCCAAAATCTGTCATATGCTGCCAGATTGAAGAAACTCCAGCTCTATTCAGTCGCATACCGCCTGCTCAGAGGTGACATGTGCCTGACATACAAGGCCATGTCCAACCCAGAATTAATGGACATGCTCCACCTCAAAAAATCCAAATCCACCAAAACCACTAGAACAAGCGACTTAAACCTTAGCACGGATATAAATAGGACGTGCTGGAGGGATAGATTTATCACTCAGAGACTCCCTATGCTGTGGAATAAAATCCCGGTCCATGTGAGGCAGAGCACCTCGCTGACTCTGTTCAAGAGAAATCTAGACCTGTGGATGGGAGATCGTAGGTTTACCCCGGGAATAATCTCTGGGTCACTGCTGGACAGAGGCACAACAAACTAATGGGCACAGTATTTTTTCATATAAGGGGTGGCGTAAGCCACAATAATTTGGGCTAGGCTTATAAATGCCTTAGGGCAGATAGCCTAGTATAAACCTATGAACCTATGAACTTGGCTAACTGAATGTAAACCCCTTTGTAAGATGGGTTGCCAGCTGGCTCACAGAACAGTCACACACTGTCAAAGTGGGCGATGCCACATCAGCCAGTGGACGTGTCACCAGCAGGGTGCCCCAAGTATCAGTGCTGCGCTTCCTACTGTTTGATATATATTACTCAGAAGCTCAGGCCAAAACCAGGGGGCTGTGGCTGATCAAGTTTGTGGATGACTGCAAACTGGGTGCAATTATTGAATCGCCGAATGATGCCAGCATACTTCAGGGCGGGTGGACCAGTGACCGGTATCTTAGTCACAGTCTCAAACTAAATGCAAAGAAATGCATCATCGTTCCCTTTGGTATAAACACTGTCCCTTCACACTATCAAATTAACAACAATGCACTGTTTACCTACAAAGTGGCAAGAGGTCTGGGATCGCAAGTAGACTGTGACCTTAACTTTGACCACCATGTTTCTGCTGTAGTAAGGAAGGGTTTCTATGTAGCACACTGGATTAGCAGAGGCATCACCGCTAGAGCAAAGGAGGTTATAACCTCTCTATTCGTCACTAATCAGGCCCATAAATGAGTGTAACTCCCCTTTCGGCATGTACCGCCCAAAGTACCTGCAGCAATCAGAGAGACCTCAGAGGTTTCTGGCTAAGAAGATCAAGGGACTCCAGCACGTGCCTTACACAGACTGACTGAAGTCCCTGTCTCTGTACTCAGTATTGTATAGACCTCTTAGGGGAGACTTGTGCCTGGCTTCAGAGCAATCTCTGACCCAAACCTAATGAATTTGCTGCACATTCGTAAATCCAAATGGGAACTAGAGTTACTGTTCCAGGGACCTAAATATGGCCTGTGACTTGAATAGGATGTGCTGGAGGGACAGATTTGTCTCCCAGTGACTGCCGTGTCTTTGGAATAGTCTGCCAGTTCATGTGAAGCAGAGCACGTCTATCACGCTGTTCAAAAAAATAACCTGGACGAGTGGATGTGATACCATAAATTGTTAACTTGGATAGAGCCCGCAACCCTCCTGGACAACAGCAGTCATTACTGAATACAATCCTGGATATTAACTAGAGTGTCTATGGTATTACATTGGAATGAAACTGCTAAGCTTGATATGATCTCCGGGTTGATAGCCTAGTAACTTCCCAAGATCCTGTGTGTTAAGTTTACTTGGACCATTAGCAGGCACAACCAGGGTGTACCTTTAACAGCACTGCATTTGGTGCCATTACTATGAGCTGCTGCTGACTTCATTTTGTCCAGGTCAGTTGTGGGGAGTATCGTTTGTATTGCGTTTATTTGCTTTAGTGGTTGACATGCCCACAGAGGTAGAAAGCTTTCTAAAATTATATTGGCAAAGTTGGCTGTTTGACTGTGTTCAGTTTTAAGCCTCATCTTCATTTGTGGGTTCTTATCCCACTTTCAACTGTACCTACCTTTATTGTTTTTTTCAAGTGTGCAGCTCATAATGCTATTTGTGCAGTAGCTGTTTGGTCTGATCTTGATGACTTTGCAAGGCACTATAATCTGGATATGATGTCTACAGTATCAATCTTTGAACCATTTTTGAGGGGTGTGGTACGTAATGTGGACGGCCTCATCCTGCATGTACTGAGGATAAATATGGCAGATTTGAAAGATCTAGCACAAGGAGGTCTGTCCATCAGCAGCAGGGCTGACGCTGCAGGCCTCGAGTCAGATTAGCATCTGAAACGTTCCCAGTTTTAGTCACATCCCTTACTATCCACAGAACACTGCAAGCCATCTTCCTCACCTGCTCACTTGCATCATGTGTCACATCATAGAAACAGTCCCAGGTTATGGTTTTGGTAAAAGGTTTAGTGTGTGTGGGGGGGGACAGTTGTGTCTTTGTTACAGATTGCCTTTGGTCATTGACTCATTTATTTTTTTTCTGTCAGCCTCTTTGTTAGGACAGTATACTTTATTTTGTTTGCTTATTTCCAACATTTGTATTTTTCTTTTCACATTGTCTGTCTTGACCTTGCCATTTTCATCACAAGGCCCTTAGTTTTTCTTAATTGCTGTGCTGCTGTTTTATTTCCCTTTTCGTTTAAGTTTGGGGATTAGTGGTTCAGTGTTTGCTTTCTTTTTATGTACCTAGTTTGACTGTGTTCTGTTAGACAGTAGGGCTTTCAAGAAATTAAAGCATGATCATGAAATTCCACCCCAAGTTAAGCATATCTTGCGTGTTTTGTGTAGGTGAAGAGCACTTTAGTGCTCTTGCTGATGTTCGTGAATCATCTGTGCCTATGATTAAAGGGCAGGAAATAAAAGCTGCAGTAATTTTAAAAATATGCTTGTCTGCTCTTAATGCAGTCCTCTTCTTCAGGGTTAACTTCATTGGCATCTGGGAATCTAGATGGTCTTTTTAAAGATGACTAGATCCAAACAATGTATTGTGTAAGTAAATTTAATGTCTTACAAATCTGTAAGTATAGGTGCACAAGACTGAGAAAGGTAATGAAACAAAATAAAAGGTTGATGTAACTTTCAAACCTGAAAAGGTCTGAGCTTTATTTTCAGGTCCTAGTGCTTACAAACTCGAAGTAGAAGAACATTTGGCCTCATATTTTGTGGTATTTCATATTTTGTATTAACTTTTCCCCAAGAACTCTCCAATTGGGCTTGTAAGAATACTTAATGTTTTTTTTCCCCATATTCAGAAGACTGCAGAATTTTCACTTTTTCTGGATCATTTTATGTTAGATATTTCCATAGCCTTTCTGTTCTTATAAATAAAATTGACTGATCAGCAAAAATTCTTTACTACTTCTCCTTTGGTACTTTGGCATATTTTTCTGCCAGCACAACCTTGTTCTTCTTATGTGCATAAATTCAGATGCCAGCCCCAGTAAAGCTGTTTGAACTAGCAGCTGTGTTCTTGATAACAACCAGCATAAAAAAAATCAGTGAAGAAGTCAAGTGCTTTGCTACTGATGCTGTTGACGTAGGGAGTTTTTGGTCTCTGTGTCAGCCTGTTTCTACATTGATATTTTTCAAGTCTTTAGCTGACATGGGGGATTGGCTTTTTGGCCTTTAGGTTTGTGACTTTCAAAGTCTGTCCCATAGTCAGCTGTCCCTGTTCCAGTTTTGGGTTTCAGGCTGCCAGAGTTAGTCCAACCACAAAGCATTTAGTGTTGTCTTGACAAACTTCAGCATTTGCCAGCTAGAGCTGGTGCCACCGGTCTTTGTGCAATGTTGAAGTCAGTGTTGAGACAGTATAGAC
The DNA here is from genome assembly GCF_019279795.1 of Protopterus annectens. NCBI lineage: Eukaryota > Metazoa > Chordata > Ceratodontiformes > Protopteridae > Protopterus > Protopterus annectens. Next base: position 178,825,140 of record NC_056732.1, on the reverse strand, counting down.
TGTTTAACATTTACTGCCATTGTCACCTGTTCCAGCTATGTCTTCAGGCTGAGCAGTATACATTTGTCTGACCCTTTAGTGGTTCAGAGTTTGCATGAACAGGACATGTGTTTGTGGAGAGCTTTGCAGTATCAGCGTTGAATATCTGATTCGCTGCACCTTCCCTCCTTGCTCTCAAAAATGTTACCTCTGGCACCTGTTACGAAAAGTGGAATGTGGGAACTTGCATTCACTCCAATTATGTATGACATGGAGCTGTGGATTGCCTACCATCTCCTTTGATGGCTCCAAGTTGGGGGACTTCTTGATAGAATGAGCAGTTTTGATGGCCAGAATTGCATGGAAGACTCATGTTGCACTGGTCTTACAGAGACTGGACAATATTCTCTCCTTTTCAAAAAACTGAACCTATCTAGACAAGACACTAATTTTCACACATTTTGGAAGGAGCATCAACACATTTTGCCTGTTTCCTTGTCTGTGGTAAATAATGCATTTCATGTACAACAGATTCCAGTTTAAAGCAAGCTGATGAGATGAACTTGTCACTTTTTGCCTGAGCTGAAACCCAGACTGCAGTTTCAGATGCCCCTGTAGATGCTCCATCTGTGGAACTACAAGCTGACACTGGTAACTGATGGTACAGTTGCAAGCACCAGCATAGCTCTTTACCATCACTCCTGACTTGAGTTTCACAAACTTTAACCAAGGTTACTTTTTTTAATCTCCCATTTGAGGTTTGCCCCCCCCCCTTTTTTTTTTTCCTCTCTGTCAACAAATAATTTGATGACAGCTTCCAGACTCAGTAGTGAACCTCCTTAGTGATGCAGCAGAACTTGTGAGAGTTTTGGTTTCCAGGTGGACAGCAGCAGATGGCTCGGACTTCTTGAAAGAGCCAACATGGGCATTCAGAATTAGAGACCAGGAACAGTCAGCAACAGAGTGGGTATTGTGGCCCTTTTGCACAAGGTGAGCACTTTAATCTCTGAGAATCTTCCTTGTTATGCTGCTTTCGAGGCAGTCTAATCTCGACTGTTACATTTGAATGTGTGGGTGCCCATCATGTAGGTTTAAGTACATAAGGATAGTAGTGTCCTGAGGCTATGTCAGTCCATCTAGGAGAGGTCTTGTTCTTCAGATGACCCCCTAAAAGAAGAGTCTGGATGCTTTATTACAGAACTGAGTTATGCATGTGCCATCATACGTTAAGAATATAGAGTTTATTTTTAAAGAACTTGCATGGTTGTTTGAAAACAGGGTTATTCTATTGGTCATTATAGAGGAGTCTAGTCTGTACAGTTTTTTTGCTAAATGTGTGCAAGGGTTAAAGGCAGTTTTCTATTTTACAAGGTAGTTTCTGTAGTTAGTTATTGGAAGCTTTGTCTGTCAAATAACTTGATTTTACGTTTTTTTTTTTTTTTTTTTGTTCTCTAACTTTGGCTTGAGTCATGCAGACTTATTTATGGGCTTGTCTGAAGAGAAATATTTAGTGAGTCGTGTTAATGTAATACTGTACAAATATGTAGTTATTTGAACAAAGGTTCATGCATTTGCATTTTTTAACTGACTCAGAATAACTTTTTTGCTGTTTCTTTCACTTATAACTTGTATGTGTTGAGTTTTTGGAAATTTTACTGTAGTTTTACAAACAGGAAATACTGTGGTTTTATTGCTGTAAGCTGCCATAGTGTGTGCCATTTGTAACTGGTAGATGTCTGGCTGGTCATGCTGGAAGGGAATGTTTTATGCTATTCTACACATTACCCAAGGCATATTTTCTCCCTTTGTCATGTGTCCCACCCAGTGAGAAGACTGCAGGAAGAAGAGTGATGTTAAACCTCATAAACTAGAGAGCCATCCAAAAAGTTCCACCAGTTCAGAGAAACGGTCTGGTTATTATTTGGGTTCTTATTTTAGTTTCCCTAGAGGACAACAGACCAGCACTTGGCCTAAGAGGCCTAAACAGATTTAACATCAAAGGCCCTTTTTGGAAGGTCGCAGCAAAATGTATTCTTTACTTGTTTGTCAGGAGAAGACTGGATGCAGGTTTTGATCACCAAGACACTTGACCTGCACAGAAAGATTGTCAAGGCATCAAGGAAGTTCCTAAGCTTGTGGTTATGAACCACCCATCATCAGTTCTAGACAATTCCATTCATGGGATTATGGGTAATTTGCATTTTGAGATTTAAACTCCTGGCGTTGAGTAGCATAACCCTCAGTTTTTTATTAATTGTGCTGCTTACGGAGGTGGGTTTGACTTTTGAGGCTTGCCTAAAAAAGGCACTATGGGGGCAGCAAGAGCCTTGGCCAGTATTCGAAAGCCTAGGGGTGACAGATGCAAGCCATCTCTTGCGAAGCAATGTGGCTTGTCGAGCATGTCGTCCCAGGCTGACAGACACTGGATCCATTTGAATGACACCAGAAGCGTAGCCAGTTGTTGAAATTGATCTTTTTTCTTTATACTGAGGTATCATTCGTAGTGAGGGCAGGATGCTACTCGGGGTCAGGGTCATGCCAGCCTGGGCTACATGATCAGAGAGCTCTTCCATGTCTAATTTAATGTAGTCCAGGGAGGTACGTCTCAGGTCATTCACACCAACATGAACAATGACAGAGTCATATTTGTACTTGTTCTGGAGTGACCTGAGTGTTTGTGTTATGTGGCGGATTCTGACTCCTGACAGGCAGCTAACAGTAACCTTCTGCTTGTCCAGCCTAGTGAGTGGGACGTCAGTGTGCCTGACTGTAGAGTCACCTGTTACTAGTGTGTTGGGTATGTTATTTCGCCTTAAGGGCTGCGATTGTGCGGCACATTGATTTTGTGTTTTGTTTGGTTTGTGACGGGAAGTGCAGGTTGTTTGGGTGTCTGCTTTGGAGGTCTCTGATGCTTTTGCAGGTTTTTATTTAGAGCCTCCGAGTATGATTTTGTGTGTGTGTATTTTTTGCCAGTGCTGTTTTAGTAGTTCTGTGTGCGGCTGGAGTTGTGCAAGTATTAACCTTCTCCTCTTGACTGTCTGTTCAAGTCTTTGGTAGAGACAGCTTAGCTTCAAGTTTGGCTATATAATTGCACATCTCGCATATGTTAGTGTTTTGTGGTAGGAGGAGAGGGTTGTCTGTATACATGAGGCAGTTGTAACATTGCCTCAGGATACCCAGATATATCAGCTGGACTGGAGAGTGCACCTGAAGTTGTCCTTTGGTCATGCCTGAAAAATAGGGTGAGCTGTTTAGTCGCTTGGTTGGTGAGAGGTGAATGAGCCTTGCCCTGCTGGGCAATCAGTGTCTGGGTATATTAGTGCTTGCTATTAGGTCTGAGCAAGTGTTGGGCTGTAAGATGTTTTTTGAGTGCTTAGGTTGAGAGACTAGTTTCAAGAGAAAAACTGAAGAGGAGACTTAGTGGAGCCAGGAATAATTTAACCGTAGCTTACCGGCACTGCCCGGTGCGCAAAACCATGCAAGCAAGGTTTTTATAGTAGGGAAATGAAAGAGAGAGAAATTAGCCCAAAATGGCCAATAAACTACTGACTTCTGGGCTGCAACCACTCCTCCAGGGACAGATAGGTTGCTTAAAGCTCCCCTCTCTCACAGGTGAACAGAGAAAATTCCTTCTATCCAAGTAAAGTATGGGCAACTCGGAAACTAGTATCACAGCCCTAAATTCAACACTAGCCTGAAAACTGGACTATACTAGCTTAGGAAAGTGGGAAACAAGGAAATTTTTTTTTTTTTTTTTTTTTTTTGAAAAGATAAGGCAAAAACAGCAAAAAAATACACTTTAAAACGGCTTTAAATGACTTTAGTGTGTAGTCTACAACAATTAAATTATTTAAACAAAAACTTTTTAAAAGTGCATGCAGTCAAATAAGTACAATGTGAAAAAAACAAGCTTTAAAATCACAATAAACACTGCAAAATCTGCATTTAGACGGAAAACAGTTAAGTACAGCAAGAAAGTACAGAAAAACTGTTACCTAATCACTCCAAAGTCTCTCTCCTAAGCTAGAAGGCTTGTATCAGTTCAAGGCTTTCTAGTGCTACCCAGTAGGTTAGTTACAGGAAATATGGGAAACAAGTGCAGAATGTGGTCTTTTAAACCAGGAAGTTGAAAGAGACGGACATACTATCCAAATAGTCAAACTACAATTTCTGGGCCAAGAACCTTTCCTCTCATGGTAGACAGGCTACCTAGTGCTTACTACCCCCATTGATAAGCTAGAAGGCTTTCCTCCAACACAGAAAGGCTTGCAGGGCTCAGAAGCTTACCAACAGTCCTGGATACTGGATACAGCAACTCTGTATTTGGATTAGGCTAGTTACAGGAAAGGTGGGGCACAAGCGCAAGTGCGGCTTTTAAACCAGAACGTTGAAAGAGATGGAAAAAGAACTGCCCAAACGGCCAATAGCTACAGTTTCTGGGCCAGGAACCACTCCTCGTGTGGTAGATATGCTACCTAATGCTTACTACTCCCACTGGTAAGCTAGAAGGCTTCCCTCCAACACAGAAAGGCTTGGAGGGCTCAGAAGCTTACAAAGAGTCCTGGAATACAGCAAATCTGTACCTGGACTAGACTAGTTACAGGAAAGGTGGGGGAACAAGTACAAACGTAGGCTTTTAAGTCGGCAAGTTGAAAGATTGAAAACTACCCAAACAGCCAAATAAACAACAATTTCTGGGCCAAAACTCACTCTTCCTGTAGAGAATAGGCTACCTAGTGCTTACCACTCCCACTGATGAGCTAGAAGGCTTTCCTCAAACACAGAAAGGTTTGGGGCTCAGATGCTTACTAACAGTCCTGGATACAGCAACTCTGTAACAGGATTAGGCTAGTTAAAGTAAAGGCGGGAATCGGGAAATGGGCACAAGTGCGGCTTTCAAACCAGAAAGTTGAAAGAGATGGAAAATAAAACTGCTCAAACAGCCAATAGCTACAATCTGGGCCAGGGACCACTCCTCTTGTGGTAGATAGGCTTACCTGAGGCTTACCTGATGCTTACCACTCCCACTGATAAGCTAGAAGGCATCCCTCCAACACAGAAAGGCTTGGGGGGCTCAGAAGCTTACCAACAGTCCTGGATACAACAAGTCTGTATCTAGGCTTGATTAGTTACAGGAAAGTCAGGAAACAAGCTTCAATTTTTTTTTTTTTTTTTTGTTACAGAAAAGCAGCTAAAACAGCAGTAAATACAATTCAAAGCATGTAGCAACACTAAGGCAAATACAGTTCAAATAAATGCAATTAAATTAAATGACTAAAAAACAAGTGCAGAAGGCAGTAAATTAGAAGGCTTACTAACAAGCAGTCATAAGTGCAGAGTAAGAGCGACTGAACAGATAGCAAACAGAAGAGCAATCGACAGTTACAATAAGAGCAGATGAGTAAGATAGATTTATATGTGTCTGTGTGTGTGTGTGTGTGTGTGTGTGTGTATATATATATATAGTGTGTGTATATATATATATATATATATATATATATATATATAATATAATATAATATAATATAATATAATAAATATATATATATCTACACACACACACAGGGCTTCATCAGAATAAATAAACCACAAGCAGAACTTTTTTTTTTAATGCATCACCTGACAAATGATACGAGTGCCATAAATATCTTAAAAGCAATTGAAAACTTTGTCAAAACTTATTTTTAAGCATTTTAAAGTGTACGCAATATAAAAAGTGTAAAACTTTTTACCTATTTTTACATGTATTGATTCTCTTGTTCTTTCTCATTTTTATTATCTTTGCTGCACAACTGTGTTCATATACATACTTTTTTTAATTCCCTGCTGGTCTTACCAACATAATGACTGGCATGATAAACACTTTGCTCAATAAACCACATAGGTGGCCTTGCATGTAAAAAAAAAAAAAAAAAAAAAAAAAAAAAGAGTAACCTGGACTTCTCTCTCTCTCTCTTTCCCCCCAGTATTAATAAATTTCAAACTTTGACATGTATCTGCACATGGAGTGATCAAGGCTCTTGTGAAATTAAGAAAGCATACAGGCACATGGATTTATGGTTGTGTGAAATGTTTCTGGGGGGGAGGGGTATCATTTCAATCCATATTTATCAATATTAACACGCTTCAGCCCAGTATAGGTAAACTGTCTAGAATTTCCAAAATACACAAAAATGTTGATCAACCTCCCTTGATACCTATAGTTTTTTTTTTCACCTTCTTCGAAGTTAAAGGCAGTTTCAAAATTTATAGACAGAGCGTTATTAAAACCTGTTGAAAGAACACCTTGTTTTATAAAAGATTCAGTTGATTTTTTTTATAGAAAATTAATAAATATTCATGTAGGAGAATTTTGGTTGTTACAGTAGATGTTGAATCCTTGTGTACAGTAATACCACATATGATATAGGGATGGAATGAGTGGCATTTATGTTAAAAGTGCGGAGTACACAGTAAGAGTAGTCAGATTTCTGATGGAGTGTATAGATACTGTTTGAAATAACTTTTCCTTTGAAGGACAGTATTAAAAAAGGTGGCTTAAGCATGCACGAATAGTGGTGTACTGAGAAACTCAATGTACAGCATATTTTGGGATATGAAAATATTTGTTTTTATTAATGACATTTTTTATTAGGTGAGGGAGTGAACAAGGATTAGGTGAAATTTTAAGGTTTAGTAATCAGAAATATAAATCTAAAGATAGCTTTGTAGATGTTGATACATAAGAAAGAGAGTGAGTGAAAGTAAATATGGTCAGTTACCAGAATGCAGCCAGTAACATGATTTTGCACCGTCTGTGTGCACCCCACTTAACTTTGTGAAAGGACAGTTTAGTGAGGTTGAAACTTTTAGCAATAGATGTTGAACAGTTAGATATTTTTTTTTAAGCTTTAGATGTAAGAATTTGAAATGGGGATACCCTGAAAATATAGTAAGGAATGTTAATGGGGAGACATTTAGTTGTAATAAAATACAGTAAAAAAAATATTGGACTATTTGTATACCACAGCACCAATATAAAGAATGTTCTTAAAAATAACTGAAGGATATTATGCACTAGTGAATAAGTAAATAATGTAATATGAAGTGAACTCCTTTTTATTAACAAAAAAGGCAGGAATATTTTAGAACAAGAGAAATTTACCAGTTTTAACAAAAGAGGCACTTGCACTTACAAGTGCCTCAGTTTAAGTGTATGGTTTTCAGGCCTAATGGCAAGCCAGAAGCATTGATTTCTTTAAATAAGGTTCATGTATTTTATTCATTGCCCATTCATCCAATAATTTCTTGAAATATGGTTAAACTACTTCATAAACGTATTTCCAAAGGGATGCTATACCACATAGGTTCATAGGTTCATACTAGGCTATCTGCCCTGGGGCAATTATAAGCCTAGCCCGATTCTGTATGGCTTACGCCACCCCTTGATTTGAGTATACTGTGCCTTTTTAAGGTTTAGTCTACTGTGCCTCTAATAGTGACACGGGAGTAATCCCTGGGACAAACCTACGATCCCCCATCCACCTATCGAGATTCTTCTTGAGTTTCAGTGAGTTGCTCTGCCTCACATGAAATGGAATTCTATTCCAGAGCGAAGGGAGCCTCTGGGTTATGAACCTGCCCCTCCAGGAAGTTCTATTTACTTCTGTGCTGAGGTTAAGTCCCTCGAGCGTGTGGCTGTAAGGGATTTAGATTTACTGAGGTGGAGCATGTCCATTAATTCTGGATTTGACATAGCTTTGTATGTCCGGCATAGATCGCCTCGAAGTAGGCGGTATGCAACTGAGTAGAGCTGGAGTTTTTTTAACCGAGCAGCATATGGCATCTGTTTGAGACCCTTGATCCTCTTGGTGAGATACTTTTGCGGTCTTTCTAATTGCTGCAGGTGTCTGGTAAGGTACATCCCAAAAGGGGCATTGTATTCTATGATGGGCCTGATGAGGGATGAATAAAGGGGCACGATTACCTCTCTTGATCTAGATGTGAAACCCTTCGTGATGAGGTGGGCTATGTAGAAGGTCTTTCTAACCACTTTGGCAATGTGGTTTTCAAAGGCGAGATTGCTATCAACTTGGGTCCCCAGGTCCCTAATAACTTTCTCTGTACTTAATGGGTTTCCGCCTATGTGGTAATTTGTGGGCACATTGTTTTTGCCAAAGGGTATGACTATACATTTTTTGGCATTTAGCTTTAAACCATGGCGCTGGCACCAGTTATCTGTCTCTGTGAGACCTTTTTGAAGGATGTTTGTGTCAGCTGGAGAGTTGATTATGGCGCCCAGTTTGCAGTCATCTGCGAACTTGGTGAGCCATAGTCCTCCCACATTTGCCTGTACCTCAGAAAAGTATATACCGAACAAATTGGTCCCAGGACAGAACCCTGTGGGACGCCACTTGTGACCGGTTTCGAGTCTGACATGGCTCCAGCAACTCTCACTCTGTGGGTTCTGTCTTTGAGCCATTTTGCGACCCATCTTGTGATATAGGGGTTTATATTTAAGCTGGATAGCTTATCTATGATGCCCGAGTGGGGTATTGTGTCAAATGCCTTTGCAAGGTCCAGATAGGCTGTGTGGAATACCTTCCCTTCATCTATGGCTTTGGTGACTGTTTCGAAGAAGTCAACCAGGTTCAAAAGGCAGGATCTGCCCTTAACAAAGCCGAACTGGGTAGGATCTAGTGTCTGTAGGTCCCCAATGTCTGTTTATGAGCTCCATGATGATCCTCTCCATAGCCTTGCAGACTAAGCTAGTCAGGCTTATGGGGCAATAGTTTCCAGGGTCTGTAGAGGCTCCACCTTTGTGGAGTGGGACCACTGTTGCTGTATGCCATTCTGTGGGCACATATCCTGTAGTGAGGCTGAGATTGTATAGCTGTTTTATTTGAGGGATTAGTTCCTCTTGGAGTTCATGTAGGACGCAACCTGGGATGCCATCTGGTCCCATGGAAGCAGTGTTTTTTGCTTTGGAGAGGGCAGCCTTCACCTGAGCATCAGAGATGTTTGGGAGGCAGCCCTCTGCCGGAATAGATACTTACTCTTTTGGGGGGGAGAAGTTTGCACTGAACCTGTCTGCCAGGATATTGGCGATGTCTATGGGTTCAGTGTATTTTTTTTTGTTTAGAATCAACTCGGAACAAGTCTGGGAGTTGCATCCCAGGTTCTTAACATAACTGAAAAAAGCCTTATGATTGTCTTTGGTGTCCTGTGCAATTTTTCTCTCTAAGCTGGCCTTGGAGGATTTTATGAGGGATCGTATTTTTTTGCTAGTACTGATCAGAGATGCCTTCCCTATTAGGGATTTTGCTCTATCATGTAGTAGCTTCCTCCTTCTCTTGTACAGTTTATTTATGGCAGGGGTCCACCAGACTGGACGCCTGCCTTTGGATGATTGGGTCTTGGTTTTGTTTGGGATAGCATGATCCATGCATTCCTGGAGTTGTCCGTAGAATGCGTTTATATAGGATTCTGCAGTTTGGGCCGTAGTTTCCACTGGCCCTGGGGCCTTGAAGGATTCCACTTCGGTTTTGAGAAGTTCGCTTTTGAGAAGTTTTTCACTGTGGTTTTCTGGGCTGGGGGTGGGGTCGGGATGTGGACATCCAGTGAAATTAATTTATGGTCTGATCTTACCAATGAGGGATATACTTCTGGTGTGGAGCATTGAGTCCCCATGTTGGTAATGACCAGGTCTAGTATGTTGTCCCCTCTTGTGGGAGTGGTGACTAGTTGTTCCATAGCATTTGAGTTTATAATTTCCAGGAACCTTTGGGCTAAGGTGCTGGGGCTTGAGTAGTGCTCCCAGTCAATGTTTGGGTAGTTGAAGTCGCCCGATATAATGGTGTTCGGAGAGATCTTCATGTTTTCCAGTGTTTTCAGGAAAGCCGAGTGGGATTCCTGACTTTGAGAGGGTGGTCTGTAGGATGCTATAAACTGAAAAGCAGTCTTGCCCACTGTTAGTTACACATGGATGGTCTCTGATACTTCGTGCAATGCCACTAACTTGGAGGTGTGGATATCCTTGATAAATATGGAAACTCCCCCTCCTTTTGTGGTTCGGTCCGGGCTTTTTGGGGCCGAAAAGCATGATATGAGGTATAGCCTGGTAGTGCTGGGGTGCTCTCTGGAGCCTTGAACCAGGTTTCTGTCACTGCACAGATATCGATGTTCTCCATACTGAGGAGAGCTTAGAGTGCGTGCATCTTGAGGTTAAGACTTCTGGCGTTTAGCAGCATTACCCTTAGTTTCTTGTTCCTTGTGCTGTCTATGGGGGTGGGTTTGACTTTTGAGCCTTGCCTAAAAAAGGCACTGTGGGGGGGACTCCATGTGTATTGTGTGAGTATTTTAGTTTTGATTTACAAAACTAACTTAATTTCAGAGTTGATTCTTGTGCATTAAGGAACTGCCACCATTACAAACTTTAATACCAAACATTGTTTGTATTACAGGATCATGATGGACATTGTAAGCTAATGTCACCTTCCCTCTTAAGCCTCTAATCTATTGAATGCAGCCTTAATTATTTTTCTCACAACTCGTCCTTTAACCAATGCAGTCTTTTTAGTGAAGTGTTGCTGTATATTCTTTAACTTATGTAACTGTCCCTGTGTGTGCAACAAAAAAATATATATTATATTCTAGTAGTAGGTTTTATATATGACTTATAAGCCGTTGTCAGTCAGTCAGCATCCCTGGTCGATGATGATCTTGACGTATAACCCATCATTTCTAAAGTCTTATTGCAGATGTTAGTGACCTGTCTGTCAATTGATAACTTAGTGAGGGTCAAAAGTATCTGTAACTGTTAATTTATGCCCTGATAAATTAAAATGTTCCCAGTGCAGTTTATTACTGAACTATATATAACATTATATTTATCATAACTAAATTTCAAACTCCTCTCTTCTCAGTTCTCTTAACTTACTCTAAGTGTTGAAAAAATATATTTGTCATCTTCATTCTTCATCAAGAAGCCAGTTTTACAGTCATCGGCATATTTCCTTGACCATATTTCCCTGTGTTTAGGTATAGTGGAGTAGCCCATGTTAAAAAGTAATAGGACCTAAAACTAATTAAATTAGCAAGTGTTGATCTTCCTTTAATATAACAGTGTTGTTCAAGATCAATTTTAGAAAGAGAAGTTCCTGTCTTAGTTAAAAACATTTACTTTAAATAAAGGTCAGACTTGCTGGTCTGTAATTCACAGTGTCATTTTTCCTTCCCTTTTTTATGTACAGACGTGTATGATAACTTTCCAGTGATCAGGTGTGTAACCTAGAATTATAAAAGCTGTTGCCTACTGTATGCAGAACAGGAAAGAGTGCATCTTTGACTGTGACAAGTTTAATCACGCTTCCAGTATGTTTCTTTAGTAATACAAAGGCACAATCCTTAAGGTTTAAACAAATCCCCACTGTGTGTACAGATCACAAATATTGCACACTTTGTTATAAATGTATCTGTTATTGGTTTGGTTTTGCATTGTGAATTAATGTATTTATAAAATGCCATTTTTAGTGTTGTCAAATAATTTTACCTATGTTGCCTCTCATCATCTGTTTAATTTTCCTCTTTAGAGAATCTTTCTTGTATTATATATCCTTTTATTTCTTAAACAGCACACTGTCTTTTTTTTTTTTCCTGTCTCAGATATACTGTTTAGTGCCCTGTTCCACCATAATGGTTTGTCTGTCTTTACCCTAATACTTGTATCAGTCTTCCTAGTTGTCAGCAGAAGAAAGCAACATACTTGATAATTGATATCCTTTATCTACTGAGCAGTTGTCAATTTACAATGTCCCCTGAATGGTAGTAATTTACTGTAATTGATTTGTAATAATATCTTAACATATTAAAAACCTTATTTCTGTGAAACTTTAGATAAAAATGTATTAAGTTATGATCAGATGTTGAACGAGGCGTTGTTGCAGTTACATTAGTAGCTATGTCCGGATCATTATTAATTATATAAGTCAGGAGATGGTTAACTCTTGTATTATTGTACAAAAGTTGTACCAACCATCTTAGAAGAACCATGCTAAAAATGCTGATTCAGTATGGTTCTTAAGTAGATAAACTAACCCATGAAACACCAAGGTAATAAATTACCCTTGAAGAACAGTATGTATGTATATATGTGTGTGTGTGTGTGTGTGTGTGTGTGTGTGTGTGTGTATATATATATATATATTTTTTTTTTTTTAATTTTATTCAAAGACAACATGTGCCTATCTATGTCCATACTCTGAGAATAGTAGCTGAATGCAGTTTTAATAACAGAATTACGTCTGCCATCTCTTATCTTAACTATTATATATATTCTAGTGATAATGGTTGATGGTAAATTTCTGACTTCATGAGAGTTTACACCATGATACAAATATTAGTAGTTTTTTATTTATTGTGGCATCTCGAATGGATTTCTAATGCATAAATGCTTCCACTAACAATAATTTTAATAAATTAGATACATTTCTTAGCAGTAATTTTATTTTACAATTATATGTTTTTTGTACAATGACAGTGATTTGTCTTGGAACTGCATACAGTTAGCTTTTGCGTGCAACTATCACTACATATATTTTTTATATATACCTTTTATATATATTTTTTCTATTTAAAATGTTTTTAGACTTTGAATTAGTAGTAACAGGAAATGGCATTTTCATTACTGTGATGTTCTGTCAGTTTAAAATTTTAACAAGAAATGACATTGTTGCTACTGTGATGTTTTGTTATAAATATGAGTGCTTTGTCAGTCTAAATTGTTTAACAGACTGATGAAGACCTAGTTGAAAGCGCTTGCCGAATTTTATATGAATAAACTACCTTGGATATACTCTGTTGAACGCTTGGTTTGTCATTGAAGGTTTCCAAGCTATTGTTCCTCTGAAGTTTTGCTCTTGAATCAGGTACTTTATTTGAATTAACTGTTGACTCCATCTACAAGCAGATAGCTTATTTTTGTATGCACTGACTCGCATACTGGCGTTGAATGACAAGCCTGCATTGCATTTACTTGCTTTCTTTGTTATACGACTTTGGGTATGTCCCGTTGAACGCTTGAGGTGCTGAAGAGTTTTCAAGCCATTGTTCCACGGAAGCCTGATACAGTACTTGGTATACTTTTGCTTTTTACGGTGATACTGACTAACTGGTAACTCTATCTGTACGCAGCTAGCGTATTAGTGTATTTGTGTGTTATACAGACTGCTGTTGATTGATACGCTCTACGCATACTGTGCCACCACGCCTGCATTTCATATATTTATTAACTATTATATATTCCATTTCTGGAATAACTGTGATGTATGAATCCACATAGTTACCTCGCCACAGTTAACTGATCCTCTCATGCACTCATATATTTGTTATAACCATTTGTTTCAAACATCGAAGTAAGTATTCCTTGATTTGGCAATTAAACTTGATGAATTATTGGGTGTTGCAATAATGTTATAGCCCCCTTCAAATGTGTTACCTAAACTTTGTGCACTACAGTAGTGACACCTTAATGGGCTGTCAAATCTATAACACTTGGTTGAGATAAACTTTGTGACTTATCCTCTAAAAAAAGACTTAACATATGTTATTGGAAACAAAAATGTTTCATTTCTTACTAAGTACAGCTTATGCACAGCAAACATTTTGCCCTGATTGTTCCACATGTAGATAGATACATGTTTGAGTGTCTTAATTTTGGTTGTATTGGGAGTGAGAGAATTTATGAAGTCCCCATATATTATTAATTTTTTTGTGCAAGTCCTCCTATGTGGTTTGTGTTTAACATGCAAGCCCTCTACATTGGTAAGACCAGTAGGAATTAAAAAAAAAAAAAAAAAAAAGTCTGTATACGAACATAATTTTGCAGTGAAGTTGATAAAAAGAGAGAATGCTTCGAGGAAGCATTCCGTTGAATGCTTAACATTTTAAAAGTTTGTTTTATGTTGTAGATCGTGTCCCAATTGATATTGATAATGATGGAGAGGAAGAGGTCTAGTATGGAGAGGTTAGATGGTAAATCTTAAATGTACACATCTTTCCTGGACTAAATGCTACAGGTAATTTCAAAGCGATTTTGAAAACGAGCAAGAGAATCATTGTGTGTGTGTGTATATGTATGTGTGTGTGTGTATGTATGTGTGTGTATATATATATATATATATATATATATATATATATATATATATATATATATATATAAAATATATATATATATATAAAAATGGGCAGAACTCTCTCACTTTTTTTTGTATGTTTTGCTAAGGTTTATATTTTAAGTGTTTTAAAGTTTTGGGTCAGTTTAAGATATTTATGGTAGTCGTGGTTTTCAAGTGATAAGTGTTAATGGGTTATTTATTATGATGAAGACTAGTGTGGTTGAAATTTTTTTCCCTTTTATCTCACAGCAAGAGGTTCTCCAATTCGGTCCTCTGCTGGAGTGCCTTCTGTGCGGAGTCTGCATGTCCTCCCTGTGGTCGCATGAGTTTCCTCCGGGTGCTCTGGTTTCCTCCCACATCCCAAAGACATGCTGTAGGTGGATTGGACACTCTCTAAATTGGCCTAGGTGTGAGTGTGTGCCTACTGTGGAAGGTTGGACGCCGGGCTGGCAACTCGACACAGTAAAACTCCACTGCAATCCATGAGCGGACAGGTGATCCGCTATGGTGACTCCCTAACAGGGAAAAGCCGAAAGATGATCGTATGATTTTGGTTTTAACTTTCTCCTTTTTTTTTTTTTTTTAACCAACTTAAAGAAGCATCTATTATCTGATCCCGTGCTCCTGTTTTGTTTGAAGTTCACAAATGTGGTTAATGCTTTGCAGACTCGTATTTATTTGCTAATGTCCATGTTGCTAGTCTTCCTGTTCCTCTCCATCTACCAACTCCAGATTCTGGTTCATTTCCAAGGTACTCCAGTTGTTTTAGTCAACTTTTGTGCTTTTCTTCATCTCTCAGGATTTTCCTTGAACAGTGGAAAAGGTTTCACTGGCAAAGTCTCTCCGTGTACTTTATTATTAGAAGAATGAGAAGCAGAGTCCTCTTGCGCTCAAGGGCTCACTTTTTGTTGGACAAACTTTTTTGTATTTCATTAGCTTGTTCTGCATTAAAAAAAATGACTGATCCTCCAGGAAAAAAAAATATTCTCAAGACAGTTGGATACAGAAGCTTAAATGTCACACCTACTTCTCTGCATTCCCTGATTGCTGAAATACATTTGTTTCTGTTCTGTCTGGTGTATAGTGAATAATCCTTTTCCACAGACAAACTGTCTCCAAGTTTTAATACTTTGGCCTTTTGCGTCAGTTTTGTCAGGATCAGCTTTTTCCTCTGGTAGGTTTTCATCTACTAATACAGATCCTTGCTGTTTTCTCGTGGCCAGATTTGTTCCCTTTCATTTAACAGTTCTGCTGTGGAATACCAGTCCCAATTGCTTATTTGTGTCATTGTAAAATTAATAGTCTCTTCCTTCTAGTTTCTCTGGTACAGGAGATAATCTCAAGACGTTCCCTGATTGTTCTCTAATTCTACCATTTTTTGAAACCTCTATTCTTGAACAGTCTCCTACTTAGTCAGCCTTTTTCTTCTTTTCATCCTCTTTTTGCAGTTTTATCAGTGTATCTGAATATCTGCTTAAAGCTTATTCCATTTTTCCAGCCTTTTGTTATTTGAGTTGATTTACTCCTTCAGTGTTTTGTCTTAATCTGCTGTGACCACATTTGACTTACTTTTTTCCTCTGGATTACTAGAAGCCATGTTTTGCACCAAAGCTGGAGCCTGAAATTTATGCTGGATGGCTGCAGGATTCTTCATTTTTCCTTCACCTTTTCTAGTTGATTTTCTTAAAGGTTGTCTGTTTTCTGACATCCATGCAGTGTACTTAATAGCCAGTAATTGAATCTGCTATAAGTGGCAAGGGTTCCTAGCCCTTGTCTCGGTTTCTTTTTTCACACTGACAGAAAGCTAAAGTTAAGCTGTTGATCAGTGTGCAGCTATCTTGGAAAGTGCCATTTTACTGACACTGTAGTAGACTTGTTTAACCTCAGCCTGTCAACTGCTTATGTTCCTTATGCCTGTAGAACAGCTACAGTGGTCCCAGTCTAAAATGGTAGCTCAGACGCTCTTTGATTTACAGACCAATTAACTTCATCAATCTCGTATGTCAGGTTATGGAATGTATCTTTGGAAATTAAAGACATGAATATTGTTATTCCATAGTCCCTTGACCCTAACAACTTTGGCTTTGTACATGTTATGCCTGCTTAACCTGGTTGACTTATTTGAGGGGAGTTAACTAAAGTACTTGCTAAAGGCTGTTCCAGAGATTTTTGTAAATTTTCATATCGCCTTGTTTTATAACAGCTGTTGTATATTAAAGCATGTAGATTTGCCCACTAATTCAGTTCAGTTAAGGTTTTAAGTTGCAGCAAATTTTTCTATTGGTATTTTATATTGCAGCTTGTGTGGCGTTTGTGGTTACTGATTGGCTGTTAGCGAAGTACTACATGACTTTGTCCATTTAAAATATATTGGTAATTAATATACAGAATTATGA